>NC_134799.1:53181734-53295317 GCF_046742065.1 Oratosquilla oratoria
CACACACACACACACACACACACACACACACACACACACACACACACACACACACACACACACACACACACACATATATATATATATATATATATATATATATATATATATATATATCATATCAGAATGGATTTTGTACGGTGTAGACATTTTCACTGTGTAGATAACAAGCTAAAGTAGCACCGGATGTGGTGCTGCATACGAGGGTTATTACTTGAAAATGTCAGCGATGGGTCCAAGTGCGGTGACGCGGCGCTGGTCAAAACCAGACTGGCGACTTCGACTTGCGACTTGCGACTTGCTGAGTAAGACCACCCGCTTGTGCGGGATCGGTTTTTGTAGGAGGGGAAGAAGGTCTGTAATAAAATGAAAAGATAGTAGTGTATAAAAGAGGGCCTCTGTCACCGGGCGATTAGGGATGTTCATAATAATAATGTATATAGCCTATTAATTGTCAGGCTGTAAGTACACGTTTGAAGGCAACAACTCTCTATGCGTAGAATATACACACAACCATATCGCAAACAAAAATAACACAACTACATGCACAAACATCTACATAAACTTTTTCTTCTACTGAAGTTATTTTCATTTCTAACTTTCTCTCCTACTACATCTTCTCATTTCAGTTTACCTATCACTAAAATTATTTCCAATTTCTCTATATTTTCCTAAGACTAAGCCTCCCACTCGTTTTTTAACTTTGTTGAATGAGGATAAGAAGAATAGATATTCCTATGTAACCCCACGGTTACACATATTAATCCCAGCCTCCAAACCCAAGTCTCCTACCCACCCCTCCAAAGCCATGACACCACGAAATAGATAGCCCTAATCGACCGGTGGCAGAAGCCCTCTTCTATACACAACTATCTTTTCATTTTCATACAGACATCTCTTCCCCTCCTACAACTACCGATTTCGCGCGAGCGGGTGATCTGTCCTAGCTAGTCCACTAGTCCACTAAGCAGAGGTCAGACGTTGCTCTTCGCTTCAGCTCTCTCAACAGCGCCCATCAATCTTTGCCGGCCGGTCGCGGCGGAGGAGACTTTTTTTCCTTTGCTGCTGCCGGTCTGTCACAAGGCTGGCCTCTTCGTTGACGTTGGCAAGTGGGTTTACACCTAAGACAAATACACACATTTCCCAAGTCACGTAATACTCTGCTTTCAGAGTTGTGCTTGGAAGAAAAGAGAGGTACAAGCACACTTTCTTGCTGGCTTAGCAGGGGTCTGTCGTCGCCCTTAATCGAACTCTCAGTGAGCGCCCTTAACTCCTCGACGGCCGGTCGTGGGGGAGCATGTGCCGGGCCTCTCCTGTCGACCGGACTGCACCCACGCCTGGCCTCTTCGCTGACGCTGGCGAGCGGGTTTATACTTCTGACAATTACAAATAATTCCCAAGTCACGTAATTCTCTGCTTTCAGAGTTGTGATTGGAAGGAGAAAGATAAAACAACACTCGCCTGCCAGCCCCCCCCCCCCACACACACACACACTGCCATCGGATCCACTCTCTTGACTACGCTTCGGATATCGCCCATTCAACGCTCAAGCCTCACCTGGGGTTAATCAGGAACGCTCAAGCCTCACCTGGGGTCAATCAGGAACGCTCAAGCCTCACCTGGGGTCAATCAGGAACGCTCAAGCCTCACCTGGGGTCAATCAGGAACGCGCTACCTAGCTGGGGTTAATCAGCAACGCCACACGGTGGAAAGTGAACTCTACTCACTTCTCGTAAGATACATACACACACCTCTCACGAACATAACCACGCCCCACGCACAAACATCTACACGTACTTTTTCTTCGACTAAAATTCGCTTCCTTTCTAACTTTCTCTTATACTACATCTTCTCATTTCAGTTTACCTCCCACTAAAGATTTTTCCGTTTTTCAACCTTTCTCTACTACTACGCCTCCTACCATTTTCTCAACTTTTGGTGATTTCAATCCCAGGCGTCGGCGCCGCCGCCCGAGTTCCCTAGCTGTTTCTCCCTAGCCACCACCATCAACCGCCCCTTAATCGCCCACGAATAGGCGCTTTTTGGCAATAGCCGTCTTTTATACACTACTATCTTTTCATTTTCATGCAGACACTCTTCCCCTCCCACACGAACCGATCCCACGCAGGTGGGTGGTCTGCCCTAGCTAGTCGACAGTCGAGAGTTCTCCAAAGGATTACAAAGGCAGAGCATGCCGACAGGAGAACTTTTTGTCCATATCCAGCAAGTCGCCTCGGACACAACACCTCCAAAATTCAAGTGGTCCTTCGCTCTCAGCCCACGACACTTGAAGGCCCTCACCTCGGACCTTCCCTCTACGAGCCCTCGTCCGTGACCTTCGAGCCTTGTATACATTTACAAAGAATTACAAAGGCAGAGCATGCCGACAGGAGACCTTTTGGTCCATATCGAGGTCGGATGCGAAAAAATATAAAATAATGATAAAAAAAAATAAAAAATAAGTAAATACAGATTATAATCATATATATAATAATAAATAAGATAAATAAATGCATAGGTATAGTTAAATAACAAACAAACAGGTAAATAGTAAACAATAATAGATTGACAGATAAATAATAATACATGAAAATCAAGCAAATAATAAACAAACAAATAATAACAAACAAATAAACAAATAATATAAAATAAATTACAGTCATTACAGCATCTTGCTTAGATGTTTATCTAAACGAATCTTAAAGCTTCGAATTGAACTGCATTGTACTGCCTCTGCAAGAAGTTTATTCCATTCATTAACTACACGGTTGGCGAAGTTCCTTCTACATACTTCCAAATTGAATCTATTTCCTGACAGTTTGAGACCATTATTTCTTGTCTAATTCTCATCCACTGTAAAAAATTTGTCACTTTTGATGTCAATCCCCTTTAAAATCTAGACCTGTATCAAGTCATCTCTGAGTCTACGCTTTATAGGGAGAACAGATTCATATGTTTTAGTCGATTTTCGTATAATTCATTTTCTATATTTAGAATAAGTTTTGTGGCTCGCCGTTATACAGTACTTTTTCCAATCTGTCAATGTCTTTAATGAGGTTTGGTGACCGTACGGAAACAGAATATTCCAAATGTGGACGAACTAACGATTTATATAGCTTGTTAATGAGAGACTTTTGAAGTCAAAAGATCGCGCAATCAGTCCTAGAATTTTATTTGCTTTCTCAGAGGCTGTACCTTACTGTTATTGTGAATTTCACTTCCCTGGCTTGTCCAAACGTAACCACAACACAAACGTGTGGAAGGAATTTTTTTACCACCGAGGACGTGAAAAAAGACATATACATATGCAGTAAACACTTCGTAGGTAAATCTGGGCCTATTGATACCCACATCCAAGCCTGCCCTCAAGCTCAGAGCAGGTTAAGGAACGTTTACATTAATCAACGGATGGGTTGAATTCCAACCCTAGGGATGGATTTTGTCCAACGCTGAAGAATTTGGGTTGGAATCCAAGCCTAGGGACGCCCAACGCAGTACCGTTGTAGTCCACACTTCGGGAGATCATATTTACGACATATTTTAAAATGTATATACATTTTATTCAGTAATAAGAGATAAATTATTTAATAGCATACATTTATATCGAAAAATAAAATACAATTTATGAATTTTATATTGTGGTACTTTGTCGAAGGTTTTCTGTAAGTCTAGGAAAGCACAATTAGCCCATCCATCTCTTTCTTGTATTATATCCATTAGTTTCGAGTAAAAACAAATTAAATTTGTGGTACATGATCTTCCCTGCCTGAATCCAAATTGTCTTGGGTTTATTATATTGTTTTCTTCCAGGTGTTTTACCCATCTGTTCTTGATAATCTTCTCACAAATTTTGGCTACAGTACTTGTTAAGGAGACTGGTCTGTAATTAGTTGGTTCTTCCTTGTTTCCTCCTTTATATATTGGTACAATGTTGGCATTTTTCAGTCTTTTGGTATCTTTCCTTCTTTAAGTGAGCATTTTATTATGTTGTATATTTTGTCCATTAGTTATTCTTTGCATTCTTTTAGTATCCAATTTGCAATTCAGGTCTGGGCCGTGCGATTTCCTAACGTCAAAATTCGTTAATTGATCCACTATTTCTTTTTGTGTTATTATTATTTCATTCATGGGGGAAGATCGCATTTTACTTTCTTTACTTTTTCTCTAGTGAAAACCGACTTGAAGTGATTGTTCATGACTTCGGCCATTTCTAGATCTTCTGAGTATTCTATATTTCCTTTGCGTAGTTTCACAATTTTCTGTTTATTTCTAACTTCACCGTTCACATATCTATAGAATAGTTTGGGTTGATCCTTGCATTTTTATATGATGTCTTTTTCAGTTTCTTTTTTCTCTGTGTGCACTTTTACATATTATTTTCTATAGTTTATATATATTTGCCATTTTCCATTTTTTTTCTCCATCTTTTCCAAGCTTTGTCTCTTTTATCGTTCGCTTCACTGCATCTTCTATCGAACCAGCATTTAACGTATACCCTCTCTTGTTTTTGTCTTGGTATGTACCAGGAGGTGCTAAGATGGGAGGGAGGGTGGAGAGGAGTGGATTGTATTTAGGGATGGAATGGGTGAAAATTATTTTATGCCTTTTTCTTTTTGGCTACCTCCCTTGTAAGGGAAAAAAAAGCCTTGGTATATGTGTGTATGTATGTACCTATTCACTCCTTTATTATAGATTTCCATCAAGATTGCCCATTTCTCTTCCACTTTTGTCTCTTCAATGTAATTTTTTTTCCCAATTTGCATTTTGAAAGAATTTCTTTAGTTTTCCAAAGTCCGTTTTGTTGTACATCAATCTTCCTTTTGTGTACTTTTCATTTCTCTCCATATATATTTCCTCCTTTAGTTCAGTCTCTATCAATATGTGGTCTTTCTTTCAAAATGGTGTTTTGTATTCAATTCTATCCACAATTTCAGGTTCTGTTGTAAATATTAAATCCAGTCTCGACGGTTCTTCATTGCTTCTGTATCTGGTATTTTCATTGACCCACTGTGTCATTGTATGTTCCATGGTCATATCCAGTAATACATTTCCACATAGGTCCTCTCCGCCCTTCACTGTCATCTCCTCCCAACAGATTTCTTTGCAGTTAAAATCCCCCATAATTACCAGATTATCTCCGTCCTTTATTATTTCGTTTAATGAATGCCTTGTATCTTCTAACATTTTTGAATACTTGTCCTCTTATCAAGAGCTCGTTTTTGGGGCACATAAGTCACCACAAACTTTCTACTTTTCATGTCTCTGTCTTCAACTTTTACTATGATCATTTCTACATTGTTTTTACCCTCAGTAACCTTCGTCACATTCCAGTTTTTCTTGGCCAAGGACTTGATTCCTCTTTCTTGTTTCTGTTTTTAATCCAGTAGTTGTATAACCTTTGCCCAACACTATCAGGTGGTATTGGACATCTTCATTTCGTCTCCACAATTCCCATTATGTCTGGTTTTTCCTCTGACAGGTAATCATTTAGTTCAAACCTAAGATTAACCCATCAATTATAGTACAGACCACTTTTACTTTTTTCTTTCTCCGTCTTGTTTTCCGTTTTTGTTTCACTCTGATGTACCTTTTCCTCGGCCTCATGTCTATGACCCTCCAATAGAACTATTTGCTTTCGGTCTCTGTTCTCTTCGCGTTTTTTTTTTTTTTTTTTTTTTTTTTTATTATTATTTTTTTTTAGCCTCGCCTTT
This sequence comes from Oratosquilla oratoria, assembly GCF_046742065.1. Classification (NCBI taxonomy): domain Eukaryota; kingdom Metazoa; phylum Arthropoda; class Malacostraca; order Stomatopoda; family Squillidae; genus Oratosquilla; species Oratosquilla oratoria. The sequence goes on from NC_134799.1 coordinate 53,187,446, forward strand.
TAGTATTTTCTCTTTTTCTATTTTCTTAGCACTCATCTTTCTTTTTATCCATATATTGTTGTAGTATTCACTCCTTGCTAGCTTACTTTTTCTAATATGTCTTCTACTACCATTTGCGATCTTAGTTTTATTTTTAGTGGTCGATTTCTTTCCTTAGAATATTGTCCCATTCTATACACTTCTTCTATATCTTTCTCTACTTCCAGGTCACCATCTTGTATTTCTTTTAGAATTGATATTGCTGTTTCTTTTTCTGTTTTTTCTCTCATGTACCTCACCAGACTATGGTTTTTCCCTTAGTCCATATACCATTATATATTTTTTTATCAACTGTATCTCTAACCCAGTTTGCCTTTTCTTTAATTACTTGAATGATTGTATGTTTTGCATTTTCCTGCATCCGTTGCTGTACTATTTCTTTAAATGCATTTTCTTTATTTTCTTTGTTTTCACTCCATTTCTTAATCTTTTGCATACTTTCCTCACGTAAGTTTTCTTCAGTTTTTTCAGTTATTTCTTGTATTTGTTATTTACCTCTTTTTTATTTCTCACTATTGGTAGTATCATTAATCTTTATTTTTTCATTTACACATTTAACTTCTATCATAAATTTTAATTATATTTAATTCATTCCTAAGCTCAGAGTTTGATTTCTTCAGATCGGATATTTCGTTGTTAGCTTGGGCTAAACATTCCATTAGTTCTACAGTCTCCTTCCTTAATTCAGTGAACTTTTCAATAATGTGAGTTTATTAATAACATTGGGCTGCTCTCCATCTACAATTTATATCCACCTTCGCTCCTCCCTTTCTTGCCACATGCGACAAAAAAAAAAAAAAAAAAAGGCTTTACGCTTCCTCCAGCCTCTTTCCTTTAAGACTTACTTCCAACTCACTGCCATCCTGTCTCCTTGTGCATCTCATCACCTTGCTTTTACTCACATTTACCTTCTATTTTTATGTAATGTGAGTTTATCAATAACACTGGGGTGCATAAAAAAATCCTTGCAACAAAGGCGTCGTTAGCATTTCCCATTAGAGTTTAGCAGGCTGAATCCAGAAATCATACTCATTTTTCCAGGGATTTTTTTTTTTTTTCTTAATAACCGAAACTAAATTATTCAGGTTTATCGAGTAGAAATGCGTCTGAGGCAGGTAAGTAAAGGCAAACAGAGATTGCCAGGCCATTTCATTTTATTTAGAAGAAACAAAATCATGATAAATGTACGTTACACACTAACAGGCATATACATATCTGCTTACGAAAATCACAATTGTATTAAGATATTTGAATGCTGAGGTCAGTTATTCTCCCTGAAAGGCACGCTTTCGAGACTTTCTCTTGTGTGCCGGTGTATCAGCAAATGTTGCCCGGCTTCTTTTAAGCGACCAGCACAAATCAGCCATCATCGTCATGTGGTGCCGTCGATTGATTAGTGTTTAACCAAGAGCACCTCCAATGGGAGTGATCAGAGATACCCACATAAGGACGATTTGGGAAATAAGAAATCAAGCTTGATTATTTAAAGGTATACGCTGCCACCACCCAATCGTCTATATGGATATATCTGACCATAAATGGAAACTGCTCCTTGTTATTCACGTCTGACTCCGTCCCCTTTCCTCAGGTCGTTCGGGGTTGGTTCTGGGTAGCGAAAAGGCCTATGTCCAAGTGGGGTAGTAAAAGAATATAAGTGAAGGTTTTCTATGTGTTAATTATTACACTGAAGCAAAAATATAGTAAGAAAATACAAAAGTATATTGTGGTTTTCTCCAACTAGACAATCTATTGATCCTTACAGTATTAACAATATATGGGTATGCGAGATATTTAATAACACAGTTTTTTTGCTTATGGGCATCATAAGTAAGGTCACAGGCACGTGGAAAAACGTGGTTATTTACGCTCCAACCTTCCGGTCACTGTATAAGTCTACTTACAATATTGTGTCTACCTTCAACCCCGTATTCTTATTAGAGAACGATCACAGACAGAATTGTACTCTAAGGATTACACTCTCATAGCAATGTGTATATGCGTGACACCGTCTAACTCCTTCCACGCAAAGTGTTTGTGGAGTACACTCCCTTAAACCCTTTTTTTCCTGTTATCGGGATAGTTCTTGGCATCAGACTCAAAACTTGATAATAATAACTATCTACCTACTATATCTGCACTATATCATTTAACTCACATATTGACATTTATTTTCATTAATCTTACAGAGCGCACTGACATACCTGTTATCGGGATAGTTCTTGGCATCAGACTAAAATTTTAGCTGCGCACAAAAAAACGAGACGGCTATGTGTTCGTATCTATGGGTAAACCACTAACCTCCCCTGTTTTACTATTTCGTAAAACTTCATTTCGCTTCTCAACACAGCCTCTAGCTGCTACAATCTCCCCCTAAACTATTTCTCTAGTGGAATCCTGAACTGAAAGTTGGGAATTTTTCCTATTCCTCTTAAATTAATGGTCCTAGTTTACGCCTCCGTCCGAACGTGTCAGTGACGTCACGGGTGGGCGGAGCTACGGTGCGCCCGCTATGTTCGAGAACATTCTAATGTCGTCTCCAAGATTAGTTGAACCAAAATCAGTTGAAATATATTTGTAGCTACCTCCTATTGTGTGTTTTTCTTCAATTATTAATAGTAAGGCTCTTTGCCAACACATCTTGATGGGTAGACACAGAACAAAATAAATTCATGATCTATTAAGGGTCTATTTTCTACTTTGCTTTTTGGTTGAATAAAACCGTCACGACGTCCATACTACCCAGTCTCTCAAGTCAACACATAAATAAATAAATAGATCAATAAAACGAAATTCCAAAAATAATATCCCTTCAAAATTCCTGTCCTTACAGTCACACCCCAATTGCCTTGATAGCGGTGCTCCATTTCGGATATATCTTGATGGAACCTCTTACCCTGTTCCTCACTGAAGTCACCCAAGTTGGCAAGAAAGTAGTCAAGATGGGTATGGAGGAAATTAATTTTTATGCTCATCCGTACGCTAGCCGTCTCATATGCTTGAAGCATGTTCCCAACTCTTCCTTGTAGTCATCAGCTTTTGTGTTCCCCATGAAGCTTGTTACAACTGACTTAAAACTATTCCAAGCACTTCTTTCATGAGGTGTTAATGCTTCAGTAAAGCCGGTATCTGAAAGAACCTCACGAATCTCTGTTCCAACAAATATGCCGGCTTTCATTTTAGCATTTGAGAAGCAGCACACGCTTTGCGTGGCATAGGTATCGAGAGCAGGAATTTGTGCGGTACTTTACTAAGACAGATGACATGGTATATTGCCATGATGTTTTAGGTTTTGTGGGACACATGGACAAGGAATACCATCCTGAAGAATGAAGGCTCTTTACCAACTCTTCTACAAGGAGTCCGAAAGCCGTGCTACTTTTTAATGGCAAAAAAGTAGCATCATTGCAAATTGCGAATTCCGTCATCCTGAAAGAAACCTACGCTACCATGTCACTTCTTAACAACATAACATAGGATCATAATAAGAATAAGAACAAATGGTGATACATACGCAAAAAAGTGTTGATCATAACAAAAAAGGGCAAAAGAACAAAAATAATGACAGTAAATAATTGAAATCAAACAATTTGAGACATTTCAAAATAATAGGTAACTTTGTTGACTCTCAGCATGAGAGGCTCGATAAGACAAACTTTGTACGATGAGGTAAGATGAAAATCGAGGATTCTCAGACTCAACAAGGCATTATCAACCAATTGGCGCTAAATTCTCAAACCAAAATGCTGCAGGGAATCGGACTCACGAATATTAACTTGCTTGAAAAGGGAGCAAAATACAAAGAAGTAATTACTGAATGCTTAAAACTGCCAATGCTTATACAGAGTGAAGGAAAATATAATAACCGAAGGGGTCGAAAAAAGGGGGAACACTAGGTAGTGTGTCACAACACCAAAGTTGTGACATGAAGTGCTCCACAAACACCTTGGTTACTACGAGGCAATCGTAAAAGGTCTATAGCCATAGTCTGAAAAGGACGAGAAGGAGTAGGGTACTCTAGGATAGGAGCAGTGTGTGTTGAACCTTTGTTCTGGGCTCAAGAACTATACTGGGCTACAAAGTGGTGATGTCCAGTTGTATTATAGGCCAGTCATATTTCTTGCGAGACATAGCCAGAGATTTGTCACGACCTGGGTGACCAGTCTGAGAGGCATTGTGAGCAAGAGATAGAAGAACATGGACTAGAGACTCAGGGATCACTACCTGTGCTACATCCTGTTCATACACTCCCACATTACGAATGAGAACATTGTCCTATAGAGAAAATTGGGACATGGGTACAGGTAAATCTGGTAAGGTGGTATCATCATCAGATTCCAAAGCATAAATGACAGCAGACCAAATAGGGTCCTCACGCTGAGCTTTGTTCAGATCCTGCAGGGAGAAGTTGTCAATCACTGTAACTGTAGCTACAGATACATTACGTGAAAGTGCATCAGCAACATTGTTTGCATGCCCTGGAATATTCTTAAGGATCGGGTTGAATTCTTCAGTTGTAAGGAACCATTTGGCTAGGCGGCGTCAAAGAATTTTTCACTTGAAAAGTTGTGCGACAACAGTGTGGTCCGTTTAGACTGTAACAGCATATCCAAAAAATATATGTCTCGAAAATATTTTAAAGCCCACGCCACTGACAGTGCCTCTAAACATGTGATGGAGTAACGAGACTCAGGCTTGTTGAGAATGCGACTAGCATATGCAGTAACATGGGGCCTACATCTATCTACTTGCTACAGCTCCAATACCTGTACCAGAAGCATCCGTATGAATAGTAAAGGGAAGACTATAGTCTGGGAATGCCAACACAGGCGCTTCAGTAAATGCATGCTTCAATGAATCAAAACTTTCCTGGTGAACATCACGCCACTGGAAGGAAGTATCCTTCTTGAGGAGACTTGTAAGGGGAGATGCAATTGAAGCAAAGTTCTTAATAAAACCACGATAGTATCCTGCCAGTCCAAGCAAAGAACGTAGGTGTTGGGAAGTCCCTAACAGCTTTGACTTTATCACCTGTGGTGTGAATGCCATGTTTGTCTACAACATAACATAGGAATTGGATACTAGACTTAAAAAAAGGACAGTCGGGCAAAATTACATTTCAATCCAGCTTCAGCGCAACGTTACAAGACCATGGACAACTTATTGAAGTGGCTGTCCACATCCTTGGAGACTAAGATTAAGTCATCCAGGTAAACAAAAGTCCGTTCCCTACTATGCCACAAAAATTGAGTTAAGCGCTGGCATATCAAGGGTCGCACAGTGAGGTTATGGGTTATGTGTGGAGGTGTGGCGATTGGGGGTGGTGAGCACCTCACGTCAAAGTGTAGCGCGGAGTTAAAGAGACTTATTGTTGATATCAGGTCAGCTTGGATAATGATTGATGGGGTAATTCTCTCGGATTAATAATGCTTCCAACATTTGCAGCTTCCGGAAGTCCCCACTACTAGCAATTATTTTGGCTTCATTTATTAACTCTACTGATATCCTTATTATGGTGTTGTTTCATATATTGCTTTATTGCACCACTCTGTATATGGAAAAGTAACCTTCTATTTAAAGAGCATCTAGTATGACCAATGTATGTACTAATGCGGAGCGCACAGTCTTCGGTATAACAATGGAATTGGTACATTACATTTGTCCTAGATATAGTCTTAGTGGGGCTATGCAATTTGTTCTTTTTAATCATATCTCTTAATATATTTTCATCTTTCTATGTCTCTATATAGATGTTAGATAATAGGTATTCAAATAAGTGGGCTTAGGGGAATTTTCTTTACAAAGGAACTTATCCATCATCCTATTAGCGATGTGGTCAAAATCATTATTAGAGTACCCATTATTTACTAATATTTGGCAAATGTGTTTAGTTCATCACTTGTCAAGACGAACATACCTTAAATGCCCTATTAATTTGTTTAGTTCATCACTTGTCAAGACGAACATACCTTAAATGCCCTATTTAATATAACTCCTAATTTACTCCCTACTTATATTTTTCTGAACATTCGCCTTGACCATTCATACATTTATCCGCATTACTAGGTTTGCGGTATATACTAGTAATAAATTCACCATCGGCAAGCATTTCTGCCATTTGTAATTACTGATGCCTTTTATTTTGCCCAATTTTTCAAGCTTCACCAAGGATTCTCAAGCACCAAACTTTGTGGGTCTTGATCTCGTGTTGTCTCAAACTGTTAAATTCATATTTTCAGCTTCTTTACCTTTTCCAGACTTTTGGTTGTCTTTAAGACGAATTTCCATTTCTTTTTTATGTTTCCTACCCTGTCTATTATCTTGTCGCTATACACCATCAAGAAGAGATTTCCGCTTCTGTAGTGGGATGCTTCGGGACATCGTCCTTCTCAACCTCTATTCCCTTCCTTGCGACCACTTCTCCATTCGTTTCAGATTCTATATTCTTAGAGTTCGGTGACCACTAATTTGTTAACGAGGTCCTCTCCTCTGGAACTTGGGCACGCTCTAAGAAGTGCTAGAGACCCTCTATGCAGAACGAACGTTCTCTCTCTCAACTTAACAGTACAGTTTAACCAGCTGTACGAGCCCGCTCCTGTGGAGTTCACCCAGTCTTGTGCTCCACCTCCTCATGCCCTGACAACTCTACACTTCATTCTCGTTCCTTTTCTTGTCTTACTTGTCCGCTTGTCCGTCCCTTGGTGCTGGCAGTGGAGGAAGATTTATCTGTTTACCCCTTTTTCATCTTTCTATTGCCTATATCATCCCAATTTCCCACTCATCGTTAACCTCCCTATCCAACTGCCCTTACTACCCCACCCTGTAGGCGCATCCAAATACGTACCCGCCACAGGAAAAGTTTTGTTTTCTAACAGATAGAAAGATACTTCCATTCCCTTCTAGACGCTCCATCCCACGACCTCACCTCGACCCCTACAGAGCATTTTTCTTTTTTTTTTAGCTTGCCTCCCCCTTCCTAAACCATTCGGGCAAGATCTCTTGGGAATGCGCTTCCTTGCCTTCCCCTTCTCTTGCACCTCTCCATCTCGATCATTTCTATTCTCATGCTGTCCCTCTCTTCCCTCCGGAGTAATTTTCCCCTCCGCACCCGTATTCCCTTCCGCTCAGCACCAGCTGCGCCTCTCTGCATTTTCTTTCTCTTGCACCCACCCTCTCATTCAATTTATTTCTCCCCTTGCCCCTGCCCCTATACTTCCCAGACCTTAACGTGTATCCACTTTGAAAATCATAGGTGTCTCATTTTACCGGAATATTTTTAGTATTCATCAAAGTCAATAATAGCTAAATGGGTTACACAAAAATTCTTTCGTTCTTCATTTAGTGCAATTTGAAGTTACGTCGTCTGCTTCAGATATTCTCGTAAAACCTACCCGTGGCGCCATCTGTTTCGCAGTGACGTCAGAGATTCTGTTCATACTTCATGCATCGTCACTGTGTTTGAAGAATAGTAATCGGGTCTACTCTTTTGACTATGCTTCAGTTATCGCCCATTGCCTCGCTTGAGGCCAAACGCCCATTACCTCGCTTTGGGTTAAACAGCAACGACCATTACCTCGCTTTGGGTTAAACAGCAATGACCATTATTTCACTTGGGGTTAATTAGCGCCGCCCATTACCTCGCTTGGGGTTAATCAGCACCTCCCATTACCTCGCTTATGGACATTTCTCCTTCGAGGACAGAAGCGGCAAGTAAATCCAACTCACTTCTCGTAAGATACATACACACACCTCTCACGAACATAACCACGCCCCACGCACAAACTTCTACACGTACTTTTTCTCCGACTAAAATTCGCTTCCTTTCTAACTTTCTCTCATACTACATCATCTCATTTCAATTTACCTCCTACTAATTTTTTCCCCGTTTTTCAACCTTTCTCTACTACTACGCCTCCTACCATTTTCTCAGCTTTTGGTGATTCTAAATGCAGACGTCGGCGCCGCCGTCCAAGTTCCCAGCCCGTTCCTCCCGAGCCACAATCATCATCATCATCGCCCCTTAGTGAATTGCCCATAAAACTGCGCATATTGGCAATAGCCCTCTTTTATAGACTACTATCTTTTGAGTTTCTTAAAGACATTCTTCCCCTCCCACACAAACCGATCCCGCGCGGGCGGGTAGTCTGTCCTAGGTAGCCCATAGCCCATTCCTCTGAAGAAGCCACTCAGGCTAAACTAGTTAGGAATAAAAGTATTTCCCTCAGTCCATGTTCCCTTCACCACCTATCCACGTTCGTCACAATGTTCACACACTTACATTTTATATTTTTACCACTACAAGTGCTCCCCCTTCGAGAACGGAATGTTACCATGTGGGGAGTTGTATATTAGTGGTATGCATATTCCAGACGCAGCCAAAAGTACATGTTACGACCGGGGATTTTATTTTAAAGATCCTTCGTCAGGTACTGAAGGTCTTCTGGGAGGAGGAAGTTGAGAATGACAGCCATCCGAAGCGAAATCATACAAATCAATTCATTGCATTTCTTTAATGAATATTTGTAAGGTTTCTTGGCTGAATATACATTTATTAGAAATAAGGGGTTGGGGACACGTCATATGGGCACCTGTAACTACGATAAATGGGGAGAAACTTGTATAGTTAGGGGTTACACGATGACCAAGAAGTACAATAGGTAGTGAGTAATAGATGCTTTAAGAGAACGATGAAATCGTTCAATGATACCATTGGCTTGGAGATGGTAACTGGTTGTACGGATATGGTGAAAATCAATAATATTGGAGATCTCTGAGAACAATTCGCTTTCGAATTGACTACCTCTATCAGTAACTAGATGTAAGGGAACCCCGAATCTTGTGATCCAACCACTGACAAATGCAATAGCTACATATTTTACTGCAGTACCAAGATATAAAGTTTCAGTCCAACGTGTAGCTTTGTCAATATGACTTAAGAGGTACTTGTAAAGTAAAGGGTAGGGGTAATTTAGCAGTGATACAGGAAGAAGAGGACCAAAAATATCTATGTGGACGGACTGTAAGCGATCAGTTGGAGCATTTATAGGAGTTACAGGAGATTCTGTTTGTTCATGTACTTCAGCGTGTTGACAATTTGAGCAGTGTTCAACAATTTTTTTTTACATCTTTATCCACATTAGAGAGATCGCGAGTCGTTCAAAGTTATTTGGGATAAAATATTTGAGAAAATGGCATAGGCATTGGCTCTGCTAATGAGAGTTCCTCACATTGGATAGAGGGTGGGGCTTGCTTTAGCTCCTTTTGGCAGTAATTTCTCTACAAGGTAAGGCTGGACTTACGGGTAACCATTTATTTTTTGGATGAACGAATGCAAAATTTGAACTTCAAGCTTATTGATGAGTAGTGTAACCCTACATTTTCTGGTGGACTTACGGTACATTACTATGTATTGTAGAGCTTTGAGGAACTTAATGTTCAAAAAATAATCTGTAACTTCTAAACGTGTTGCAATTCTACGTAGTTCTTGTATATATTGGGTAGGTTAGGTGCACAAAATATATATATTTATATATATATATATATATACTAGGTTGCCCAACACTTCAGGCTTCGACTTTATAATGACTCAAATTACTTTTTTAATCCTCGTAATTTTGGAAGTTAAACACTGTATCACTTATTTTAGCAATAGTGTTTACTGGCAAGTTAGAGATTAAGTGATGAAACTTGGTGTGCTACTTTTGCCAGCGAAAACTGGGATTCCAAAAGTACATACCACTTGCTAATATTTGTTTTTTCGAACGGTGGCGGTTTGACAGGAACGTCTACTACTACTGAAGTAGGATCCGTTCTCTGTACCACTTGCTTAGCCATGATTCATCCAGTAATTGGCGATTTATGACGTTTGCATGTTCCGCGTCCAACTGCGTCGTTCTGGCGTAAGCGTGGGGGAATGGGGTCATCAGTTTTAGTTGTCACCAACTTTAGGTGACAGAAGATTTGAGTTGATACACAGGGGATTGTTCCTTACTTGATTTATAAGATGAAGATAGGAAGTAGAGTCTTGAAGTTTGAGGACAAGTAATAGAGTAGAGCAGAAGAAAGAGTAGAGAGCTGGGTAGAGGCCTGCAAGTATACTTATACACAGCAGAACATCTATTCTTTTCAAGGCTAGACTCTTTGGGTTTTTCCACTCCAATCTCTTCCCTAGAAGGAACCAAGTTCATGTAGACCTTGTGGTGATTTTCGAGGTTTAAATAGTGCGACTACTAATAACAAATACCCCGTTCCACACCTACGCTCTTTAACCATGTCTTTGCATGGCAAGAACATTTTCTGTAAAATCGACTTACAACGTGCCTACTTACAGATCCCAGTTGATGAGCATGAGATTCCTAAGACCGCTATATGTACTCCTTTCGTCTTATTTGAGTAAAAGTACATGCCCTACGGTCTAAAGAATTCTCGGTCTACCTTTCAAAGGTTTATGGCCAATGTTCAAAGGTTTTTGCCAATGTGGAAAATTGTTTCTGCTATTTAGATGACATATTGTGAACAAATACCTCCCCAGGTGAGCATGTTCAAAAATTGGCTGTAGTACTCGAGATGTTTGTCAGGCATAATCTAAGACTTTCACTCGACAAGTGTGAGTTTTTCAAATCTTCATTTACCTGCCTTGGCTGTGAGATCAGTGCTGAAGGCATTTGTCCATTTAAGGATAGAGTAACTGCCATTACTGAATTCCCTTTTCCACGACCTTCGACTGAATTTCGTAGATTTATGGGAATGATTAATTTCTTCCGTCAGATGATACGTAATTTTGCAGATATTACTCATCTCTTGACTGAACTTTTACGTCCCAATCCATCTACTAAACAATCACCACGGACAGACTCTACAAAGGACTCCTTTGACAAGTTAAAAGAAACCTTAGTTACTTGTCCTTCACTCCAATATCCATCCCCTACTACTCATTATCAACTTGTGTCCGAATATTTTAATCTTGCTGCTGAAGCTGCAATCTACCTGATGGTAGACTCTGAACCAGCACCAGTTAGTTTTTATTCCAAGAAACTTTCAGATGCTCAAAAGACTTACTTTACCTATGATCGTGAATTTCTGTATATTTAGCTACCCTTCACTTTAAAACAACTATTGACGGACATTAAATATCTCTTTTCTTTTATCATAAACCTATTTTTTGGCATTTTGTTCCGAGTCCATTACTAAATCTATTCGTCAGCAACGTCAGTTGTCACTGATTTCATTTCTTCTGTAGAATACATTACAGATAGTAACAAAATTGTAGCAGATTGTCTTTCACGACCAGCATGTGCAGTCACTGTTGATGTTTTTGATCTTCCTGGTATAGCTCGTGCTCAGGAACATGACCTTGGGTTGGAGCAGTTTAAAGGACCATCTTTCTGAACATTGGTTATCCTCGGACCTAATTCTTTGTTGTGATAATTCTACTTGTTCTCTTCGTCCTTATGTTTGTTTATTATTTAACTATACGTATGCATTTATTTGTGTATTTAAATTGTTATTTACATTATTATAGTTCTTATTTAATCATTTAGTATTATTATGATTTTTTTCGTATCCGACCTACATATGGACCAAAAGGTTTCCTGTCGGCATGCTCCGCTTCTGTAATCCTTCTCTCAAAGTTAATGTAATTTCTTCCTTGCATAACCTTTCCCATCCTGAAGTAAAAAAAAGTCTAAAACTTGTCAGAGGTAAATCTGGTCTCTCATGGATAAGGATGTAAAAAAAAATGTTAAACTGCTCAAATTGTCAACAAGCTGAAGTACATGAACAAACAGAATCTCCTGTAACTCCTATAAATGCTCCAACTGATCGCTTACTGACCGTCCACATAGATATTTTTGGTCCTCTTCTTCCTGCATCACTGCTAAATTACCCCTACCCTTTACCTTACAAGTAATTCTTAACTTATATTGACAAATCTACACGTTGGACTGAAACTGTATATCTTGTTGATACTACAGCAAAATCTGTAGCTATTGCATTTGTCAGTGGTTGGATCACAAGATTCGGGGTTCCCTTACATCTAGTTACTGATAGAGGTAGTCAATTCGAAAGCGAATGGTTCTCAGAGATATCCAATATTATTGATTTTCACCATATCCGTACAACCAGTTATCATCTCCAAGCCAATGGTATAATTAAACGGTTTCATCGTTCTCTTAAAGCATCTATTAGAGCACGCACTGACAATTGTAACCCCTAACTATAAAGGTTTCTCTCCATTTACCGCAGTTCCATATTCATACTTTGTATTGTATATCCAACCCTTTATTTCTGATTAATGTACAACTAAAAAAGAAAACTTACAAATGTTTATTGATGAAATGCAAAGAATTTACTTTCATGATTTCGCTCCACCACTAAAACCATATATTCCATCTGATTTGTACTCCTGCCAAAAAGTCTGGGTGAGGACGGATCGAGTGTGACGGGGCGTGGAGGCACCCCTTACGACATAGTTAAACGAACACCAATGTTTTTTCATTCTTAAATTTCCTCAAGGCGACATTTCTGTGTTCATTGACCGTCACAAATCTGTGCTCCTCCTCCTCCCAAAAGATCTTCAGTACCTGACGAGGGATCTTTAGAACAAAGTGCCACCCAGTTCCGCTAGCACACACTACCATATCGGTTTCTTCTTCCCCCAGAGAACCCTTCCTCTGTATAAACCAAGGTCTCTTAGATCTTGGTATAAACAATGCACTACTATGTCCGGTCGTGACGTGCGCCTTCGGCTGCGTCCGGAATACGGTTACTCCTAGTATATAGGTCACCATATGTAACCTTCCGTTCTCGGAGCGGGAGCACCCTGTAGTGATGAAAATATAAAATATAAGCGTAAATATTGTTACGAGAGAGAAACCGCTCAATTCCATGTCAATGCTGTAAATGGCAGTAGCGATGTTTGTTCGCCCACGTCACCCAATGTAGAGACGATCTCGACTCCGAGAAGAGGTCATGGAACTAGGTGCCAAGTCTGGGTGAGTGCGTATATATACATTTTGTATATAAATGTAATTATTTGTGTTCATATATATTGTTAAACTACATGCCTGTACCTTGCTATTACATGTGAAAACTATATGTTTGCACCATTACTAGTATTTGGGCATATACCTGCAGGTCTCTACCCAACTCAACTCTCCTCTCCTGCTTTACTACCTGTCCTCAAGCCTCAGTTCTCTACATTCTACCTTCAACCTTTATTTAATAAATCAAGTATGGAGCGACCACCTGTGTATCAACTCAAACCTTCGGCCACCTAAAGATCGTGACAACTAAAGATTTTTATGTTCAGATAATCATACAAATATCACTTCATGGTTTTACGGATTTATATTTATGTGACGAATTTCACATTAATGACGAAGTTTTTTACTATACAAATTCCTCTGTGGTAGGTTATACGGGAATATGAAGCTCTGTACAAATCATTTAATGTGTTGTGAATTATGTATTTTATTTTCGCCTTATTACTAAATAATGAGCCGAAATATATTACATATATATATATATATATATATATATATATATATATATATATATATATATATATATATATATATATATATATATATATATATATATATATATATATATATATATATATATATGATATCAATCATATGTTCGTCAGTAGTGCTTGAACGATCGATTGAACCGTGTCACTTTAAAGTCGACCTTATGCCGTAATGGTGCGTCGAGTTCGCCACCTTGCACCTTTGAGCATGCTGGTTCGATCTCTAAGGCTAGGTTTACACGAGCAATTATTTTGTGTGTCAATGTCCGCCACAAAAAGTTACCACCACGGAAATATGGTGAACAGGAGCGCCGTGTACACAAGCCACTCGGTGGCGGTCATAAATGAGGTCAGTATCACACACACAGACTACATACACATTTCAATGCATAAACACACACGTGAACACATACACAAATACATATAAACACACACACATATATATACAGGGCCCCGACATGGGTTAGTGCCCCCCCCCCCACACACACACCACCACCACTACCACCACCACCTCACATCTGATGGTCACTAGCACGATTCACACACATCATTCATACACACAACTCATGATAAATAAATCCTGCATTAAAAGTACATTAGGGGAATTTGCTTTACCTTCTTTTCACCAGAAATGCCGCCCTCCCCCCCCCCAAAAAAAAAGTGCCGCCCTGGGGCATTGCCCCCCCCCACCCCTACTCTTGTCGGGGCCCTGTATATATATGCATCCCTACAAACATACAGTCTCACAGACATATAAAAACAGGCAAGTGTAACAAAAAATTGAATAATGTTTTTCTTTCAATAAAATATATTAATACCTCACACCACGATCCACATTTTTCTTTAATATTCTTGTCACTGTATTCCTTTACATTCAAATCATAAAGTGCTGATCTCTTCTCCATCACTGCGATCAACATTTAACAACTCTTTAAAAGCCATGTTTCCCACTCACGAAAAGGAGTACCTGACGTTGTTACACACAGGATAAGAAAGCGCGAAAACAGCGGAAGGCGGGGTGACTCGCGTTTATGCCACCATTTGAAATAATGGTGTGGTCGGAAAAATTGCTCCATCCGCCACAACACAACTTTTTTGTGGTCGCCACAAAAAGCTGACCGTGTCAATAAAACCATACAAGGGGGGGGGGGTGCATATGCCCTGGGGCGGCACATTTAGGGGGGCGGCAATTCTAGTCTGGACATGCAGCTCACAAGGCTGACAAAACAATTATAATAAAAAAGGTCAAAAGAGCCTTGACTATTTTACCGTAATATACGAATTTTGCGTTAGAATCAACAGAATATGAAATATTTTCCCCTTATCCTTTCTGCAATAAGGACATTAAATACAACTTTCAAAATCTGTTTAATTATTTCGCAAGACAAGCTATTATAGGCAGTAAAGAATGGTGGAGATGGGAAGTGGTGATGGGGGATAGGGAGGCGTCACTGAGTACTTTGCCCCGGGCGGCACTTGGGCATGTAAAGGCTCTGGAGCCATATAGATAGATGTGTGTGATCTATATTTTATTATATATATATATATATATATATATATATATATATATATATATATATATCTATATATATATATATATATATCCCTATGCATATATATATATATATATATATATATATATATACATATATATTTTTTTTTTTTTTTTTTTTTTGCCAAATGCGGCCTGGGTACAACAAAGTTAGTTTATACCAAGCTATTTCACCTTTTTGGACCTTGCGAACCAAAGCTACAAAATTTCTTTCTCAATCTTTCTCCTACCCCTTGTACTAGCTCATCCCTATGCCTCGTACTGTCCCTAATACTGACATCCAACCCTCAAACTATTCTTTCTCAACTCTACAAGAAGGGGATGGTGATCCCTGGAAGCCTTTAGTCACGAACCCCAAACACGGCGACATGGGCGGAATCAGTCACTTGGCGCTGGGACCAAGGAGGCAGCGCCATTCGCTTGTCATCCATGTTACTTGAAGAGTCCTCTTGAGGAACCACTCTGCTCACCCCACAAGGGCAAGGGACTAGAAAAGGTGCCCGAAACATAGCCCATCTCAAATCGCCCCAAAGGAACTGTCCCCCAGTAAGATCATCCCTAATTGGGGTCAAGACCAAGAAAATTATATGATTTAACGTCACAAAATCCTCCCATCAGAAGGCTAGGACGGTGCCGCTCACAGAGGACTTTGTAGCGTGGAATTTGAACCATGCCCTTGATTCAACTTCGTCAGTGGCGGTATCACTAAACGCCGACCAAAGTCGACCAACGCCGAACAAAGTCGACCAACGCCGACCAAAACCACACAATGACGGTTTTTGCTCAAATGCATAATTTATATATATAAAATAGCATATGGTTGCATTATTTGACCTATTTTCTTTAAAATGTGTGATTTCCATGTAAAATCATCAAAGAGAAGTTACGTTTTTATCCTCTGCAAAATTACCAACCGGCAACCAACGCCGACCAAACCCAAACAATGACGGCTTTTGTTCAAATGTATAATTTTAAATAAAAATTAGCATATGGTTGCATTATTTGACCCATTTTCTTTAAAATGTGTGATTTCCATGTAAAATCATCAGAGAAGTTACGTTTTTATCCTCTGCAAAATTACCAACCGCCGACCAACGTCGACCAAAGCCGACCAAAACCACACAATGACGGTTTTTGCCCAAATGCATAATTTATATATAAAAAATAGCATATGGTTGCATTATTTGACATATTTTCTTTAAAATGTGTGACTTCCATGTAAAATCATCAAAGAGAATTGTACGATATGTACGATATGTTGGGCCGACATATCGGCAACGCGCAAGCCGTTGTCGGCGCTGCCGCGCACTGCCGGGGCAGTACACTGTAGACCATGCCACAATAAAGTAAATTGTACATGGCGCAGTGAGAGATCAAACCTACGCTACCCACCATGGCTGGACGTGCACGAGAAAGACCCACCTATACCCCCAGATCCACCCACAGGAGAGTGTTGGGTGGATCACAGACGCCGACAGCACTCGAGCAGGCTCACCGGCTGCTCCTGGCGCAAACCGACGCCATCGTCTCCCTACAGCAGCAGCTAGCAGCGCGCCCTGCTCAGACCACATCAGCCTCACGGTCGTCAGCCCCTGAGAAGTGCGACATGGACATGTCCACAGCAGCGTTCCGGTCGTGGAGACGTTCGATGCAGTGTTGGCTGGACCTGAATGGGTGGGCACCGACGGAGGCCGTCCTGTACATCCGCCTCCATTGCACGCCTCCTCTGCAACGCTCCTTGGATGCCAGGTTCACCGCAGCCGAGTGGCAGGCACTGACCGTCAAGGAAGCCTTGGACTCTATCAGTGGCATCGCCCTCCAGGCGACCAACCAGGCAGCCGACTGGTGCAGGTTCTTCACCGCTCGCCAGGAACGCAACGAGCCCATAAGTGAGTACTTTACTCGGTCTGCTCAGTGTGCAGCGGATTGCGAATTTAAGTGCCCCCATTGTGACAGTAGCTTGTCTGAGTACATGCTGCTCCGTAAGCTAGTGAGTGGTTTGGAGAGTGTTGGTTTAAAAGAGGAGGTATTTCGCAAATGTGATTCGTTCAAGGATACAGATTCCTTGCGTAAGTTTTGTGTGGCGTTCGAGGCGGCTCGCAAGGACGCCGCTCCCCCCAGGTCTGGACGGTAATCTTGGGCGTGAGACGCTAACGCCAACGGCGGCGGTGACTCCGCAGCCATGCGCACCGCAAGAGGATCTCCAGCCACAGGTCGCTGGGAACCGCCCACCATCCCACAAGCCCCACTGTGGCAACTGTGGGGGCAAACACATGCCAAGGAAAGGCATGTGTCCTGCGGAGACGCTGACATGCTACGGGTGCGGCAAGACCGGTCATCTACGTCGCCTGTGCAGGAAGAGTAAAAAAGCAGCTGCGATGGAGGGGGAAGCCTCCGGTATAGTAATTGCAGCCGCAGGGAAAGCCCAGAGCCAGCCGTGTATTTGCGTGACCGTCAGCGACACACGGAAGGAGACATCGGCCAGGATCCGAGTGGTACCGAACACAGGAGCCCAGGTGTGCGTTGCGGGACCAGGCCTGCTAGCCGCCCTGGGCGTTGATACGACATCGCTAGTGAGCCGGGGCAGCCTGCGTGACGTAGCGAATGTGAGCCTGAAACCCATGGGCGCAGTTACCTGTCGCATGCAACAGTGCAGCAGGTTCACGACGCAAGAGGTCTTCGTCGTGAAGACCGCCTCCCGTTGCTACATTTCCTTACAGGCCTGTAAGGATCTGGGTTTGGTACACCCTAACTTCCCGCACCAGCCCGCAGTTGCAGCATCGGCTGCCACCGAGTCAACTGACGGCGCACTGCCGCTGCCGCGGCCTACCTCAGTCCCGTTCACCTCACTAGAAGAAAATGTGCCACAGCTAGAGAACTGGCTTCTCCGCCATTTTTCCGGGTCAACGTTCAACACTGACAGGAGCCCTCTGCCAGTAATGGAAGGTGAGCCACATGCCATCCACCTGCTCCAGGACGCCAAGCCCTACGCCTGCCATACACCGGCTACGGTGCCGAAACACTGGGAGGCGGTGGTGAAGAAACAGCTGGACGAGGACGTGAGGAAGGGAATCTTGGAGCCGGTACCAGTTGGAGAGGCAACAGAATGGTGCGCAAGGATGGTGGTGGTCGCGAAGAAGTCGGGCCAACCGAGACGCACCATCGACTACCAGAAACTCAATGCCGCCTGCAGGAGAGAGACCCACCACACTCCTACACCGTTTGACATGGTATCTGGCATCCCACGCCACACCTACAAGACAACAGCAGATGCTCACTGGGGCTTCCATCAGGTAGAGCTACAGGAAGCCAGCAGAAGGCTTACTACCTTCATCACACCTTGGGGCAGGTATAGGTACTGTAGAACCCCCATGGGCCACTGCTGCTGCTCCGGATGCCTATACCAGAAGGTACGACGACGCCATCGCTGGGATCCCAAGAAAATTCAAGTGTGGACGATACCCTACTGTACGACGCCAGCGTGGAAGACGCCTTCTGGCACACGTATGATTTTCTGGAGACATGTGCCATGAAAGGTGTGACCCTGAAACCAGAAAAATTCAGGTTTTGTAGAAGGCAGGTGGACTTTGTGGGCTTTCATGTAGGCTGGGACGCCTACAAGCCCACGGAAGAAAGACTGGCCGCCATCAGGAACTTTGACATGCCTGTCGAACCATCTATAACAGACATACGCTCCTGGCATGGAGCCATTCCGGGAGTTACTACGGAGACCACAGGGGAGGAAAGTCTACTGGGACGAAAACCTACAGGAAAAGTTTCGGCAAGCCAAAGAAGTAGTCTGCAAGCTCGCCAAAGAAGGCCTAACATATTACGACAAGGACAGACCTACGGTGGTAGTGACGGACTGGAGCAAGGTGGGCATTGGCTTTGTCATTCTACAGCAATACTGCCCCTGCCCCCTGAGAGAGGCTCCCTTCTGCTGCAAGAGCGGGTGGCGCTTGGCGCTGTGTGGCAGCCGTCACCTAACACCCGCGGAGGCAGGTTACGCACCGGTGGAGGGCGAAGCTCTGGCTGTCGCATGGTGCCTCCGTAAAGCTCGCCTTTTCCTGCTTGGATGCCCCAATCTCCTCATAATCACCGACCACCGTCCGCTAGTGAAGCTCCTGGGGGACAGAGAGCTGAAGGACATAGTGAACCCGAGACTGTTTGCCCTGAAGGAGAAAACGCTGCAATATAGGTTCCAGATCAAGTACCTCCCAGGTAAGCGCAACTCTGCAGCCGATTTCTTGTCCCGTTACCCAGCGCTCTGTGCACCACCGGACGTCATAGATGAAGAGCTGGCCAACGACATGGAAGCTGCTGTAGCGGCCGCAACAGTGGCGGTGCTCGACAGCGATGACCAAATAGCCCTGGAGAACTCGGCAGTGGTGCAGGCCGCCGCCGATGACCCAGACTATCAGCTACTCATCGCTAAAGTGACAGCAGGAGATTGGCACCCACAACGGGCTCAAGAGCTGACCTGCCTGCGACAGTTCTATGGAGTCAGGGACAGACTGGCGGTGTCGCAAGGGCTGGTGACATACACCTACGAACAAGGAGCGGTCCGTTTAGTGGTACCTGCAGCACTGAGACACCGTGTGGCAGCAAACCTCCACGCAAGCCATCAAGGTTTAGACGGGATGCTACGAAGGGCGAGACAGGCTGTGTACTGGCCTGGCATGGAAGGTGACCTACAGCACCACAGAGACACCTGTGCCAGCTGTAACACGCACTCACCCTCGCAAGCCGCCGAACCCCTCACCCTAACACCCCCACCCCAGTACCCATTCCAACACACCGTGGCAGACCTGTTCCAGCTCGACGGACGAGTATACTTAGCGTACGCAGACAGGCTCACGGGCTGGCTGGAAATAGCGCACTTGACCAGCGGAGCTACATCAAGCAAGCTCTCGTCAACACTTCGACAGTACTTCCATCGGTGGGGCGCACCAGAGTCAATCTCGACAGACGGTGGAACCAACCTAACCAGCGAGGAGATGCGCAACTTCTTTGGGAAATGGGGAGTGAAGGGAAGAATCGCCTCTGCTCACTTCCCACAGTCGAACGGGAGTGCAGAGGCGGCAGTCAAGTCTGCCAAGAGGCTACTTCGCGACAACACAGGTGTCGGAGGGAGCCTTGACACCGACAGAGCAGCTATGGCGTTACTGCAGTACTTAAACATGCCTCTACGCGGGGTGAACAAGTCACCAGCGCAGCTGGCTATGGGCAGGCAGCTGCGGGACGGTGTCCCCGTCCACAGGCAACTCTACAAAGTGGACATCCACTGGCGACACGCCCTCCGGACAAGGGAGCGTGAGGCAGTACGGCAACAGGAAGCATGGGTTGGGAAACAAGGCACACCCAGATCGCTGCCCCCATTAACGCTTGGTACCCGTGTGTTTGTGCAAGACCAGTCCACGAAGCTGTGGGACAGACGAGGCGTGGTCAGTGAAATCCTACCGCATCGTCAATATACAGTCAAACTCGAGGGAAGTGGACGACTGACGCTACGCAACCGCAGGCATCTGCGAGCCGTAAGAGGCTCATCTCAACTCGCAACACGGACAAACCCAAGCTCTCCTCCTCCACCAACTCCTCGACTCCACACACAGCAAGAGACGGTGGATCGCCCACGGCGTCGTGTCAAACAACCGGCATGGATGGCGGATTTTATTACCACACCCTCACATTAGATATATGCGTGTATATCTGTTTGTATTTACGTGTGCATTTTTGTACAACTACAGTTTTTTATTTTTTTTTCTTGGTTCATCTTATACCTTGTAAGATACTCTGATTAAATTTACATTCCTTTATGTTTATATTCGTGAATGTTACTGCAGTCAGATACTACAATGTCCATACATTGTGAATGCCATGTACATGTATTATCTTGGGGGGAGATGTACGATATGTACGATATGTTGGGCCGACATATCGGCAACGCGCAAGCCGTTGTCGGCGCTGCCGCGCACTGCCGGGGTAGTACACTGTAGACCATGCCACAATAAAGTATATTGTACAGAATACGTTTTTGTCATTTGAGCAAAAGCCGTCATTGTTTGGGTTTGGTCGACGTTGGTTGCCGGTTGGTAATTTTGCAGAGAATAGAAACGTAACTTCTCTTTGATGATTTTACATGGAAATCACACATTTTAAAGAAAATGTCAAATAATGCAACCATATGCTATTTTATATATATAAATTATGCATTTGATAAAAACCATCATTGTATGGTTTTGGTCGGCGTTGGTCGACTTTGGTCAGCGTTTAGTGAGACCCGTCAGTGGCAAGATTCGAACCGCCATCCCCTCGACCTTCGCCGCATGTAACGACGCCCTAACCCACTCCGCCAGTGACCCCCTTTTTCCGTTCACTCATGCAGAAAAAGAAAGGACAAGGAGATATCCCTTCGAGCAACATCAAAATATCATTCATATAATAACACTCCCTATCCCCATCCCCTCCCTACCTTACATCACAGTATCATCTCTACACAGCCATTCTCCACTCATCCCTATTGCTTGCCTTCTCCCTTCCTTGTTCAACAGACACCCCCCTCTTGCTAAACACCCTTTTCACCCCACCCTTTGTTATCCCTTCATGTTCACTCCCTCAACCTCTGCCTTCCACACCTTTACTTATCTTTCTTCACTCATTCTTTCCATGTATCCAAACCATCCCAATACTCTTTCGTCAGCCCTACCTGCCATCTTTTTCCACCTCCACTCTCCTCCTCACCTCATTTCTTACTCTATCCAACTTGGTAACCCCTACCATACTTCTCAGACATTTCATCTCAAACACATTCAAACTTTTTCTCTTTGCCTCTCTCAGAGCCCTTGCATGCCTAAGTGCCGCCCCAGGGAAAGTTCTCAGTGATGCCCCTCCCCTCCCCCATCCCTTACAGCCTCTTTTAGCTATTGGCTTGCGAAATAATTAAACAATTTTAAAAATTGTATTTAATGTCCCTATTGCAGAAAGGATAAGAGAAAAATATTTAATGTTGCTTATTCTAATGCAAAATTCGTATGTTACGGTAAAATATTCAGGGCTCCTTTGACCTTTCTTTATTATAATTATTTTGTTAGCCTTGTGGGCAGCATGTCCAGACAAGAATTGCCACCCCCCTCCTAAATGTGCTGCCCCAAGGCATATGCCTCTCCCACCCCCATGTGAGGGCCCTAGCCTCTCTTAAATTCCATATTTCTGCCCCATACAATGCCATTGGCACAATCACCCCTTCATATAATTTTCCCTTTGCATCCATTCCCAAATGCCTATTTCTTATGATACTTTTTAATCCTCCCAAGCATTCACTTCTCTCAGTCTACAATTTACTTCCATTGCCACTCCTTTTCTTGCCGCATGCAACCCCAAATATCTCAAGCTATCCACTTCCTCCAGCCTCTCTCCTTAAAGATTTACTTCCAACTCATTACCATCCTCTCTCCTTGTACATCTCATTACCTTTTATCCACATTTACTTTCAACTTTCTCCTATCGTATACCCTCCCAAACTCTGTCACTCCCTTAATCCTTCCTCTGACCTTGCCATAAGCACTGTGTCATCTGCAAACAACTGGATCACCTCCCACTTTTCTCCATTTTCTTTAACCATCTACAGTCCCCTACCCATTTCCCTCTCGCACCACCCCATGTACACACTGAACTTCCATGGTGACATAAAACATCCATGATGCAGTCCCACCTCTTATTTCAAACCACTCCATTTCCAATTCTAACACAGGCTCTAATAGTTTTGTAAAAACTCTTGAATGCCCTTAACAGGGTATGTACACTATGAAATATGCAAATACTACCCTCACCCAAGTCATTGCTTTAATTGCCAATGATTTGGTCATACCAAAATGATGTTGCTGCCAAGGGAGAGTATGTCTTCACTGCTCCACTCCTGAACATGGATCCATATGCAACACTCCATTCAAATGTACTATCTGTGGAGACTATGTGTCTTCCTCTTCGCACTGCACTGTATATTGCTACAATCAAGAAGTACTGTCTCTGAGATAGTGGACCAATCAGTTTCTGGGAAGCTCGAAGTCAAGTCGGATCATGATGGTCAACCCTGGAACAATACTATCTGCAAATCTGGTTCAATGCCACAACAATACTCTCACTGCAATGGCCCTCCTGCACATGGATACAATGAACATAGATCCACTGAACAACCCGTCACTAATTCCAATTCTAACTACCCAACCTCAGTTCCTATCAACCCTCCTCACCTAACCCAGACACCCACCAGCTCACCTCAACCCACTCCCCATCAATCCCAACCACCCCAAACCTCTTTTTTCAACTAACTCACTACTCAATCCACCCCCACAACAAACCCCAACTCCCACACCATTCATCTCTAACTCCTACCAGCCCATCTCTCTGTCTAGCACCACAACCAACACCAAACCAAAGTCCCAACAAGTCATCCCCAAGATCTTACACAGCAGCCATACAATCAATACTCTACCCAATCCAACCCTATCCACAAACCTAATGACCTCTGAAAAGATTAACTTCTCCACCAGAAACAGTTAAAGAAATACAACAATATTATATCCACCACAGAAATGTCACCAAACTAACCAAAACTAGAGTTGCACTCCATCCACCCTCCCACTCTCTCTACCTACAAGAACATAAGTCACCTCAAACCACAAAGTCCAGGTGGAATTACACCCCTCCCCAAAACCAAACCCACAAATTATTACAACTCATACTAACAAACAAAAACCTAGCATCCTGGACCTCCCAATGCCCCTAAACCTAGAAGGGGCAGAGAGTATTTGGTCCATGTTAAACTCCTCACACTCATCTGAATTTTCCCTTTCACACCAACCACCAAAACACAAACACCATAAAGACATTTCCCACAAACTCTCTCAACAAAATGAGAACACCTCTGCTCACAAAACAACCGTCCAAAGAGACCACCAACAAAAGCAACCAACTCCACCCCCAGCAAAAGGTTTCAACAACAAAATACCTACCTACCACCAGACACCAAGTACAATGGAATTGTCATGGGGTCATCCCATATTGGGAAGACCTACTTCTTCTCTAAGAAATCAAACCTATGTGTATCTGCTTACAGGAAACTCAACTAGGCCCTTGTAAAATCCCCCATCTAAAGGGATACTTCTTACTTGTCCAACCCTCTCCCTTCTCAAGCCAAATAGGGAGGAGCAACCGTAATGATAAGCCCAGGAATCTTCTACTTGCCACTGACTCTCCGCACTCCCCTGCAGGCAGTCACAGTTAAGTTATTCCTGCATTGCCCTGTCACCATTTGCTCTCTTTATCTCCCCCTTTCAGACATCCCTACAGACACACTCTCTAATCTCATAACACAATTACCCTCCCCCTACCTGCTACTAGGAGATTTCAACACTTGACATCCCCTCTGGGGTGACACCACAACAACCCCACGAGGGAGAGTGATCACAGCCCTTCTTACTGACCACTCAAGAATTTCATTGCTTAACACATCCCAATCCATAGCTTTCCATTTACAAGCCTAACCTACTCCTCTATAGATTTATCCTTATGTTCTCCTGACCTCATTGATTTTGAGAGGTCAGTATCACCTGACCTCCACCATATTGACCACTTTCCAATCCTCCTCACCCATTACATAACTCCTGCACCATCCCATCACCTAGATGGTCACTCTCCCTATCAAACTGGAAGACATTCAAAACAAAACGACACATAACAGACAACAAAGAAAACTTTCAATCAATGGGACCTTTCACAGTGAGCAAATTGATACCAGACACCGCCAGATTTTGTAATTCTTGCCGGAAATAAATACTTTTTTGGGCAAGTTTTATAAGCTTACAGAGGTGTATCGTTGTACATTATTGTGTCTGAAATTTAAGTCAATTTCATGATTGCAAACGGCATATAGCATTGTTTGAGCCTCTATTTATAATCACAGATGATATTCGTAAAACAGCCTATAATTGTATCAAGCCAAGCAATTTGTCATTTTCTACCGACTTCAATGGACGTATACTGATATATACTTTCATTTGAATGCACCAAGCAATAGGCAAATCCATGTAATGTATCGAAAATATAATTTTGCATCGAAGACTTAATTTTTTCGGTACGATAAACTTTGTCTTAAGTTATATATTTTTTTCAATCTGACGTGACGTGCACACATAAAATTAGTCATATTTGTTTGAAAATAGCTCCCAGCAGATCTAAGAGGCTATTCTTTACAAAAATGTCGTTAACTTCGTACGTCCGCCACCACTGTTGTTATTTTTTATCTCACTGAGTATCTTCATATACAGGACGTGATAGTGATATCCATTATTTTTCAACACTCTCAGATAAAATGCACAAACCAAAATCAACATCCTCTTATTTTTACTGCTCATAGTTACTTCAGTAAAAATAATTTTTAGTTTTACCTTATAATTAAATTAACAAAGCCTCATCACACACCAGTAAGTAAAAATTATAACATTATGAGTCATGTTTTTAATTTTAAATACATTTATGCAGCAATTTATGGCGTATCTTTTTTTAAATATCGGTTTCCAAATTAGCTAAGTCACCCCTTTGCCTCGTGAAATCCGAGACAATTAAAAATTCTAGCACTAATAGGAATCTACGAGCCTGACTGCGAAAGGTCCCATTGACACAACCCTCACCTTACAGACCACACAACAGCAGCAGCTTTCCACTCTATCCCAATGACCTTACCATCCACATCCCAACAATCAGTTCCTGAAACACATACTTTACCATGACCCATGGAGTAAAACAGACAGCCTTCCAGCACCTATAATGTCACCCCGCTTCAGAAAATACCAATCTCTTCAAATAAGCCACCAAGTATGCAAGTTATCTTGGCAAATCTACACCTTGACAATAATCTCTCTGACCTCCATATCCAAAATATGGAAGAGAATCAGAAAACTCACCAACAAAACCCTTCCTTTCCTGAAAGTTGACCAACAGATTATCCATTCAGCCCCTCCCCTCCTCAAGTAGCAGAAACACTGGTAACAACAATACAACCTATTTGAAACTATACCAGAAATAAGCACAAATTCCTTTCTAGAAAAGCTACCTTTCAGTCCTCCCCAACCCAAGATTTTACATCCCACACCTTTTTGGACAACAAACATTTCATGGATACAGTTCCTCCCTCTTTCCAAATGTGGAACAATGGCCCCTGGCCCAGATAACATTCAATTTGACATACTTAAACACCTACACCCAATTATAAAAAATTTCATAGTAACATTTTTCAATACAATATGGACAGGAGGCACTTACCCTACAGCTTGAAGAGAAGCCATCATCCTTTCCCTAAACCAGGAAAATATAGTACCTCCCCAAACAACTACTGCCCAACAGACCTTGCAAATTCACAGAGAAAATGGTCTCTTTTCACCTTTCATGGCAACTGAAACACCATTCCCTCTTATCACCACTTCAAACAGACTTCAGAATAGGCCACAGCACCACAGACATACTGACACAAACCAAAACAATAATCTGCAACATGTTTGCCAATAACCACCATGTCTTCACCATATTTTTTGATTTGGAAAAAACATACAATGCAAGTTGGCAATGGTGAATCAAAATTTTTCCTCCTAGGTCAACATGGAGCACTACATTCACAATAAATTTTCTATCACACTGAGCTTTCCAAGTCCATGTGGGAACATCCCCATCCTCCCAACACACTCAACCAGGAGTCCCACAAGGAAGTATTTTCAAGTGTCTTACTTTTCACACTAGCAATTGACAACATAACAAAACATATCCCCCCTTAAATTACAGCCAACTTATTTATATGTTGGTGATCTGGCTTTTTTCAGCACAGGAACCCATCCAACCCACATACAGGGTGATCAAACCAAGTGTAGACACACATTTATTTAAAGAACAATACAGTTTTTACAACAAAAAATGAAACATTTCAAGAAAGATGAAGAATAAAGTATAAGGAAGCAAGATATGTAATCAATTTTCAATGTATTCCCCTTTAGCCCTCACTAAGCGCCTCAATCTGTTATGTACATCACTGCAGGCAGCACGTATGGTTTCTGGCGATATTTTGTCCCAACAAGAGCGCAGTTTGACCTTCAGAGTTTCGATATTTGCATGATTTGAACAACAAGCTTCCCTTTCCAAGATACTCCATATTGAAAAATTCATTGGGTTCAAATCAGGAGAGGAAGGAGGCCACAATTCCTTAGGCCAAAACCCTGCCATATTCTCCTTACACCATTTCTGAACAATATTGGCTGTGTGCGATGTGGCTCCATCCTGTTGTAGGGTTATTCCATCTTCTCCGAAAGTGGCATCAATCCAGGGAACCAATTTCTCCTTCAGCATCTTGAGATAAACGTGTTGGTTAACTTTTACGCCCTCATCAATGAAGATGAGGGGGGGTTTTCTGGCCAGTTGAAGTCACTCCACCCCAAACCATCACAGAAGCTGGTTTCTGCCTCCTAAACATCAGCAATTCATTTAGTGGGATGTCTTCTTTATGCACTGCATAGATCCTATCATTTTGGTGATTGTGCACAGCCTGGACAGTGAATAACTTCTCATCTGTCCACAGGACTGGTGGTTGCGTGCCGTTTTCAAGCTTCTCCAAAAGAAGCTTCCCTCTGGCTAATCTTTTGGTCTTTGTCGCTTGTGAGAGTAACTGAACTTTAGTTTTCTTGTATGGCTTGAGACACAGATCCTTTTTCAGCACATTTTGCATTGTCCCATAACTTACTCCAGCCTCTGAAGCCAACATTCTTATGCTTCTCTTTGGATTTCGTCTGATTTTTTCTCTGGTGGTTTTGATGAGCTTTTGCGTTCTTACTGTACGACTGGGAGTGTTTCGTACCTTCGGAAGGGTCGAACCTGTCTCCTTCAAGCGTTTTAAAGCCTTATAAACACCAGCTCTGCTTACACGAGCTTTCAATATTCTACAGATTTCACTGGGGGACTTTCCTGCTTGAGACAATTCTTGAATAGTTGCATTTATCGTGCTCATGCTAGACTAAAATCTATATTTCAATCTGCAAAGATAGACAATTGTTTAATAAACACATAAAGCTATACTCCTACACAAAAAGATTTTAAATTTCATTTCGTGAACATATATTTTTTTACAATCAAAATTTGTCTACACTTCGTCTGATCACCCTGTAAATCATCTCAAACCAGAACCTCAGCAGCTCACTGGGCTGAAGATCATGACATTAAATCTTCTATGTCAAAATCAGTTATTATGCATTTCTGTCGACAACACAGCTGTAAAGAGACCCCTTCAATTTATTTAGACAAAACTCCACTCCTAGTTGCGAAACAAACACAATTTCTAGGACATTCACGACTCCTGTCTTACATGTATCCCACACTTGAAACACCTCAAAGTCTCATGTCTATGATCATGTGATGTCCTCAAGACATTATCACACACAAACTGGGGAGCAGTCTGGAACCTCTAGCAAACCCTTATACAGACCAAATTGAATTATGGATGTCAAGCCTATTCCTCAGCTTCTCCCACAGGAAAGTGGACACATCCACCACTCAATGGTATCACTGAAATATCTTTTCTGCAATGAGTTCCACAATGACCCTAATATCTCAAACCCTCTTTAGCCCATCTAACCAACAAGTCCATGATCGATGCCCACACATTGCTGGTCCTTTTGGCATGAGAATTACAGAACTGCTGTCCACTTTTGAGATAACCAGCACTGTGATTCCACACACAACCCCCATTGCTAACCCACTGGTTACTTCACCCTTACATCCTTGCTTCATCTTGGCCACACTACCAAAAGACAAAACACCTCCAAGCATCATCTGACAAGAATTCCTTTTCCACTTGTCCTCTCATCCCTCTGCAACACATATCTACACTGATGGCTCTCACTCAGTCCAAGCAGTGGGATATGCAACAGTGTCACCTTCAACCATGAAATGAGGATTCCTCCCACTCTCTGCCTTATTCTTCACTGCAGAACTACTAGTTATCCTCACTGCCCTACAAATTATATTCTATTCCTCCTTTATAATCATCTCAGACTCACACAGTGCCCTGGAAGCTCTCTCCTCCCTCCACCCAATAGACCAGAACATCCACTCCTGGCTGATATGAATCCCCTTCCAGTTCAGGTCAGTATCTTTCTGCTGGGTACTACCTCATGTTGGTATCTCCAGAAATGAACAAGCTGATAAGGCAGCCTGGAGTGCAGCACTGACCCTGTTCAGTGGTACCACCCAGCTGCCTGTGATGGACTTTTTTCCAGTCATCTGAACAAATCTATCACAACAGTGGCAAAAACATTGGGAAGAAAACCCAATAAATCACCTAAAAACCATCAAACCTCATGTTCACCCTTGGCCTTCTTACCAACAGAGCCATTTAAGAACAGGGCACTCATATCTCACCCACGGCTGTCTCACGTCAGGAGATGAACACCCCGCGATTTGTTCATGTGATGCAACTGTTACTATACTCCACATTCTGTTAGTGTTCCACTCACACAATTTCCCACAACCAACTTTTTCTATTTCACCTCACCCCCTTAGACACCAATCAACACATTTTAGATCAATTACTATTACCCCTGACTTCCCTCCACACATTTCTGCAAAAAATTAAAATCTTTTCAAACTTGTAGACCGACTCCAAACATACATATACCAAAGGCTTTTCCCCCCTTACACAGGGGGTGGGGGGTTAGCCAAAAAGAAAAAGGCATAGAAAAAAACTCCCACCCATTTCATTTCCCATATATTCCACTCCATTCCACTCCCCTCCACCCTCCTATCTTGGCACCTCCTGGATGATGGGTCATCCCTGCATCCTGTCCATTGCCCTGGGTCAGAAGCAGTGTTGCAAGACACAGCACATCTACAGCAAGGCTGCTTCATAAATTCTGCGACCCCCCCCTCTCCGTTCCCTCATGCAGAAAAGGAGAAGACGGGGAGAAATCCCTTTGGGCTGCGTCAATTTTTTTTTCATACATACTTCCTCACCCCCATCCACTCCCCCTCGTGCATCACCGCTGACTCCAAACACTTCTCTTATAGACTGAATCCCTCATAACCTTTGACATTGATGTGATTTGACCCCTAAGGGATAGAAGGGCTGGTGAATTAACAGGGATGAAATCAGTCAACCTAAGATCTGGGGCCGTGCCAATCATGACATCTGGTACTCAACGTAGTGGCCCTGCCCATCCTGACGCCTGGTGCCCAATGTGGGACCCCTCTTGGTCCTAACACATCTCATTACAACATGGGGCCACTGCTGACTCTGATACTGTGGTTACACGTTGGATGAGTTTATTGGAGGCAGCTATTCAGCCGGGTGAAGGATAGGCAGACCATGTTCAGGGCTCCTTTCCGCATATCAGCTAAGTAGTATCATTAAAAGGGCTGCTCAGGTGTACCATGCAGCATAATTTTTCCCGCCATTTTTTTCCAACTTGCCCTATGGATCAAATTTTTTATAATTTATTTTTCTTTATGGTTTCAAATTCATTCAGCTTACTAGTTTCAGATACATTCAATGGAAAATAAAATAAAAATTCAATCTTATTACATTGTATTCAAATCTGTCTATCAAGGATACAATATCAACAACATGGCTTCTCATAGGTTCAATCTATGCAAATGTGTAATCTACATTCCAGTCAGAGGTCAAACTTGTCACTTTTTATTTTGTGTATGAAGAAATCTGTGGGTGCTGGGGTAACATTTGGTCAGTCTGCTGTTTCAATGTGCACTTAGGAACTTCTCATATCAATACTCAATCACTACAATACATGAAGTTCAACATCTGTGTTTGGACTAGTGATGTTTTCAGTCATTTCAACGTTTTTTTTTTTTTTTCCTTCTTTTTATAAATTTGCATGGATAACATTGAAACATCCACTTCGGTACTTTTCGACATTCAAGGCTCCTACATCATGCCCAAATATTTGCATGGGACAAAACAGCTTTAAGTGCATGTCTTTTTCCAACCTTCAGCTATATGTGAACATGCATATGTACACACATACACATATATGTGCATGGAAACAAACACATGCACACACACGCACGCACATACACACACATCAAGTATGTGGTGCAAGCACAAACACACAATTACTATTTTGGTAAAACACAGCATGCACTGCCCTATGATGCCATCCCTGTCCCAAGATTCTTCCATTTCTCAAGAGGAGCATAAAGAAAATTTAACTTTGGTGGCATGTAAGATGACACACACAAGTACAGCAATACCTCCATTTATGAATTCTCTGCTAACACATCTCCATCATCAATGCATAAAATATTAAATCTTGTTATGGCATCATACATACTGTGAGCACTCCAGTCATAGATTGTTAGTATCTGTAGTTAACCTATCCAATCTGCAGCTTTTAACTCCTCTCCTAAGCACTGCTACATGATAAACTACCTTTAATTTCTGGGACACTCTATAGATGACTTTGATCAGATGAGAGATGGAACATAGACTGCAATGAATCTTCTACTTCAAAAGTCAATGAAAATAGCCTCACTAGTTTATAATTATCTACTTCTGAGACCTGTGATGGTTGCCTGCAAGTGAAATGGATATCAAAGAAAATGAAAGAATAATCACCTGCCACCTGTCTTCATAAAACATCAACATCCACTCCTACTTCTGGAGGAGGCTGACACTCAGTCTCCAGTTCTGGCCCAAGTTCTATTTCTATCAACATTATACTTCCTCCTCTTTATCACATAAGGAGAGCTGATAATCCATGACTGTTCCCCTCCTACTACTACATGCTAGTGATATAGAAACAGTTGCATTCAAGTATGACAAAGACCAATATTTCTTCCCAGTGAGATCCATGGGAGGGCCAGAGGATCAGTACCAACTACTGTGGGACATTGAATTCCCAGTCGCTGAAATGAAGCAACAATTATTATTACCTCTGGTAATAAAATATCTGGCCAGTAATTATGTTGCTGAATACATGCCATCATCAATAGAGGTATTACTGTACTTAAAAGTGGAGGAACTTCATCAATGTCAGGTCAGATAAATTCCAGCTGTTCTAAGTGGTTCAGTTATCTAATTGAACTGGACCATATAAAAAAATTTTTTTTTACAAACTTAAGACAAGAATACTTGTACCCAAATATATGAATACAGTACAGTTCTCCAATTTTCCATATAATGCTATCCTTGCAAGAGACCTAACTGTGACTGAATGAGATGATAATCCACCAGCAGGTTAAATCAGTCCTACTATGGCTGCAGCTATTTCACCCAGACACAACATAAGTCATCTACACTATGCCAAGATATACAACAGTACTTTTGTCTACTGCCAAGGATTAAAATCTCACTGCAGTTTGTCAATTTACATTTTATCTTCTACATTCTATTACTCTGCAAACAGTCTGTAAATCCCTCACCACCTAATACATGCATCAATCCTACTTTCACTGTAGGGCAAGGAATAATGAAGCCCTTACAACAATCACCTGAGTCTGACAGATCATTAACAGCAACTTATTATGCAAGTGATTATGAACAATAATGGTGAAGTATATCTATAACCTTTACAAGCCACCACCTTCTCTTACACACCTGAAGAACACATGAACACCTAAATCTAATTTCTTAAATTATTGAGTTCTGCAGTCCTGACCAACCCAGATTAACAAAGCATTAGATAGAAGTAATCACTGACTTAATCCACATCCATTTGTCATTTCTGACATGTTCCAACAAGCCATTCCAAGCTTGACAGTAATTCTAGTGCACCAACTAAACCAAACGTCTTCCACATATTAGTTCTTCCATGTTTCTTGCCTCCAGCTTTGTTT
Source organism: Oratosquilla oratoria (assembly GCF_046742065.1). Classification (NCBI taxonomy): domain Eukaryota; kingdom Metazoa; phylum Arthropoda; class Malacostraca; order Stomatopoda; family Squillidae; genus Oratosquilla; species Oratosquilla oratoria. Next base: position 53,220,448 of record NC_134799.1, read on the forward strand.
CAGCATAAAACAATGGTTCAATACACGTATCAAACTCTGGTGGGGGAACCAAACCCTGCACAGGGCAATATGTACAGCATCGCTGAGCACAAATAGGAATGCATGTTAGAGAAGGAAAAGTACAAGAAAACTCGAGATTATTTCAATGGATAATCAGATGTTCCAAATGAGCAAACCTAGGATTATCCAAAGTTGCATATATGTAAAGTTATACACAATAACAAGAGGCTATAAAGCCAAATTTCTTGAAACCCCACATCCTACTTTTACATTCACTCTATACAAAGGAAATGACGCAAGTCATACAATGCTTCTGTTCCTTCATAGCTTTCAAAGTCTGAAAGATCTCTTACGAATACAATGCCTTAACCTTCATTGTCTATTCTGCAATACACTGACATACCAGCTTCATCAAACCTATCAACTCCTTTCTTATCCATGGCTAGGGTATCCACTGACACAGAGGCTGCATGGGAAATGTAAGAAAAATATTTGAACAGTCAAATTCCTGAGGTAGTGATATACAAAACTGCCAAAGAAAGTACCCGTAACTGGTTGTCGAGCGGCCTTAAATGGAAATGAATAAATAATAGTAATAATAATAATAATAACAAATATAACAATAATGAAAAATGGTTAGATTGCATACACAGTAATAAACCACAAATGCATAGTATACATTTATACCATTTGCAAACAGACACATCCAAAAAATGGATCCTGAGATGTTCCTTTGTACTGCAATGTGACAAATACTATTAAGGATACTGTATCTACTGGGTGAACAATAACCAGGCTACAAACACAAAATTCAAAAAATATATATTCATATATCTATCATTACTATATGCATGGATAAGGATGTAAAGCAACTTTGACTCCAATGCTTACCAAGTGGTTTCTTCCTGGGTTATCCTTGGCACATTAAAGTTAAACAGCTGAGGTAGATGTGCAATGGAATCCTTGACCTCCAGAAGTATTATGGTAACTTGAAACCAAGCATAATAAAAGGTACAAAAATGACTACTAAATTCAATCAAATAAGAAATAAATCTTAATTTCACAATGAAAATTCTATTTCATCAATTGTCATCTCCATAAACTCATAAATTCACCATCTACAACTTATTCTATGCTTTATTGCATAAAATGGATACTAACATTACACAAAATTAAAAAAATCAACTTATGTCAAAATAATGAATAAAACTTAAGTTTGCACAAGTGCAACTAGGTACATAATATATCACATTTCACTGGTGAAGTGCGGTTGCTGTTCAACTTTTCACATGAACCACCGGGCTGGGACCAAACATGTACATCCAAAATCATATCCACCTATTTCAGATGAATTATATTTGATTCGTATACAGGAGAGTGTACAATATAGTATGGCACATCCACCATACTGCAAGTACACATTACCTACAGTGCACAGCATCACACTAATTTGAGTCCAGAATATAACCTACTCAAAAGTGTAAAATAAAGTGTAACATGCATAATGAGTACACTAAGGGGACAGTTCCTTAATGACCTATAAACATCTTCATCAATCCATATGAACAAAGATATGGAACATAAATCCATATCATGAGCTACCTGGGGAGAAAAAAAATCAGCTCAGGCCTTTTGAGAATAGAACTATGAAAGATAGAGACAGACTGAGGGAGGGAGGGAGGGAGAGAATGCAATAAATCTTTATATATATATATATGTATACACACACAGGGGTGCAGTGCCAACTTTATAGGTGCTGAAGCTCTGAAAGGCCTGCCAAAAGCCTGTCATCCTCATCCACTGCCCTGGGCTAGAAGCAACATAGCAAAACAAAATCCACAGAAAAGCCGCTTCACTTAATCAGAGACCCCCAAAGACTCTCTGTTCCCTCATGCAGAAAAAGAGATGGGGAGATATCCCTTTGGGCTGTGTCAAAATATCATTCACACATAACCACTCCCTACTCACTCCACCCCTTCCCTTCCCTTACTTGCATAACAGTATCATCTATACATAGCCATTCTCCACTCACCCCTATCTCCTGCCATCTCCCTCTTACTCCATGTCCCTTTCACCTCATCTATCCATCTCATCCTTAGTCCTTCAAATTCACTACATCCACTATGCCTTCCACACCTCTTTCACTAATCTTTCTTTACTCATTCTTTCCATATATCCAAAACATTCCAATACTCCTTCATCAGCCCTATCTGCCATCTCCTTTTCCAACCCCGCTCTCCTCCTCACCTCCTTTCTCACTCTATCCAACCTTGTAACTCCTACCATACTTCTCTAGCCATTTCATCTCAAACATATTTACTTTTCCTCTCTCCCTCTCTTAAATACCACGTTTCTACCCTGTACAGTGCCACTGGCACAATCACCCATTCATATAATCTTTTCTTTGTGTCCATTCCCAAATGCCTATTTCTTATAACACTCTTCACCCCCAAGACATTTACTTGCTTTTCTCAGTCTACAATTTAGCTCCATTCCTCCCTTTCCTGTCACATGCAACCTCAAATATCTAAAGCTATCCACTTCTTCCAGCCTCTCTACTCAATTCCAATGTGTTGCCATCCTCTCCCCTTGTACATCTTATCACCTTTTATCCACACCTTCAGATTTCTTCTGTTGTATACCCTCCCAAACTTTGTCACTAACTCCCTTAATCTCTCCTCTGACCCTGCCACAAGCAACTGGCTCACTTCCCACTTTTCTCAATTTTCTTTAACCATCTCTAGTCCCATGTCCATTACCTTATCATTTACCTCCTGCACCACTCCATCCATGTACACATTGAACAGCCATGGTGACATGACACATCCCTGATGCAGCCCCATCTTTACTTCAAACCACTTCCTCTTTCCATTTCCAAAACTCCTGACTGCCCTTAACAATTTTTCCCCAATCTCAAATGCATCTCCCACTGTGTCTTCCTGTCCACACTGTCATAACCAAGCAAATAAAGAAAAAAGAGCCACCCAACTGCAGAGGTGCTGAAGCAGCACTCTGACAAGCTTTAGCAGCAATGCACCCCTGGATATATTTATGTATATATATATATATATATATATATATATATATATATATATATATATACATACACAACCACATATAACTGTAAGAGAGAGATGGGGGATAAGGAAGAAAGGTTATGTATGGTATTTCATCACCGATTACCAATGTTTCTATCACTGAGGTATATATTGCACAGAAGAGGTAGTCATAAATGTATGAGTGTGGTGTATGTGTATTTTACTTAGTTGTATTTACCTAGTTGTATTATACGGGAAGGGGAGATATGCTCGTAGTGACCCATCTTTGTATCTTTCAGTATCTAGTTTGTTCTTAAATTCTTGTATGGTGTTTGCACACAGTTATCTCATCCAATTTGTTCCAGATATCTAACACCCTGTGTGGGAAACTATTCTTTTTTAGATCTCTTCTATAATTATCATTTTTGAGTTTCTTTTCATACCCTCTTGTTTTTGTTTTATCCCACTTTAATCAATATTCTCTGTCAAAGACTTCCATCCCTTTTATAATTCAGTACATGGCCAGTAGATCTCCTCTTTCTCTTCTTTGTTCCAGGTTTGGTAGTTCCAGTTTGGACAATCTTTGTTCATATGTCAATTTAGAGAGTGTTGGTGCCATCTTTGTCGTTGCTCTTTGGATTCTTTCTAATTTCTTTATATTCTTTTTTGTACTGGTTGTCCAGTGTGTCGCAGCATACTCCAATCTTGGTCTTATCAGTGTGACTAATATTTTCTTCATCATTTCCTTATCCAAGTAGTCAAAGGCCACTTTCACTGATCTTAGTAAATTGTAGGTTTCTTAAAATATTTTGTTGATATTGTTGTCTGTTAATATGTTCCATTTCTCTTCCATCTTTGTTTTTTCATTTAAGAAGTTTTCCCAATTTCAATTTTGAAAGAATTTTCAGTTTCTCAAAATCCGTTTTGTTGTACATTAGTTTTCCTTTTCTATGTTTCTCATTTCTTCTCAAATAAATTTGTTCTTTTAGTTTGAACTTAGCATGTGGTTATTCTTCCCAATTAGTGTCTAGTATTCCATCTTATCCACAATTTCAGGCTTTGACAATATTAAATCTAGTTTCGATGGTTCTTCGTTGTTTCTATATCTGGTGTTTTCCTGTATTTATCTAGTTGTATTATATGGGAAGGGGAGCTATGCTCGTGGTGACCCGTTTTTGTATCTCACAAGATCAAGTTTGTTCTTAAATTCTTGTATTGTGTTCACACACACTATTTCTTCATCCAATTTATTCCATATATGTATCACTCTGTGTGGGAAGCTGTTCTTTTTCAGGTCTCTTCTGTAGTTATCCTTTCTGAGTTTCATTGCATGTCCTCTTCTTTTTCCTCTGTCCCACTTTAATAAGTCCTCTCTCTATCAAGGCATTCTTTTCCTTTCATAATTCTGTAGATGGTTATTAGGTCCACTCGTTCTCTTCTTTGTTCCAGGGTTGGCAATTCCAGTTTGGCCAGTCTTTGTTCATATGTCAGGTTTGAAAGTGTTGGGACCATCTTTGTTGTTGCTCTTTGTATTCTTTCTAATTTTCTTATATTCTTTTTTGTACTGGGTGACCATATCAGTGCTGCATATTCCATTTTTGGCTTTATCAGTGCTTGTATGCTTGTAATATTTTCTTGATCATTTCCTTATCTAGGTATTTAAAGGGCACCTTTATTGATCTCAACAAACTGTATGTTTCTCTGACTATCTTATTTAATGTTTATCTGGTGATATGTCTTTCAGAATTTACTTTCTTTACTTCTTTTCCATCCATTTTATACTGTCCTGATATCCTCTTCTCGCTTTTTCCAAATTCAATTATACTGCACTTCTTGATGTTGAATTCTACCTCCCATCTCTTGCTCCACTCTGAGACTTTGTTCAGATCCCTCCGCAATGAGTCACAATCTATTTCAGAGTTTATTCTCTTTAATAATTTTGCTTCATCCGCAAAGCAGTTCATGTAACTTTCAATGCCTTCGTCCCTGTCATTTGTGTGTGTGTGTACATAATTGTAGCATACTGGAAAGGAGCAATGCTCATTGGGTTAAGTCTCTTGTTCTCTTATTTCTTATACCTAGCCTCAAATTCACATGCAGTTCCAATTTAATCTATATCCTCCACTTCCAATTATAATATTTAGATTTGAACTCATGTACTGTTTGAGCTTGGGCTATATCACTTCCCAAGCTATTCCAAATATCTAGATATTCATTAGGAAAACTGTATTTCTTCACATCCTTTAGACATCTGGTCTTTCTGAATTTATTTCCATGACCTCTTAAAGCCCTCCCATCTTTAATCAGATTTTTTCTGTCAATACAATCTACCTTTAGTGACCTGAACACTGTAATCATATCACCTCTTTCTCTTCCATCTTTCAAAGTTGGCAGACTGCTATTACTCTTTTTTCATATGGTTTATTTGCCAAACTGGGGACCAGTTTAGTTGCTGTCCTTTGTATTCTCTCGATCTTGCTTATATCCTTCACTCTGTTTGAGGACTATACTACTGATGAATATTCCATTTTTGGACAGATAATTTTTTTTTTTCTCATCATATATTTATCCATATAGTGAAATGCCACCTTGATTTTTTGTAGTAGTCCATATGTCTCTCCAACAATCATGTTATGTCTGTCAGATAATAGGTTGTCTTTTATCAACACTCCCAAATCTTCCTTCTCTTTTACTTTTGTAGTGGGTACACTTCCCAATGAATAGTTTAAGGATGGTCTTTTGCCACTATTACCTGATCCAGTGCTTTCCCTTTTTTGGTATTGAACTTCATTTCCCATTCTCAGCTCCATGCAAAAATAGCATATAAATCTACCATCACCGATAGAAACTTGCTTGGCTCATCTGTTCATCCCCATAGGCCTCTTCTAACATTCCATACGTTTGTTTGGTTTTCTTAAGTTTAACACAAAATTTGATGGCATAACGTTGCTCCATGTTTCCCTGCATCTTGACAAGTGTTCACAGATCGGCAAACTGAATATAAAAAGTTGCCAGTTAGTCATTTTATAGAATATATGTGTACTTCACCATGAAGTAGTATTTTGATCAAATCATATTTAATGTCTCTCCTGACATATATATATATATATATATATATATATATGTATATATATATATATATATACATAATATATATATAAATATATACAAATCTGGATCTGGAAAAGGCTTACAACAGGGTTGATGGGAAGGCACTGTGGGAGGTATTGCAGATATATGGGATAGGAGGAGGGCTGTTAGGAGCAGTCAAGAGTCTTTATGAGAGTAGTAGAGCTTGCGTTAGGATAAGAAATGGAGAGAGTGAATGGTTTGAGGTAAAGGTGGGACTTCGTCAGGGGTGTGTTATGTCGCCCTGGCTCTTCAATCTTTACATGGATGGGGTGGTGTGAGAGGTGAATGCAAGGGTAGTGGGTCAGGGGTTGGAGATGATTAAAGAAAATGGAGAAAAGTGGGAGGTGAGCCGGCTGTTGTTTGCTGACAACACTGTGCTTGTAGCAGGATCAGAGGAGGATTGAAGAAGTTAGTGACAGAGTTTGAGGTGTGTTAAAGAAAGAAGCTGAAGATAAATGTGGGCAAAAGTAAGATGATGAGATGTACAAGGGGAGAGTGTGACAGTAGGCTGGAAGTGAGCATTAAGGGTGAGAAACTGGAGGAAGTGGATAGTTTCAGATACTTGGGTGTGAATGTGACAGGAAAAGGAGGAGTGGGGGTGGAGGTAGAATGTAGATTGAGAGAAGCGAGTAAATGCCTTGGTGGATTAAAGTGTAATGAGAAATAGACATCTGGGAATGGATGCTAAGAGGAGGTTATATGAAGGAGTGATTGGGCCAACAGCAATGTATGGGGCAGAAACATGGAACATGAGAGAGGAAGAGGGAAGGAGTTTGAATGTGTTTGAGATGAAATGTCTGAAGTATGATAAGGGTTACTAGGCTAGAGTGAGAAATGAGGTGGTGAGGAGAACAGGGGTGGAAAGGGAGCTGGGAGATAGGGTTGATGAACGAGTATTAGGATGGTTTGGACACATGGAAAGAATGAGTGAAGAAAGATTAGTAAAAGAAGTGTGGAAGGCGGAGGTGGAAGGAGTGAATATGAGGGGGCGTCCTAGGATGAGATGGATGGATGAGGTGGAAGGAGTGAATATGAGGGGGTGTCCTAGGATGAGGTGGATGGATGGGGTGAAAGGGGTTTTACAAATGAGAGGAATGTCTGTAGAGGAAGGACGGAAGAGGACAGAGGATAGGGGTGAATGGAGAAGGGTTGTGTATAGATGAGGCTTTGATGCATGAGGGGGAGTGGGTGGGGGATGAGGAAGTATGTATGAGAAAAAAATTGACGCAGCCTGAAGAGATTTCTCCCCGTCTTCTCCTTTTCTGCATGAGGGGACGGAGAGGGGGGGGGGGGGGTCACCGAAGTTATGAAGCGGCCTTGCTGTGGATGTGCTGTGTCTTGCGACACTGCTTCTGACCCATTGCAGTGGACAGGATGCAGGGATGACCCGTCATCCAGGAGGTGCCAAGATAGGAGGGAGGGAGGAGGGTGGAGGGGAGTGGCATATATGGGAAATGAAATGGGTGGGAGTGATTTCTATGCCCTTTTCTTTTTGGCTACCCCCCATGTAAGGGGGAAAAAGCCTTAGGTATATGTATGTATGTATGTATATATATATATATATATATATACACATATATATATATACATATATATAAATATATACATACATACATATATATATATATATATACATATACATACATACATATATATACATACATACATATATATATATATATATATATATATATATATATATATATATATATATTGTACCATTATATAAAGGAGGAAACAAATGTGTATACATTGTGATGAATGTGGATAGGAGGTAAAGGGAACAAGGGCTGAGGGAAATACTTTTATTCCTTAGGCGAAACTAGTCAGGAATAAAAGTATTTCCCTCAGCCCGTGTTCCCTTTACCTCCTATCCACGGAGGAAACAAAGAAAAAACAACAAATTACAGACTGGTCTCCCTTACTAACACTAAAATTTGTGAAAAAATTATCAAAAGATAAAACACCTGAAAGAAAACAATATGATAAACCCGAGACAATTTGGATTCCGACAGGGAAGATCATGTGCCACAAACTTGATCTGTTTTTATGCAAGACTAATAAATATAACACAAGAAAAGGATGGAAGGGCTGATTGTGCTTTCCTAGATTTACGAAAAGCCTTCAACATAGTACCACACAAAAAATTATTAAAACTGGAAAACACAGGAGGGATACAAGGTAAATTACTAAACTGGATGGAGGATTTCTTGCATGGCAGAAAAATGAGAGTAGTGCTCAGAGAAAAGAGTTCAGCTTGGGAGGTGATTAGTGGAGTTCCACAGGGATCGGTATTGGCTCCAATAATGTTCGCTATTTATGTGAATGACATGGATGAAGATGTGGATTGTTACATGAGCTTCTTTGCAGATGATGCTAAATTGCTGAGGAAAGTGAATACTGAAACGGATTGTGAATCACTACAGAGACCTAAACAAGGTTTGGAAATGGAGCCAAAAGTGGGAAGTAGACTTCAACATTAAGAAATATAGCATAATACAGTTCAGAAAAAGTAAAAAAAAGAATATCAGGACAATATAAAATTTGAATAAAGGAAGTAAAGTGAGATCTGAAAAAGACCTGGGAGTAATTATGTCAAGTAAGATGTCCCCTAATAAACAGATAAACAAATTTGTCAGAGAATCTTATAAATTGCTAAGATCAATAAAGACAGCTTTTACTTATTTAGATGAAGAAATTATTTAAAACAAGTCACACTAACAAGGCCTAGGATAGAGTTTGCTGCGACACTATGGTCACCCAGTACTAAAAAGAATATAAAGAAAATTGAAAGAATCCAGAGAGTAGCCACAAAAATGGCCCCAACCCTTTCAAACCTGTCATATGAGGAGAGACTGGCTAAACTGAATTTACTGACTTTGGAACAAAGAAGAGAAAGAGGCAACGTGCTAACCATCTACAGAATCATGAAAGGCATGGATGTCCTTGATAGAAAGGACTTACTAAATTGGGATAAGAGAAATACAAGGGGACACAAAAAACTCAAAAAGGAGTTATGAAAAAAAAAAAAATATATATATATATATATATATATATATATATACATATATATATATATACACACACACACAGAGTGGTGGTTACCTAGAACAAACTGGATACAATAATAGTGTGTGCAAAAACTATACAAGAATCTAAGAGAAAACTAAACGCTGCAGGATACAAAGACGGACCACAAGCATAGCTCCCCTTCCCATAAGATATTTGGTAAATACATGTGAAGTTTTCCATTTTTGGACCATCTGTGAGAATCTTTCAAAGGTACTTAAATAACAGCTTAGTCCTTTACCACTTGAGCATTTCAATTGTTTTGACATCTTTTCAAATACAATGTGATCAACTCATACTCTTCTGCCATGTCATGCATCAACAATATATTTGAACTTGAGCACTCCTAACAACATGACAGGCAAAAAGTGATGCAATCCTGTGCAGTAGCAGCACAGAAGAGTGGCCATTCAACACCAATATTGGTTCTGAATGAAATATGATCACACTATGTATGTTATACTTACATTTTCAACAATTCATATGGATTGCAAATGTATACAATTATTGGAAAAGTACTGAAAACTACAGCACTGCCATATACTCAATTACCATTATGAAATAATAGATATTGTGTAATCCATTAAACCATATTTGGTGACAGCTAAAATACCTGTGAACAATATAGTTCCATATAAATCCATTTGAATTTTCACTTTAAACAGTCCCCTACATAAAGTGCACAAATACATATTAGCTGTATTACACATGTCCAACCTATGACCATAAGTATGAAATGTGCACTCATGTTTAGACTCATGCATGTACACATTACTCTACCCTGTATAAATTGTTTGGTAAGCTAAACATTTCATATTATAAACAATGTAATACATGTAAAATATATGGGATGTAATTCTGTATACAGTATTAATGGTCAATAATCAATGGAGTGTCAACACCAAGCTGAAGCACTATCATGGACTAATCAATTTTGTTTTTGGACTGCCTGGCCACCACTAGTGCACAACCTCAACCCTACGACAAAGTTTACTTGACTGTTGTTGGATGATTGTACACAAAGGTGAAATGTACAAAGTTTCTACTTCATACATAACATCAATATTACTTTTGTGTATCAGTTAGATAAAATTATATGAATTCTGTATTTCAGACTTACTGAAAAATAAAAGAAAGAAGACAGAAGAAAGTGGCACAATCCTGAATATGACTTACATATAATGTGAATACAAAACACACCCTACAATTACGAGATAAAAAATGCTTCCTTGTACTGAAATTTTGTCCATATATGATTCAACACACACCTGAATATAGCTAAAACACAAACTTTCCTCATACTTAACAATGCACAGATACACATTTCCAGTTGTTTAAAGACTGGCTTTTCTGCCGTGTCCATACATACATGTTCATAAAGATTGACAAAAGTTGAGGATGAGATGGCAATAAAATGTTACAGTTAGAATATGGAATTTGATCAAAATCCAAATAACCCCTTGGGTGAAATATCTGAATTTAAACATTACCCCATACTAACCTTAGCATTTCATTGCCAGCTCATTTCCATATATATATATATCTATATATATATGTACACACATACATATACACACACATACATAAAATATATGAGGGGTTGTATGGTAAAGTATACACAAGCGCCAATTTCTTAAAGTGTCAGAAATCGCAATTGAAATTTTCTCAACTTTGAAGCTAGATATAGTAAAAACTATTAAAGGTAGGACAATGGAGAATACATAATTTGAAAGCTGATCATGTCTACTTTATCCAGCATTTATGTACACTTCACTTCGAACAGAGCATCATAAAAGCATGTAGCAATCATTAAGGGCATAAACCCATTATTTTCTTATAGATTTTCAACCTTATAGTTGAGTTATTTTTACACATCTGATGTCCAAATGAAAGTATAGGGTCTGAGTGAATGTGGGATAGCACTCTTAATTTTCAAGCTGGTGGTGCTTATGTATACTTTACCATGTGATGCCTCATATATACATTTACATATATATACAATATATTCATATATGTACATAGTGTATATATATATGTATATATATATATATATGTATATATATATATATATATATATATATACACATGTGTGTATATATGTGTGTGTGTGTTTGTGTGTGTACATGGACGGGGTGCTACAGAGTTAATGGGAAGGAGATTGGAAATGGATATAGTAGAGAGAAGTGAGATTTGAGCCAGTTGTTGTTTGCAGATGACACTGCACTTGTGGCAGAGTCAGAGGGATTAAGGAAGTGATGGATATTGAGAAGGTATGCAATGGGAGAAAGTTGATGGTAAATGTGGGTAAAAGTAAGGTGATGAAATGTACAAGGTGAGATGATAGCAGCGAGTTGAAAGTCTTAAAGGAGAGAGGCTGGAGGATGTGGAGAGTTATGTATTTGGGGTCACATGTGGCAGGATATGGGGAGTGGGGATGGAGTTAAATTCTAAATTAAGAGAAACAAGTAAATGTCTTGAGGGATCAAAAAGTGTCATGAGAAATAGGCATCTGGGAATGGATGCAAAGAGAAGATTATATGAAGGGGTGATTGTGCCTATGATACTGTATGGGGCGTAGTCATGAAATTTAAGAAAGGCAGAATGGAAAGGTTTAAATATGTCGAGATGAAGTGTTTGAGAAGTATGGTAGGGGTAACAATGTTGAATAGAGTGAGAAATAAGGGGGTGAGAAGGAGAGAGGGGTGGAAAGGGAGCTGGCACATGGGACTGATGAAAGAATATTGGGATGATTTGGACAATAGGAAAGAATGAGTGAAGAAAAATTAGTAAAAGAGGTGTGGAAAGTAGAAGTGGATGGAGTGAACTTGTGGGGATGACCAAGGACAAGATGGATGGATGAGGTGAAAGGGGCTTTGATCAAAAGGTGTATGATTGTTGAGTTGGTAAGAAGGCAGGGGATAAGGATGAATGGAGAATGGCTGTGTATGGATGATATCTTGATGTAGCCCAAAAGAATTTCTCCCTGTGCTCTCTATTCTCTGCATGAGAAGACGGGGGGGGGGGGAGAGTTGCTGTGTAAGTCAAGTAACCTTGCTGTGGATGTGCTGTGTTTTACTACATTGCATCTGACCTGGGCAGTGGATAGGAGACAGGGATGACCCTTCATCCACAAGGAGCTAAGATGAGAGGGACGCAATGGGTGGTGGATGGGACTGGGTGCATGCCTTGGCACTGGCTATCTGCCTTATAAGGTGGATGATGATAATGGTGATGATGATGTTCACTTAGATATCTGGTCAAGTAGGCCCATCTCCCTGAGGAATGCCATGGCTGGAATGGGGTTTTCCCATAACTCCTTTGTATTTACCTAGTTGTATTTTACGAGAAGGGGAACTATGCTCGTGGTGTCCCACCTTTGTATCTCTGTGTCTAGTTTACTCTTAAATTCATGAATGGCTTTTGCACACACTATTTTTTTGTCCAGTTTGTTCCAAGTGTCCACCACTCTATGTGGTTAGAAAGGCTCGATGGTGACTGCACCACAACTCGGCCATGTATACTCTGTCCTCTCAAGGTAGAGATGATTCAGAGAGATGGATGTCAGGGGGTCTGCTACCCCTACACTGTGTGTGTAAATAAAATTATATATATATATATATATATATATATATATAAATATACAGGTTTCCCTCACTATTCAATGGTTCAATATCTGATATTTTGTTTATACAATCCTTTTGAATTGATACCACTTGCTCAGTTTTCAATGTAGCCACTCAATTATATGATCACCAAACCATTAACAAATGCACCATGATCGCAGCACCACCCACCGAAACTTGTTCACACTTTCTATTCAATTGTATTTACTCCCTCGGCCTATTTACCTAGTTGTATTTTACGGGATGAGAGCTATACTCATAGTGACCCATTTTCATATCTCTCTGCATCCAGTTTATTCTTAAAATCGTGTATCAGTATCTTTGTTTTGTAATACTATTTCACATTCACTGTTGATTTTACAAAAGTAATACATAACGTGATGGCTTCTAAACAGCCTGCAACAACTACTACTGGTGAGATAAGCCTAAAACACCAAGGAAGAGTTTATCATTGGAGAAAAAACTTGAAATTGTTAAATGCCATGAGAGAGGTGAAGGGGCTCATCCCCAGAATCATGCAGTTGCCCTAATCAACCGCCTCCACAATAATCAAACAAGGAGACAGTGTAAAGAAAGCCAGTGAAACAGTTTCTACATTAATGACAATGACAGTGACATGGTAAAGGGAACCAATAATGGTGGAAATGGAGACTTAAGGCTGTGGATTGATGACCTGTCTCACCACAGCAATTCTCTTTCTACCTCCCTTGTGACAATGAAAGCCCCCTTAATTTATAATGACCTACATAAGAAGGGTTATGAAGTTAAGGATGGGTCAATTTTCAGTGCCAGTAAGGGTTGGTTTGACTGTTTTAAACCCCGAGCAGCCCAACACAACATCAAGATGACTGGTGAGGCAGCAAGTTCTGATGAGCCTGCTGCTGCAGCATTCATACTAACACTGAAAAAACACATTGAAGAGTGTGGCTACAGTGCCAAACAGGTGATAAACTATGAAAAGACAGGCCTGTATTGGCAGAAAATGTCATCCAGAACCTTTATTACTAAGGAGAAAATAAAGCCAGGAGTTAAAGTATCCAAAAGCAGATTAACCTTGGTGCTGGGTGGTAATGGAGCTGGGGACCTGAAACTGAAGCCTTTACTGATACACTGTGAAAACCTAAGGGCATTTGAGGGCTATGTGGAAGAATATCTCCCAGTGATATATCCAACAAGAAGGCCAGGATGATGTCTTCTATGAGCCAGCATTATGTTGCAAATTATTTGTCCACTGACAATATCAATGAAGCATGGAAGAAGGTGACAGAAAAAACAATGAATGGCTGCTGGAAGAAACTGTGATGTAAGTGTGTCAAGCCAGCTGATGACTCCACTGACTTTAGTGATGTGGCACCTATTTGTAAAGAGATCATCAGGCTCTCACATATGGCTGGCTTCAAGGAGGTGGATGATGATGATGTGAATGAATTGCTACAGTCCCATGATAAGCCACTTAGCAATGAAGATCTGATGGAGTTGGAACATGAATGAGCTCTCCATGGTAATGACGATGACAATGCAACCCAGCGAGGCCTTGACATCAAAACACTTCATGAGGTGTTCTCTGGCCTAGATGCAATCATCGAAAAAATAAAGGGACCCAAACCCAGCACAAAGTGGAACAGTTACCTACAATGTGAGGCAAGCCTTCAAGGTCTACATAAATATATTCGAGGAGAGAGAGAGAGAGAGAGAGAGAGAGAGAGAGAGAGAGAGAGAGAGAAAAGGCAAACCACCATTTCCAGCTTCTTCAAACCTCCCACTCCCTACCACCCATCCCCCTGTCCTGCATCCGCTGATCTGGACTCCCCTCTGCCACCTCTCCAGTCTACGTTTGGCACTCTTCTGTCCACCTCTGCTGCCCTGGAGAAGGCTTCCTCAGGATTTTAGTAACACTAGCCATGAAAGGTATGTGCGATGTGGGGTCGGGTAACTAGTGGCTAGTGGCATTCTACAGAACCTCTTTCTGCTCTTTCCAGTGGATATAGGCCTACCGGGGTAACCACTGTATAAAAAAATATTGCATCTATAACACTACCTCTTTAGATGGCGAGGCCAAGGCTACTCTCCCCATTAAATTAATAAATTAAATCCCATTAAAACTTAAGTTTGCTATCCAATAGTTCATCTGGTTTTCATGAATGTAACCTAATTGTATAGTGGGGGAAACCTGTATATTTATATTATATATATATATACACACACATACACAAAACTTGATGCGGAGAGATACAAAGACGGGTCACCACGAGCATAGCTCCCTTCCCGTATATTACAACTAGGTAAATACACACCAACCTAGGTCTCTTAATCAACACTCAACATCTGGCATTTGTGCAGACCTTTGGGCTCAGGACATAAACCCACTTTGGGAATTGGCCTAGAACATAAAACACCACCAATTCCCATAGTGGGTTTATGTCCTGGGCCCAAATGTCTGCACAAATGGCAGTTGCCGAGCGTTGGATTAACCACTTCGGTATGACGATGCCTAAGTAGGCATCATGAGGATGCCAGCGTTGATATCCTGAATATATTTTTTGTAGTTGTACATGAGTTACCCCTCGATTCTGTGAACTGGTTTCATCATGTTTTCTGTGTTTATCATTACTCAGAATAAAAGAGAGCAAGTAATACAGCAGTGACTCTATATTCTATAATCTGAGAAGTGTCATGCAAATTACATATGGCATCCAATGCTGTGCACGAAAATTTGAGTCATACTGAAGTGGTTAAGAGACCTAGGTTTATATATATATATATATATATATATATATATACACACACACACACACATATATATACATGAGACCAACATCAGGTAACTACTCATAAGTGGTTGTCCTATGATATGGAGGAGGGATGGTAGGAGGGTAGAAGTTGATGGGGGAGGTATATACAAATACATGAGGAGGGTGGAGGGGGGGATCAGTCACCACAGGATAAAACAGTGGAAGTAAACCAGCTTTAGCTATGCCTCACTGCATTTCTTTTTACCTAAACAGTGTAGTGTAGGATTGAGCCACCCATTAATTACCTATCCCAGAGGTGCTGATAAGGGAGGGTGGTTAAATAAATTATCTGTACGTATGCTGTGGTTGTGTGCTTTAGTCAACCAACTGTCAAAGGGAAAGGGCTTTTGGTATGTATCTGTATGTATTTACCTAGTTGGATTTTACGGGAAGAAAGCTATGCTCGTAGTGACCTACTTTTGGATGTGAGTGTGTGTGTGTGTGTGTATATACATATGTGTGCATGTGCGTATTTACCTAGTTGTACCTTATGGGAAGGGGAGCTATGCTCATGGTGCCCCGTCTTTGTACCTCACAGTGTTTAATTTACTCTTAAATTCTTGTACAGTTTTTGTACACACTATTGTTACGTACAGTTTGTTCCACACATTCACCACTCTGTGCGGAAAACTGTGTGTATGTACCTAGTTGTATCTTACAGGAAGGGGAGGTATGCTTGTGGTGTCCTGTCTCTGTATCTCGCCTTATCTAGTTTGCTCTTAAATTCTTGTATTGTTTTTGCACACACTATTGTTTCTTCTAGTATGTTCCATATATCCACCACTCTGTAGAGAAAGCTGTTTTTTCATGTCTCTTCTATAATTGTTCTTTTTGAGTTTCTTTCCATGTCCCCTTGTGCTTCTCTTATCCCAATTAGGTAAGTCGTCACTATAAAGGACTTCTACACCTTTCATAATTCTGTGGATGGTCAACAAGTCACCTCTTTCTCTTTGTTGCAGAGTCAGTAGTTCTAGTTTTGACAATCTTTCATCATATGACATTTTTGATAGTGTTGGGGCCATCTTTGTAATTGTTCTCTTGATTCTCTCACTTTTCTTTTTATTCTTTTTAGTAATGGGTGACTGTGTCACTGCATACTCCAGTTTGGGCCTTATCAGTGTGAATATTTTCTTTACCATTTCTTCATCCAAGTAAAAGCCACTTTTATTGATCTTAGCAAGTGGTTTCGCTGACAATTTTGTTTAATGTTTGTCAGGGGACATTTGTGACCTTAATTTAATCTTTAGTGGTCGATTTTTTCCTTTTTCTTCTGCATTGTTACCAATTCTGTGCACTTCCTCTATTTCCTTTTCTAATTCTTTGTCTTTATCTTGTATTACTTTTAGAGCATTTCTTGCAAATTTTTTGTCCTCTTTATTTCTCAGGAACTGATTTAGGTTATGTTTTTTCTTTACACCATATATTATTATACACTTTTTTTTCGTCTACTGTGTCTCTTACTAAGTTTTCCTTTTCCTTAATTACCTTAATGACAGCATCTTTGACTTTCTGCATTTGCTGATAAACTATTTCTTTAAAAATTATTTTATCTTCTTTGTCTTTTTTCCAATTATTTCTGAGCTGTTGCAAGTTGTCTTCTCTTATGCTATTTCCCACTTCCATGGTCATTGCTTTTATCTGTTCATGCACCTCTTTCCTTATAGTCTTGTTATTTGTGTTTTCATTATTTTTCAACCTCTCATTTTCACTTTTTAACTCAGCCAGTTCTTTTTTTTAGTGCACTTAACTCTTATTTCCATGTTTACTTTTTTTTAAGTCACTTTGTTTAGGTCTTTATTTGTCTTCCATTGATCGTCAGTTTCCCACCTCCATGAATTGTTCATATTTCTCACATCTCTATGTCTATATAGTAGTGCCTTCTTTCGTACCCGCTAAATCCAGAGAATTGCCCCTCATCGCCATTATTAAGTACCGGTAGAAACATTTTTGTGCCTCTTGGTGATCTAAAACCTATGTATTTTGCTTTGCCCTTGCAGCGGTAGATGGCTTTTGGTACATGTTTACATTGTAACACCATGGACAACCATTTTGTGGGTTCTCTGTCTTGTCATTGTTTTCTTCCATTTAACTTCAATTACACAATATTTATACTGTAAATTAATCATTTCAAGTATCCACGAGCACTCCCCTGCCCATATATCACACCCTACCTATTCTATAATTGTATCACTGTTAAGATGTTTCATTTTTTAAAGTATTTCATGAGCACCAATATATGCATGTTGTCACTATGATGAACAATGTGTATTTACCTAGTTGTATTATACAGGAAGGGGAGCTATGATCGTAGTGACCTGTCTTTGTATCTCTCAGCATCTAATTTATTCTTAAATTCTTGTATGGTGTTTGCACACACTATTGTTTTGTCTACTTGGTTCCAGACATCTACCACTCTGTGTGGAAAACTATATATTTTTTCAGATCTCTATTACTATCCTTTTTGGGTTTCTTTTCATGTCCTTTTGTTTGTGTGTGTGTATTTACCTAGTTGTATCTTACGGGAAGGGGAGTTATGCTCATGGTGTCCCGTTTTTGTATTTCTCTATATCTAGTTTGTATTTACCTAGTTGTATTTTACGGGAAGGGGAGCTATGCTCGTGGGGTCCCGTCTTCATATCTCATTTTATCTAAACTATTTTTAAATTCATGTATTGTTTTTGCACACACCACTTTCTCATCTAACTTGTTCCTAGTGGGTGTGCGTGTGTGTGTGTAATGGAGAGTGGTCATAAAGAAGTTATAATGTTCAAAGAGATGTTCTTGTCTGCTCCATTACCTATTCTATTTATCTATTCTTAGTTTTTTCTTTTTAAATTTTGAGTAAAAGGGAGGAGTCACCAAATGTGGAAATTTATTGTTGATATAGTGTGTGTGTACGATTAGGCACCCCCCCTCCCTTATAAGGTGAATAGGCCATTTTGGTATATGTATGTCTATATACCAAAGGCTTCTTCCCCCTTAATGGGGAGGTAGCCAGCCAAAGCTACAAGGTATTTTTATGAAGATGTATTTAATCAACTGTAGTACCCAGATGCAAGGTGCTCTCTCATACTCTCCAATGATCATCTACAGTATCTGTATACCGTAAGGGGCTTTTCCCCCTTACAAAGCAGGTAGCCAAATCAAAAGGCACACACCCGCTCCCACCCATTTCACTCCCATCCACCACACTGCCCTGGGTCAGAAGCAATGCAGCAAGGCACAGTACATCCACAGCAAAGGTGTTTCACTTAATTGGCAAATACACCCCTCTCTGTCTCCTCTTGTGGAAAAAGAGAAGATGTGGGAGAAATCCCTTTGGGCTGCATCAAAATATCTTTTACACATAACCACTCTCTGCCCCCTCTCATATCCCCTACCCCCCTCATATCCTTGCATCACAATATCATCTATATACACCCATTCTCCACTCACCTCTATCTCTTGCATTCTCACTTCCTTGCTCAAAAGACATTCCTCTTTTGCTTAAAGTACCTTTCACCCCATCCATCCATCTCATCCTCAGCTATCCCTTCAAATTTACTCCATCTACTTATGTCTTCTACAACTCATTCCAATTATCATACTTAGCTTAAAATTTATGAACTTGTGCTATATCATTTTATTCTCCCTATGATGATTAAAGAATAAAGATTAATAGCCTAAGTTGGAACCATTCATGAGTTTTAAGCTACGTATGACAACTGAAGAGCAAGAAACAGAACCCCACATACATTATTCCTCTCATGTATGCTACAATTAGGTAAACTCAATTAGATAAAAACACACATACACACACACTGTATTTACACTTTTTTAATTTCATTTATTTTATTTCTTTTTTTGCTAAAAAACACACATATACTCATAAGCATATATTAACAAATGTTCATGGACACTTAACATTTTCTTTAAACAACTGATTAGTTTTGGTCTTGTCCCTGTCCCTGCTGTCCCTGAAAGTTGTCATCACCTACAGCCCCCTTTCTCTCAGTTTTGATTTCTGTGGAGCCTGCTTCTGCAATGAGGACTGGGCGTGGGGTAAATGTGTCACAATACATGTTTTCTCTCTTATGCATTCTACGAACATGGGACCTCAGGTTGTCTCTCCGTGCTGCTCGATATGAACAGAAAGGGCACAGGTGTGGCTTTTCTCCGGTATGCATCCTCCTATGTTGAATAAGCTGGAAAATAAAAAAGGGAAAAAATGTGTACAAATATATTTTCACATAAGCCAAAAATCAAGGTAACTTTTTAAGGAAACATGGACTCATATATTTTTTTGCTGCTTCTTCATATAGATTCTCTTGAATTAGTCTTTTCAATCCATGTGTGTCTTTGGTCACTTTGTCATTTCCAATACTTTAACGAGGTGACATTTGAGTATTCAGTACTGGACAGCACAGCTTCCCATTTTCAAAACTTGTCAACCCCTTCATCTCTATCATGTGGTGCAGCTCTGAGGAGTTGACACTCAAGTCTCCACACTGAACCCAGGCTCTGTCTCAAACACCTCTATTTCTTACACTTTTCCTTACATACTGACAACTAGTGACTGCTTCCATCCTTCTACTGCTTTCAGGCAGCAACACAAAAACCATCCCACATCAATAAAACACACATAACAGTCCAATGTTTCTTCCCTGAGAAATCTGTGCAAGGGCACAGGTAGCAATGACTCACTGTAGGGCTGCAGGTTTTCCAGTGAGTGAAACTTGAGGCAAAAATTATCATCAATATTATTATTCAAAGTTGAAGAAAGTTAAAGGTAAATGTGGGTAAAAGTAAGGTGATGAGGTGTACAAGTACAAGGGATGGCAGCAAGTTGGAAGTCTGAAAGGAGACAGGCTGGAGGAAGTTGATAGTTTTAAGTATTTGGGGTTGCATGTGGCAGGAAAGGGAGGATTGGGGGTGGAGGTAAACTGCTCAATGAGAGAAGCAAAAAAATGTCTGGGGGGGGGGTTGAAAAATGTCATGAGAAATAGTCATCTAGGAATGGATAGATGCAAAGAGAAGATTATATGAAAGGGTAATTGTGCCTATGACACTGTATACATACATACATACATACATATACCAAGGCTTTTTCCCCCTTTCAAGGGAGGTAGCCAAAAAGGGAAAGGCATAAAAACACTCCCACCCATTTCATCCCTAAATACACTCCACACCCCTCCCACCCTCCCTCTCACCCGAGCACCTCCTGGATGACGGGTCATCCGTGCACCTTGCCCACCGCCCTGGGTCAGAAGCAGTGTCGCAAGACACAGCACATCCACAGCAAGGCCGCTTCATTTAATCGGCGACCCCCCCTCTCCGTTCCCCCTTGCATATAAGGAGAGGACGGGGAGAAATCCCTCCGGGCTGCGTCAAAATTTACTCACACATACTACCTCACCCCCCACCCCCCCGCCCATTCCTCCTCACTGTATGGGGTGGGGATTTGGAATTTAAGAGATGCAGAAAGGAGAAAATTACGTGTGTTTTGGATGAAGTGTCTGAAGTATGGTAGAGGTTAAAAGGCTGGATGGAATAAGAAATGAGGAGATGAGGAGGAGAGTGGAGGTGGAAAGGGAGCTGGCACATAGGGCTGATGAAAGAGTATTGGGATGGTTTGGACACATGGTAAGAATGAGTGAAGAAGGATTAGCAAAAGAGGTGTGGGAAGTAGGAATGGATGGTTAACTTTAGAGGATGACTGGATTGAGATGATGGTTGGGGTGAAAGGGGCTTGATTAAGAGAGGTCTGTTGAGCCCAGAAGGACTTTTCCCTGTGTTCTCTATTTTCTGTGTGAGGGAACAAGAAGGGGGGAGGGTTGTCGTGTAAGTGAAGTGGCCCTGCTGTGGATGTCCTGGAGGGCAGCCCAGGAGTTGTGAGTGAGGGCATGTATTTACCTAATTACAGTATACAGTAAATGAGCAACACTCACTGGGTCTCCTATTCTCTAATTCTTTATCATACCTAGCCTCCAATTCATATACAGTTCCAACTTAATCTACTTCTTCCTTTTCCATTTATCATATTTAGATATGTATTGTTTGAGCTTGGGCTATACCACTTCCTATACTATTCCAAGTATTTAGGTATATATATACAGTGGCCGCAAAAAGTTTGGGCGCAAAATTATAGGCGCCCCAACTTTCCCCTAAACTCTTAACATGCGAAAAATACAACTTTCCACCCAAACTTTTCGCTATTTTTCAATGCTAGCGTTTGTACCCGTATTTAGCTGAGACAATACACACTATTTGGCAACTCTGTTTAGGCGCACTCGATGTCACATGGAGTCAGATTCTAAACATCTCTCACAGAGAGTAGTCTTTTTTTTGCGGTGGTCTCTGTTTTTGTGCCTTGATATCTCCGTAATGGGAAGTGGTAAAGAGCTGGAAAGAGACACAGTTGTTACAATCATAACCCTCTATAAGGAGGGTTATAAGTGTAAAGATATTGCTACTCGTGTGGGAATTGGAGTGCGTCAAGTGCAAAAGTGGACCAAGAAATTTTTAGACGAAGGAAGTGACATCATTCGTACTCCAAAGCATCGCTCTGGTCGGCCAAGGAAGATATCAAATCGTACTTCTACGGTTCTAACTGCCTCCTAATAACCGTAGGAGGCAGTTAGAACCGTAGAAGTACATACATACATATACCAAGGCTTTTTCCCCCTTCCAAGGGAGGTAGCCAAAAAGGGAAAGGCATAAAAACACTCCCACCCATTTCATCCCTAAATACACTCCACACCCCTCCCACCCTTCCTCTCATCTGAGCACCTCCTGGATGACGGGTCATCCCTGCACCCTGCCCACCGCCCTGGGTCAGAAGCAGTGTCGCAAGACACAGTACATCCCCAGCAAGGCCGCTTCATTTAATCGGCGACCCCCCCTCTCCGTCCCCCTTTGCATATAAGGAGAGGACGGGGAGAAATCCCTTCGGGCTGCGTCAAAATTTACTCACACATACTACCCCACCCCCCTGCCCATTTCTCCTCATGCAGTCACAACATCATCCATATACAACAATTCTCCACTCACCTCTGTCTTCCGTCCTCTCCCTTCCTTCCTCAACAGACATTCCCACTCTCCCCAAAGCCCCCTTCACGCCCATCCATCCACCTCAATCCTAGGACGTCCCCTCATGTTTTCACTCCCTCCACATCTGCCTTCCATACCTCTTTTACTAGTCTTTCTTCACTCATTCTTTCCATGTGTCCAAAACCATCCTAATATTCTTTCATCAACCCTCTCTCCCAAATCCCTTTTTCACCCTGTTCTCCTCCTCACACCTCCTCATTTCTCACTCTATCTAGCCTAGTAACCCCCACCATACTTCTCAGACACCTCATCTCCAAACACATTCAAACTCCTTCTCTCTTCTTCTCTTATGTTCCACGTTTCTGCCCCATATAGTGCTGTTGGCACAATCACTCCTTCATACAGTCTCCTCTTCGCATCCATTCCCAAATGTCTATTTCTCATTACACTCTTTAAACCACCAAGGCATTTACTCGCTTCTCTCAATCTACATTCTACCTCCACCTTTTTTTTTTTTTCACTCCACCTTTTCCTGCTACACTTGCACCCAAGTATCTAAAACTATCCACTTCCTCCAGTCGCTCTCCCTTAATGTTCACTTCCAGTCTACTGCCACTTTCGTTCGCCCCTTGATACATCTCACATCACCTTACTTTTACCCACATTTATCTTTAGCTTTCTTCTATCACATACTCCTCCAAACTCTGCCACCCAGCTTCCTCAATCCCCTCCTCTGACCCTGCCACAAGAAGCGCAGTGTCGTCCGCAAACAACCAGCTGGCTCACCTCCACTTTTCTCCATTTTCTTTAACCATCTCCAATCCCTGACTCACTACCCTAGCATTCACCTCTCGCCACCACCCCATCCATGTATAAGTTGAACAGCCCAAATCCAGGGCGACATAACGCATCCTTGACGAAGTCCCACCTTTACTTCAAACCACTCACTCTCTCCATTTCTAATCCTAACACATGCTCTACTACTCTCATAAAAACTCTTTGACAGCTCCCAAAAGCTTTCCTCCTATCCCATAAATCTGCATAACCTCCCACAGTGCCTTTCTGTCTACCGACCAGAGCGATGCTTTGGAGTACGAATGATGTCACTTCCTTCGTCTCAAAACTTCTTGGTCCACTTTTGCACTTGACGCACTCCAATTCCCACATGAGTAGCAATATCTTTACACTTATAACCCTCCTTATAGAGGGTTATGATTGTAACAACTGTGTCTCTTTCCAGCTCTTACCACTTCCCATTACGGAGATATCAAGGCACAAAAACAGAGACCACCACAAAAAAAAGACTACTCTCTGTGAGAGATGTTTAGAATCTGACTCCATGTGACATCGAGTGCGCCTAAACAGAGTTGCCAAATAGTGTGTATTGTCTCGGCTAAATACGGGTACAAACGTTAGCATTGAAAAATAGCGAAAAGTTTGGGTGGAAAGTTGTATTTTTCGCATGTTTTGAGTTTAGGGGAAAGTTGGGGCGCCTATAATTTTGCGCCCAAACTTTTCGCGGCTACTGTATATATATGGAAAACTATTTTTTCATATTTAGACATGGGGTCTTTCTTAATTTGCTTCCATGACCTCTTAAAGCCCTCCCATCTTTAATCAGATCTCTTCTGTCAATGCAATCTATCCCCTTTGGTGACCTGAATACTGTAATCATATCACCGCTTTCTCTTCGAAATTTCAAATTTGACAGACACAGTGGTTTCAGTCATTCCTCATATGGTTTATCCGCCAGGCTGGGCATCAGTTTGGCTGCTGCCTTTTGTATTCTCTCGATCTTCCTTAGATCTTTCACTCTGTGTAGGAAACATACTACTGACACATATTTCAGTCTTGGACGGATCAGGGTAAGGGATACCAGTCTATAGTTTGTTGGATTTTTTTTTTTTGTCTCCTCCTTTGTATATTGGTACAATATTTGCATTTTTCCAATCTTGTGGTACTTTTCCTTCTTTGAGTGAGAAGTCAATAATCTTGTGTATTTTGTCCGTTAGTTCATCTATACACTCTTTCAATATCCAATTTGCAATTCCATTGGGCCTGTGTGACTTTCTAATGTCAAGGTTTTTTATTTGGTCCTTATTTCTTTCTGTGTTACCATTATTTCTTTCATTTCAGGGGATCTTCCTCATTGCCCTTCCTCCCAAATGCATCAAGTTTTTTCTTAAAATCTTGAATAGTGTTTGCACACACTATTTCTTTGTCCAATTTGTTCCAAATATCTATCACTCTGTGTGGGAAGCTATTTTTTTTTCAGATCTCTTCTGTAATTATCTTTCCTCTTGTTTTTCTATTGTCCCATTTCAATTAGTCATTCTTACCTAAGATTTCCATTCCCTTCATAATTCTATAGATAGTTAGTCTCCTCTTTCCCTTCTTTGTTCCAAAGATGGTAATTCTAATTTGGACAGTCTTTGTTCATATGTCATTTTGGAAAGAGTTGGTGCCAACTTTGTTGTTGCTCTTTGTATTCTTTCTATTTTTTTTTTATATTTTTGGTACTGGGTGTCCATATTGTTGCTGCGTACTCAAGTTTTGGTCTTATTAGTGTCGTTAATTTTTTTTTTATAATTTCCTTGTCCAAATAGGCAAATGCCACTTTTATTGACCTCAATAAATTATAGGTTTCTCCGACTATTTGTATGTGTGTGTGCATGAGTGAGAGTATGTGTATGTATTTCTGTATTTACCTAGTTGTATTATACAGGAAGGGGAGCTATGCTCATAGTGAACCATCTGTGTATCCCTCAGCATTCAGTTTGTTCTTAAATTCTTGTATGGTGTATGTGTGCCTACCTAAAGTATAAAAATTGGCTGACCACAACCCCTCCCTATCCTCTTCAAGGGGTAGTAAAGTTCTATGAGGGGATCTCTCTCACCTTTCTCTCCCTCTATGTGTATTTATCTAGTTGTATTATGTGGGAAGGGGAGCTATGCTTGTCGTGTCCCATCTTTGTATCTTGCAACATCTAGTTTGATCTTAAATTCATGTATGGTGTTTGCACACACTATTGTTTCATCCAATTTGATCCTGACATCCACTACTCTATGTGGAAAGCTGTTTTTTTTTTTCAAATCTCTTCTACAACTGTCATTTTTTAATTTCTTTTCATGTCCCCTTGCTTTTTTTTTTCTATCCCAATAAGTCTTCTCTATCAAAGATTTCCATGCCTTTCATATTTCTACAAATAGCTATTAGATCACCTCTTTCTCCTTGTTCCTGGGTTGATAATTCCAGTTAATCTTTGCTCATATGTCAGTTTTGAAAGTGTTGGGGCCATCTTTGTTGTTGCTCTTTGGATTCTATTTTCCTTATATTCTTTTTTTGTACTGGGTGTCCATAGTGTCGCTGTGTACTCCAGTCTTGGTCATATCAGTGTGACTAGTCTTTTCTTTACCATTACTTCATCCAAGTAATTAAAAGCCACTTTTATTGATCTTAACAATCTCCAACTATTTTGTTTATCTGTTTGTCTGGGAACATGTCTTTGGTGATGATTACTCCTAGGTCCTTTTCAAAACCAATTTTCTTTACTTCCTTTGCACTGATTTTATAGTGTCCTGATATTCTTTTACTTTTTCCAAATTCCATTATACTACATTTCTTGATGTTAAAGTCCACTTCCCACTTCTGACTCCATTCCCAGACCTTGTTCAGATCTCTCTGTAGCAATTCACAATCTTTTTTCATACTTACTTTCTTTAGTTGTTTTGTGTCATCTGCGAAGAAGTTCATGTAAAAGTCTACACCTTCATCCATGTCATTTACATATATAGCAAACATTATCAGAGCCAGTACTGATTCCTGTGGGACACCACTAATCATTTCTTCCCAAGTAGAAGTTTCTCTGAGCAAAACTCTCATTTTTCTTCCATGCAAGAAATCCTCCATCCATTTCAATAGTTTTCCTTGTACACCTCCTGTTGTTTCAGGTTTTCTTAATAGCTTTTTGTGTGGTACTTTATCAAATGCCTTGTTTAACTCCAGGAAAGCAGTCTGCCCATCCATCCCTTTCTTGTATTATATCTATTAACCTTGAATAGAAATGGATCAAATTTGTGGCACATGACCTTCCCTGTCTAAATCTGAATTGTCTCACATTTAGTATATTGTTCTCCAGATGTTTTGTCCATCTATTTTTGATAAGTTTCTCACAAATTCTGGTTATTGTACTTGTAAGGGTGACTGGTCTATAGTTTGTTGGGTGTTCCTTGTTTCCCCCTTTACATATTGCTACAATTTTGGCATTTTCCCAGTCTTCTGGTATTTTTCCTTCTTTGAGTGAACAATTTATTATCTTATATATTTTGTCCATTACTTCATCTATACATTCTTTTAGTGTCCAGTAATTCTGTCTAGGTCGTGTGATTTTCCGACATCAAGGTTCATTATTTGGTCCCTTATTTCTTTCTGAGTCACATGCATTTCTTTCATTGGGGGGATCTTTCTCCAATCCCTTCATCCCAATTGTGTATGTTTTCTTTAGTGAACACAGATTTGAAATGTTTGTTCATAATTTCAGCCATTTCTATATCCTCTGTGTATTCCATGTTCCCTTGATGTACATACATATACCAAAGGCTTTTTCCCCCTTACAAGGGAGGTAGCCAAAAGAAAAAGGCACAGAAACCACTCCCACCCATTCCATCCCCTACATACTCCACTCCCCTCCACCCTCCTCCCTCCCTCTTATCTTGGCACCTTCTGGATGATGGGTCATCCCTGCATCTTGTCCACTGCCCTGGGTCAGAAACAGTGTCGCAAGACACAGCACATCCACAGCAAGGCGGTTTCATTAATTTGGCGACCTCCCCTCTCCGTCCCCTCATGCAGAAAATGAGAAGATTGGGAGAAATCCCTTCTGGCTGTGTCAATTTATTTCTCATAATATTCAAGTAGAGAAGAAAAGGTAAAAGGTCCAGATAGTGAGATGATAATGGAAGAGAAGGCAGTAAGAGGAAGATGGGCAGAGTATTTTAGGGAGTTGCTAAATGTGAAGGAGGATGGGGAGGGAAAGATAGTTGCAGTGGGAAGTGCTAAAAATATGACTGTGATGAGTGAGGAAAATGGAGGAGAAATAAGGAAGGATGAAGTGAAGGCAGTTGTTAAGATGATGAAAGCAGTTAAGGCACCTGGTCTGGATGGATGTCATACAAAATGTCTAAAAAAAGGAGGTACAGTGATGATGGACTGGCTGATGAGGTTATTTAATGTTTCTTTAAGAGAGGGTAGAGTGCCGGAGGACTGGAGGAGTAGCCTGTATAGTCCCACTCTACAAGGGAAAAGGGGACAAGTGTGAGTATAGCAGTTTCAGAGGGATCAGCTTGTTTAGTGTAGTTGGGAAGGCTTATGGGAGGGTCTTGATTGAGAGGATTAGGAGAGGAAGAGGGAGTAATTGGTGAGGAACAGGTAGATGTTACGTAGATCAGATTTTTGTGGTAAGACAAATATGTGAGAAAGCTATAGAAAAAAAGGAAAGGATATTTTTTTGGCTTTTATGGATCTAGAAAAGGCTTATGACAGGGTAGACAGGAAGGCACTGTGGGAGGTTTTGCAGATATACTGGAAAGGAGGAAAGCTTTTAGGAGCTGTCAAGAGTTTTTATGAGTAGTAGAGCATGTGTCAGGATTAGAAATAGAGAGAGTGAGTGGTTCGATGTAAAGGTGGGACTTCATCAGGGATGTGCTATGTTGCCCTGGCTGTTCAACTTATACATGGATGGGGGTGGTGGGTCAGGGATTGGAGATGGTTTAACCTCTTCCATACGGTGCTGCCTGCGTAGGCGGCATGAGGAGCAAGTGGATACGCGAGGTTGCCATATCGGCGTCTTGATTATATTTATTGTAGTTGTCCCTGCGTAACTGACATACTCTCTAAACTGGCTTCATCACATTTTCTATGGTTATCAAAATTCACGGGTGTAAGAGAGAACGATCGATATAAGCGGTGACTATTTTTTATGATGCGAGTATTATGACCCAACATCCTACATCTGGCAGGTAATGCTGCCTGCGAGATTTTGGCCCGGAGTGAAGTGGTTAAGAAAATGGAGAAAAGTGGGAGGTGAGCCAGTTGTTGTTTGCGGACAACACTGCGCTTGTAGCAGGATCAGAGGAATTGAGGAAGTTGGTGACAGAGTTTGAGTGTGAAAGTTGAAGATAAATGTGGGTAAAAGTTGATGAGACGTACAAGGGATGAAAGTGGCAGCTGACTGGAAGTGAGCATTTAGGGAAAGCAACTGGAGGAAGTGGATAGTTTTAGATACTTGGGTGTGAATGTGACAGGAAAGGGAGGAGTGGAGGTGGAGGTAGAATGTAGATAGAGAGAAGCAAGTAAATGCCTTGGTGGATTAAAAAGTGTAATGATAAATAGACATTTGGGAATGGATGCTAAGAGGAGATTGTATGGAGTGATTGTGCCAACAGCACTGTATGGGGCAGAAACATGGAGAGGAAGAGAGGAAGAGAGGAGTTTGTATGTGTTTGAGATGAGGTGTCTAAGAAGTATGATGGGGGTTACTAGGCTGGATAGAGTAAGAAATGAGGAGGTGAGGAGAACTGGGGTGGTAAGGGAGTTGGGAGATAGGGTGGATGAAAAAGTATTGGGATGGTTTGGACACATGGAAAGAATGAGTGAAGAAAGACTAGTAAAAGAGGTATGGAAGGCAGATGTGGAAGGAGTGAATACGAGGGGGTGACCTAGGATGAGATGGATGGATGGGGTGAAAGGGGCCTTGGGGAAGAGGGGAATGTCTGTTGAGGAAGGATGGGAGAGGACAGAAGATTGGGGTGAATGGAAAATGATTGTATATGATGTTGTGATGCATGAGGTGGAATGAGGTGGAATGGTAGTATGTGTGAGAAAACTTTGACACAATACGAAGGTTTTTCTCACTGTCTTATCTTTTTATGCATGAGGGGACTGAGAGGGGAGGGTCACTGATTTAATGAAGCAGCCTTACTGTGGATGTGCTGTGTCTTGTGACACTGCTTCTGACCCAGGGCAGTGGACAAGATACAGGGATGACCCATCATCCAGGAGGTGCCAAGATAAGAGGGAGGGTAGAGGGTGGAGTGGAGTGGAGTGTATTGAAGATGGAATGGGTAGGAATGGTCTTTATTCCTTTGTTTTTTGGCTACCTCCCTTGTAAGGGGGAAAAAGCCTTTGGTATATGT
The DNA here is from genome assembly GCF_046742065.1 of Oratosquilla oratoria. Classification (NCBI taxonomy): domain Eukaryota; kingdom Metazoa; phylum Arthropoda; class Malacostraca; order Stomatopoda; family Squillidae; genus Oratosquilla; species Oratosquilla oratoria. The sequence goes on from NC_134799.1 coordinate 53,250,325, forward strand.
AATACTCCCTCATCCCCCACCCACTCCCCATCATGCATCACAGTATCATCATACACAACCCTTCTCCACTCATCCCTTGACGTAGTTTTATTTCCTGTTTATCTTTTAGCTTACTATTTACATATCTATAATTTATCTTTATCTTTACATTGTCTATAATGTCTTCTTCATAGCTTCTTTTTTCTTTCTTGCATATTTTTACATATTCATTTCTTAGGCTGATATATATTTGCCATTTCCTGTTTATTTTTTAGCTTACTATTTACATATTTGGACACAAGGAAAGAATGAGTGAAGAAAGACTAGTAAAAGAGGTATGGAAGGCAGATGTGGAGGGAGTGAACATGAAGGGATGTCCTAGGATGAGGTGGATGGATGGAGTGAAGGGGGCTTTGGGGAAGAGGGGAATGTCTGTTGAGGAAGGACGGGAGGGGACAGAAGACTGGGGTGAATAGAGAATGGTTGTATATGGAAAATGTTGTGATGCATGAGGTGGAATGGGCGGGGGGATGGAGGGTGAGGTAGTATGTGTGAGCAAATTTTGACGCAGTCCGAAGGGATTTCTCCCCGTCTTCTCCTTTTATGCATGGGGGGACGGAGAGGAGGGGTCGCCGATTTAATGAAGAGGCCTTGCTGTGGATGTGCTGTGTCTTGCGACACTGCTTCTGACCTGGGGCACTGGACAAGGTGCAGGGATGACCCGTCATCCAGGAGGTGCTAAGATGAGAGGGAGGGTTGAGGGGTCTGGAGTGTATTCAGGGATGGAATGGGTGGGAGTGATTTTATGCCTTTTCCTTTTTGGCTACCTCCCTTGTAAGGGGGAAAAAGCCTTGGTATATGTATGTATTTACATATAATTTATCTTTATCTTTACATTGTCTATTATGTCTTCTTCATAGCTTCTTTTTTCTTCCTTGGATATTTTTACATACTCATTTCTTAGGTTGATATATATATATGCCACTTTCCAGGTTTTTTCTTTTTCCATTTTTTCCAAGCTTTGTCTCTTCTATCTTTTGCCTCACTACACTTTTTGTTATACCAGCACTTAATGTACACCTACTCCTGTTTTTGTTGTGGTACATATTCATACATACATACATATACCAAGGCTTTTTTCCCCCTTACCAGGGGGGTAGCCAAAAAGGACAAGGCACAAAAACATTCCCACCCATTCCATCCCCGAAAACACTCCACACCCCTCCACCCCCCCTCCCATCTTAGCACCTCCCAGATGACGGGTCATCCCTGCACCCTGTCCACTGCCCTGGGTCAGAAGCAGTGTCGCAGGACACAGCACATCAACAGCAAGGCCGCTTCATTAAATTGGCGACCCCCCTTCTCCGTCCCCCCATATAAAGGAGAGAACGGGGAGAAATCCCTTTGGGCTGCGTCAAAAATTTTTGCTCACACACACTAACTCACCCCCATTCCCCCGTCCAATCCACCTCATGCATTACAACATTTTCCATATACAACCATTCTCCATTCACCCCTGTCTTCTGTCCTCTCCCGTCCTTCCTCAATAGACATTCCCCTCTTCCCCAAAGCCCCCTTCACCCCATCCATCCACCTCATCCTAGGACGTCCCCTCATGTTCACTCCCTCCACATCTGCCTTCCATACCTCCTTTACTAGTCTTTCTTCACTCATTCTTTCCATGTGTCCAAACCATCCTAATATTCTTTCATCCACCCTATCTCCCAGCTCCCTTTCCACCCCTGTTCTCCTCCTCACTTCCTCATTTCTCACACTATCTAGCCTAGTAACCCCCATCATACTTCTCAGACACTTCATCTCAAACACATTCAAGTTCCTTCTCTCTTCCTCTCTCGTGTTCCATGTTTCTGCTCCATACAGTGCTGTTGGTACAATCACTCCTTCATACAGTCTCCTCTTAGCATCCATTCCCAGATTCCTATTCCTCATTACACTTTTTAAACCACCAAGGCATTTACTCGCTTCTCTCAATCTACATTCTACCTCCACCTTCACTCCACCCTTTCCTGCCACATTTGCACCCAAATATCTAAAACTATCCACTTCCTCCAGTTTCTCACCCTTAATGCTCACTTCCAGATTACTGCCACTTTCACCCCTTGTACATCTCACCACCTTACTTTTACCCACATTTATCTTCAGCTTTCTTCTATCACACACTCTCCCAAACTCTGTCACCAGCTTCTTCAATCCCTCCTCCGATCCTGCCACAAGCGCAGTGTCGTCCGCAAACAACAGCTGGCTCACCTCCCACTTTTCTCCATTTTCCTTAACCATCTCCAATCCCTGACCCACTACCCTTGCATTCACCTCTCGCACCACCCCATCCATGTATAAGTTGAACAGCCAGGGTGACATAACGCATCCCTGACGAAGTCCCACCTTCACCTCAAACCACTCACTCTCTCCATTTCTAATCCTGACACAAGCTCTACTACTCTCATAAAAACTCTTAACCCCTTCCATACGGTGCCGCACACGTAGGCGTCATGAGGAGCAAGTGGATTCGCGACGCTGCCATATCGGCGTCTTGATTATATTTATTGTAGTCGCCCCTGTGTTTTTACATTCTCCCAAATGCGCCCTGAATCCCATTCTCTGTGGTTTTCAAAATTCGCGGGTGAAAGAGAGAACGATCGATATAAGCGGTGACTATATTTTATGATGCGAATATTATTACGTTACGTCATACGGCTGGCATTGGCTGCCTGCGAGATTTAAGTCCCGTACTGAAGTGGTTAACAGCTCCTAGAAGCTTTCCTCCTATCCCGTATATCCGCATAACCTCCCACAGTGCCTTTCTGTCTACCCTGTCGTAAGCCTTTTCCAGATCCATAAAGGCCCAGAAAACATCCTTCCCCTTACCTATAGCTTTCTCACATATCTGTCTTACCACAAAGATCTGATCTACACAACCTCTACCTGTCCTAAATCAACACTGTTCCTCACCAATTACTCCCTCTGTTCCTCTCCTAATCCTCTCAATCAAGATCCTCCCATAAGCCTTCCCAACTACACTTAACAAGCTAATCCCTCTGAAACTACTACATTCACACTTGTCCCCCTTTCCCTTGTAAAGTGGAACTATACACACACTCCTCCAGTCCTCTGGCACTCTACCTTCTCTCCAGCAAACATTAAATAACCTCACCAACCAGTCCACCATCACTATACCTCCTTTTTTAAGACATTCTGCATGGCATCCATCCAGACCAGGTGCCTTACCTGCTTTCATCATCTTAACTGCTGCCTTCACTTCATCCTTCCTTATTTCTCCTCCATTTTCCTCACTCATCACACTCATTTTCTTAGCATTTCCCACTGCAGCTATCTTTCCCTCCCTATCCTCCTTCACATTAAGCAACTCCCTAAAATATTCTGCCCATCTTCCCCTTACTGCCTTCTCCTCCATTATCATCTCTCCATCTGCACCTTTTACCTTTTCTTCTCTACTTGATTCGCCTCCTCTTCCTCTCTTAATTTCTTTCCAAAACATCTTTTTATTACTTTCAAAATTTTCTGTCATACTCTTACCCCATTTTACATCTGCTCTCCTCTTTGCCTCCTTTACCTTTTTCTTTACTTCTCTTTTCTTTTCCCTGTACGTCTTATATGACTCCCTCGTCCTACTTTGTAACCAATCTGTGAAAGCTCGCTTCTTCTCTTCTACAACCTTCTTCATTTCCTCATCCCACCATTCACTACCCTTTCTTCTATTTCCTCCTGACCTTCTTGTTCCACACACCATCCTTGCACACTTTGTGACTCCCTCCTTGAACCATCCCCATTCCTCCTCCACACCTACCTCCACTCTATCCTTCACTCCCTCCCACTCCTCCTTCAGCTTCCTCTTGTACTCCTTCTCCTTTTCGTTTAGAGAGTTCACTCTAAGCACCTCCCTACCTTTTGTCCCTTTCCTCTTCCTCCATCTGTCCTCCACTCTCAACTTACCTTCCACCAGAAAATGATCTGATATTCCCCCACCCTCTCCCCTTAGCACATGTACATCCCTAACTCTTCCTATCATAATCCTATTTACCACTACATAGTCCATTATAGCTCTATCTACCACCTTTCCCTCCACCACCCTCTCCTATGTGTACTTATGCTTGACTTTCTTCCAAAACACTGTATTTGCTATCATCAACTCTCTTTCTAGACACATTTCCACCATCAACTCTCCACTATGATTCTTTCCTGGAACTCCACATTTCCCAACCACTCCATCAATTGGCTCCTTTCCTACCCTAGCATTAAGGCCTCCCAGTACTATTACATTTACACTTCTCCCTAAACCCTCTATGCATTCATTTAAATCTATCCAAAAGGCCTCCCTTTCTTCTACATTCTTCTCACTGCCAGGCCCATATGCACTTACAAAAACCCACATCTCCTTTCCCAGTTTCACCTTCATCCACATTATCCTTGAGGAAACCTCCTTCCACTCCACTACACGTTTACCTATCTCTTCACTTACTAGTATAGCCACCCCTTCCCTCCCTCGCCCTCTCTTCACTCCTGATAACCTCCCACTTACACTCCCAAACTTACAATCGCCCTTCCCTTTCAGCTTAGTTTCACTAAGAACACATCCATCTTTCTTCTCACAAACATACTACCTATCTCTTCCCTTTTACTCTCATCTGTACCACATCCACGCACATTAAAAGACCCAAACCTTAGGGTGCTGGACCGAGGCCCTCCAGCCCCTCTTATACCTCTGCCTTTTTTTCTAGGAATGTGCCCTATAGGGCTACAAGGAGAGGGATGCCTAGTCCCAATCCCCGTCCCTTTTTTCTCGCCTCTTACGATCCAAGTGGGAATACTTGGTGGCAGTATTCTTTTCCCCCACCATAGAAAAAGAAAATACTCAGAGAAATGGTACAGTATAGCAACAAGAGTTGGGGGACAGCATAACGGAGGGACAGTCGTAGTATAAAAGTGTCATCATTTTTCTATTTACAGAGTTTTCCTCTATCATAGACAAAATGATGTGTGGCTCTGGTCCATAGGGGCGCCCCATATAGACCCTAAAGTATCGACTGCATGCTACTTTGCCAGAGTAACAAGCAGCCAATACCCCAGACGGGGTACATATTCACTACTTCATTATAGATTTCCTTCAAAATCATCCATTTTTCATCCACCTGTGCTTCATAATAGAATCTTTCCCAACTATATTTTTTAAGAACTTTCTAAGTTTCCAAAACTCCGTTTTGTTATACATCAGTCTTCCTTTACTATGTTTCTCATTTCTCTCCATATATATTTCCTCTTTTAGTTTGAGCTCTAGTATGTTATCACTCTTCCCAATTGGTGTCTTGTATTTAATTTTGTCCATAATTTCAGGCTCTGATGTAAATATTAAATCTAGTCTTGACAGTTCTTCATTATTTCTATACCTGGTATTTTATTCTACCCATTGAGTCATTGTGTATTCAATGGTCATGTCAAGTAGTATCTTTCCCCAAAGGTCCTCTCCACCCTTCACTGTCATCTCCCTACATATTTCTTTTGAGTTAAAATCACCCATAATTACAAGATTCCCTCCTTTCAGCATTTCATTTAATGTATGCCTTGCATCTTCCAACATTTTGGAATGGTCACTCTCTTTCCAAGTATGTGTTTTCGGGGGCACATAGATCACTACAAACTTTCTACTTTTCATGTCACTATTTTCAACTTGTATCATGATCAATTCCACATTATTTTCTCCTGTGGTCTTTGTCACATTTAAGTTTTTCTTTAACTCAGTAATCTTGTAATTCCATGAAATATCTTTATAAACCATCTAATTCTATAATTCTACCCAGTCTTTTATCGCCTCTTGTAAAGCTGGAAAAACCAAAATAACTTTCTTCTTCATATCTTTGATTCCATTGTGGAGTCTTCATATTACTACTTTTCTTTGGGATGACACCTAATGGTGATTCAACCCTGCTCACATCTAGTCTTCTTTTGGTTGCTTTGCTATATTTCTGTCTGTTTTGACTATCCTCCATTTTTTCTTCTTTGACACCCTTTAATTTCCCTCTATTAACTCAGGGCACCCTCAAGGTGTGGATAAAAAGAAATGCATTGTGGTTTATGTTATCAAAGAAAACCATATTGTATACAAATGCCAAAGGGAAAAAGAGAAAGAAATTGCAAAGGAAATACTGAAAGCTGTTCAGGATGAGGGTCAAGAGCTGGATAAGGAAATTGACAATGTGCATAGAATGAGCACATACTCTAGAGAAATACTCTATAGACCAATGAAAATCAAACTAAGGACTCAAATGATAGCTGAAGAGATACTACCGAAAGCGGCAAAACTAGCTAACAGTGAAAATTATAAAAGTGTGTGGATAAAAAAGGAAGTGAGCAATGTGGAAATAGAGATAGATAAGACACTAAGAAATGAAACTAATGAAAAATGAGAGAAGAATGGAGACTGAAAAAAGGAGAATACTGGATCTGAGGCTGAGAAAATAGTACCTTAAAAAAAAAAGGAAACATAAACAAGAAAAGAAAAAATTACACATACATATACCAAAGGCTTTTTCCCCCTTATACGGTGGGTAGCCAAAAAGAAAAGGCATAGAAACCATTCCCACCCATTCCATTCCCTACATATTACACTCCCCTCCACCCTCCTCCCTCACAGAGGTAATGTAAAGAAAATCTCGTAGGCACAAGTTCAAATCCCGATGGAGCAGTGAAAATTAAAAGTGGCATACACATAGACGGTATGATTTCTGGAATAAATGAAGTAAACAACTATTTGTTAATAGAGAAACCAGACATAATGGGAAATGTGGAGACAAAATTGAAAGGTCCTTTATCATCAAGTATGGTGGCACAAGGTCTATACAATCATTTGGCAAAAAATTGAACAAACACGGGGAAGGAGTCAAGTTATTGACAAGAAAGTGCTTTAATGTCACAAAGATAACAGAAGGAAAAGATAATGTGGAAATTATTATGATTAAAGTTGTAAATAGTAATATGAAAAGTAGAAAATTTATAGTATATGTGCCCCCCAAAACACGGGCTTGGTCTGATAGATCATGCCAAATTAGTGGAAGACACAAAGAATGCATTACCTGAGTTACTGATGGATGGAGGAAACATAGTAATCATGGGCGACTCGCAAAGGAAATTTATTGGGAAGAAATGACAGTAAAAGGTGGAGAGGAACTCTGGGGCAACACTCTACTAGATATGACCATTGATTATACAGGTAAACGTCGACTTACGATGGCCACGACTTACGATTGTTCGACTTTACGATGACGACGACGACGACGACGATATGATAATTTAACCCCTTCCATACGGTGCCGCACACGTATGCGTCATGAGGAGCAAGTGGATTCGCGACGCTGCCATATCGGCGTCTTGATTATATTTATTGTAGTCGCCCCTGTGTTTTTACATTCTCTCAAATGATTCATTATCTGTGGTTTTCAAAATTCGCGGGTGAAAGAGAGAACGATCGATATAAGCGGTGACTATATTTTATGATGCGAGTATTATTACGTCACGTCGTACGGCTGGCATTGGCTGCTGCCCGCGAGATTTAAGTCCCGTACTGAAAATACATATTATAGTGTTTGAATATGGTAAAAAGGATAAAAATGATTAAATAAACTACTGTACATGTTTAATAGGCTATATTCAGTATCTCTGGTGGTTAATATACAGGTAGGCTAGGTACAGTGACCACGGAACAGAGTGGGGATCGACTTACGATGAGATCGTCTTACGATGGCTCTATCGAAACCTAATGCCATCGTAAGTCGACGTTTACCTGTACATTGACTCAATGGGTCAAGGACAATACAAGATATAGAAACAATGAAGAACCATCAAGACTAGGCCTATTATTCACATCTGAATTTGAAATCATGGACAAAATGAATTACAAGACACCAATTGGGAAGAGTGACTACATACTAATGGAGTTGGAACTAAAAGAACAAAATAATATGAGAAGAAATGAGAAACATAGAGAAGGAAGATTAATGTATAACAAAATGGACTTTGTAAAACTTGGAACATTTTTTCAAAATGCTAACTGGGAAAAAATTTCAAGTGAAGAAACAAAGAAGGAAGAGAAATGGAACATATGTAAAGAAAAATACAAGGAGGGAACAGATAAAAATGTACCAAAGAATAAAAAAGGGTTTACATAAAGTGTTGGTATAACAAAAAGTGTAGTGATGTTAAAGATAAAAGAGACAGTCTGGAAAAGATAAAAAAAAAAAAAAAAAAAAAAAAAAAAAAAAAAAAAAAAAAAAAAAGGGACCAAATGGCAAACATACATCAAACTGAGAAACGAATATGTAGATATACACAGAATATATATATATATATATATATATATATATATATATATATATATATATAAATAATAGATGAATGCAAGGACCAACCTAAACTATTTTACAGATATGTAAATGAAAAACTAAAAGACAAACATGAATAGTGAAACTGTACAAAGGAAATAAAGAATATATAGATGATGTAGAAATGGATTAAGTTATGGTCAGGCATTTTAGGTCTGTATTTACAATTGAAAGCTCACAAATTTGGGATGAAGGACAACGAGGAAGATCCCCCGAAATGAAAGAAATAATGCTGACACAGAAAGAAATAAGGGACAAAATAAAAAACCTTGATATTAGAAAGTCACACGGGCCTGATGGAATTGCAATTTGGATAATGAATGTATAGATGAACTAACAGACAAAATACACAAGATTATTGACTTCTCACTCAAAGAAGGAAAAGTATCACAAGATTGGAAAAATACATTGTACCAATATACAAAGGAGGAAACAAAGAAATTCCAACAAACTATAGACCAGTATCCCTTACAAGCACAGTAGCAATAATATGTGAAAAAGTTCTTAGGAATAAATAGATTAAACACTTGGAAGAGAGCAAAATACTAAATCCTAAACAATTTGGTTTTAGAAGTGGAAGATCATGTATCAGAAACTTAAAATGCTTTTACTCAAGATTAATAGAAAGAATACAAGAAATGGATGGGCAGATTGTGCTTTCTTGGACTTACAAAAGGCTTTTGACAAAGTACCATACAAAAAGCTTTCTCTTACTCTGTTGGTGTTTGGGCTGCTTGCTGACCCCTCACCGCCAATACTATCTGCCTCCACTGTCGTCGGTCTTGCGCACTTGTCATCCATTCTTCCATATTCTCCATCCCAGCACTTCTTAGATCTTGTTTGATGTTATTCATCCATATTCTTCTGGGTCTTCCTACTGATCTTCTTCCACCGATAATTCTTTCTGTCATGATCATTCTTGGGATTCTGTCCATTTCCATTCGGGCAACATGACCAGCCCATTGCATTCATCTTGCCTTTATTGTACTTACAATGCTTCCTTGATTTGCCAACTCTCTCAGTTCATGGTTGTGTCGCAGTCTCCACGCTTGTTCATCTACATCATACACTGGGCCAAATATCTTCCTAAGGACTTTATTTTCAAAGGCAGATAAGGAGTATTCCATTCTCTTTGTGAGACTCCATGTTTCACAGCCATACAGCAAAACTGGTTTGATAATGGTGTTGTAGATCTTCAGTTTTGTCTTTTTATATATGTTTGCTCTTCCCAGGACTTTTTGGAGACTAGAAACATCGATCGGCTGGTGCTATTCTGCTTTTAATTTCTGTTTCCATATTATTATCACCCTCAACCATAGAGCCAAGGTATCTTCTGCACACCCCATACCTGACATTATCTATTTCTAATTATTCCTCTCTATTAATGTCCTTTTCCATTCGCATTAGCTCTGATTTTGCATTGTTTACCTGTAATCCCATTCTTTTTACTCTCTTCAAAGGCCATGAAAATCTTTTACCCCTTCTATTGTTCTATCTACTAGGTCTACATCGTCAGAGTACGCCAAGACATTTACCCTTCCAGTTCCAAACACCACACCATGATTCTCCCATGGAATCCTTCTGATAAACCTCTCCAGTATCAGGTTGAAGAACAGAGGGGATAATATACACCCCTGCCTCAGTCCACTTATTATTTCAAAAAGCTACTAAGGAATATTGAAATAATAGGTGGAATACAAGGAAAGCTATTGGAATGGATGAAAGACTTCTTGAACAGAAGAAAAATGAGGGTGGTACTTAGAGACAAGAACTCAAATTGGGAAGATATGATAAGTGGAGTCCCACAAGGCTCTGTATTGGCTCCAATAATATTTGCTATTTATATAAATGATATGGATGAAGGTGTGGAATGTTATATGAACTTCTTTGCAGATGATGCGAAACTGCTCAAGAGAGTAATTACAGAGGAAGACTGCAAATCACTTCAAGAAGACCTAGACAAAGTCTGGAAATGGAATCAGAAGTACGAAGTGAACTTCAACATTAAAAAATGTAGCATAATTGAATTTGGAAAAAGCAAAAATGGAATATCATGTCAATATAAAATTGGTACAAAGTAAGTAAAAAAAAAAGTAAACTTGGAAAGGGACCTTCAACTTATTACGATCAATGAAAGTAGCCTTTGACTACATGGATGAAGATATGGTTAAGAAAATATTAGTTTCACTGATAAGACCAAAATTGGAATATGCTGCAACACTATGGTCACTTAGTTCCAAAAAATATATAAAGAAACTAGAAAGAATTCAAAGAGCAACGGCAAAGATGGCACCAGCACTCTTCAATTTGACATATGAACAAAGATTGGATAAACTAAATCTGCCAACCCTGGAACAAAGAAGAGAAAGAGTTGATTTGCAAACAATCTACAGAATTATGAAAGGTATGGATGTTCTTGATAGAAATGACTTACTAAAGTGGTGCAGAAGAAAAACAAGAGGACACGAGAAGAAACTTAAAAAGGACAGTTACATAAAAGATCTGAAAAAGAATAGCTTCCCACACCGGAACAAACTAAATAAGGAAACAGTGAGTGCTAAAACTATACAAGATTTTAAGAACAAACTGGATGCAGAAAGATACAAAAGTGGGTCACTACAAGCATAGCTCTCTTCCTGTAAAATACAACTAGGTAAATACAAATACCAACTAGGCATTTGTTTTCCTCCAACCTTGCGTGTATGTATTTACCTAGTTGTATTTTATGGGAAGGGGAGTTATGCTTGTGGTGTCCTGTCTATGTATCTCTCCATATCTAGTTTGCTCTTAAATTTTTGTATTGTTTTTGCACACACTATTTGTTTGTCTAATATGTTCCATACATCCACTACTCTGTGGAGAAAGCTGTTCTTTTTCAGGTCTCTTCTATAACTGTCCTTTTGGGGCTTCTTTCCATGTCCTCTTGTGTTTCTCTTATCCCAATGAAGTAAGTCTTCTCTATCAATGACTTCCATGCCTTTCATAATTCTGTAGGTGGTCAACAAGTCACCTCTTTCTATTCTTTGTTCCAGAGTCGGCAATTCCAATTTTAACAATCTTTCTTCATATGAGAGTTGTGGTACTTCTGGGGCCATCTTCATAGCTGCTCTCTGGATTCTCTAAATTTTCTTTATATTCCTTTTTGTACTGGGTGACCATAGCGTCGCTGCATACTTCAATTTAGGCCTTATAAATGTGACTAATATTTTCTTTACCATTTCTTCATCCAAGTAGGTAAAAGCCACTTTTATTGATCTTAGCAGGTTATAGGTTTCACTGACAATTTTGTTTACATGTTTGTCTGGGGATATATCTTTCATGATGATCACTTCCAGGTCATTTTCAGATCCCTCTGTTTTTACTTCTTTTTCACCAATTTTATATTATCCTGATATATATATATATATATATTTTTTTTCAAAGTTCCATTATGCTACATTTCTTAATGTTGAATTCCACTTCCCACTTTTGACTCCATTCCCAAACCCTGTTCAGACCTCTCTGTTGTGAGTCACAGTCTGTTTCAGTACTCACTTTCTTTAACAAGTTGGCATCATCTGCAAAGAAGCTCATGTAACATTCCACACCCTCATCCATGTCATTTACATAAATGGCAAACATTATTGGAGCCAACACTTATCCTTGTGGGATCCCACTCTTCCCAAGTAGAAATCTTATCTCTGAGCACTACCCTCATTTTTCTTCCATGCAAAAAGTCCATCCATCTCAATTGTTTACCTTGTATCCCTTCCATGGTTTCCAGTTTCCTTAATATATTTTTTGTGAGGGACTTTATCAAAATCTCTTTGTGGAACTAGATAAGTGCAATCGGCCTATCCGCCCTTTCTTGTACTATATCTAGTAGTCTTGAGTAAAAGCAGATCTTCCCTGTCTAAATCCAAATTGTCTCAGATTCAGTATATTGTTATCCTCCACATATTTTACCCATCTACTTTTTATAACTTTTTCACAGATTTTAGTCATTGTGCTTTTAAGGAAAACTGGTCTGTAATTTGTTGGGTCTTCCTTATTTCCCCCTTTATAAAATGGTACAATATCGACATTTTTCCTTCTTTGAGCAAGCAACTTATGTTTTATATTTTGTCTGCTAGTTCTTCTTTACATTCTTTTAATATCCAATTTACTATTCCACCTAGATCGTGCAATTTCCTGATATTGAGGTTCATTATTTTATCCATTATTTATTTCTGTGTTACTGTTATTACCTTCATGGGGGGGTCACTTCTCTCCCTTCAACCCGATGTTATATTTTTTCTCTAGTGAAAATTGACTTGAAGTGTTTGCACATAACTTCAGCCATTTCAGCATCTTCTGTGTTCCCTTGACATAGTTTCATTATTTCCTGCTTGTTTTTTTAATTCCATTTACAGGTGGCACATGATATTCCTTGTCCAAAACCAAATTGTTTTGGATTTAGTATATTGTTTTCTTCTAGATGTTTAGTCCATCTATTTTTGAAAACCTTTTCACATAATTTTAGCTATTGTGCTTGTAAGGGAGACCAGTCTATAGTTTGTTGGGTCTTATCTCCCCCTTTATATATTGGCACAACAATGGCATTTTTCCAGTCTTGCAGTACCTTTCCTTCTTTAAGTGAGCAATCTATTATCTTATATATTTTCTATGTTAGAGGATGATAATGGAAGAGAAGGCAGTAAGGGGAAGATGGGCAGAATATTTTAGGGAGTATAAATGTGAAGGAGGATAGGGAGGGAAAGATAGCTGCAGTGGGAAATGTGAAGAAAATGAGAGTGATGAGTGAGGAGCATGGAGGAGAAATAAGAAAGGATGAGGTAAAGGCAGTTGTTAAGATGAAAGCAGGTAAGGCACCTGGTCTAGAGAGATGCCATGCAGAATGTCTGAAAAAGGGAGGTGCAGTGATGGTGCACTGGTTGGTGAGGTTATTTAATGTTTGCTGGAGAGAGGGTAGAGTGCCGGAGGAGTGGAGGAGTGCCTGTATAGTTCCTCTTTACAAGGGAAAAGGGGACAAGTGTGAATGTAGTAGTTTCAGAGGGATTAGCTTGTTAAGTGTAGTTGGGAAGGCTTATGGGAGGATCTTGATTGAGAGGATTAGGAGAGGAACAGAGGGAGTAATTGGTGAGGAACAGTGTTGATTTAGGACAGGTAGAGGTTGTGTAGATCAGATCTTTGTGGTAAGACAGATATGTGAGAAAGCTATAGGAAAGGGGAAGGATGTTTTCTGGGCTTTTATGGATCTGGAAAAGGCTTATGATAGGGTAGACAGAGAGGCACTGTGGGAGGTTATGCAGATATACGGGATAGGAGGAAAGCTTCTGGGAGCTGTCAAGAGTTTTTATGAGAGTAGTAGAGCTTGTGTCAGGATTGGAAATGGAGAGAGTGAGTGGTTTGAAGTAAAGGTGGGACTTCATCAAGGATGCGTTATGTCGCCCTGGCTCTTCAACTTATACATGGATGGGGTGGTGCGAGAGGTAAATGCTAGGGTAGTGGGCAAGGGATTGGAGATGGTTAAAGAAAATGGAGAAAAGTGGGAGGTGAGCCAGCTGTTGTTTGCGGACGACAATGCGCTTGTGGCAGGATCGGAGGAGGGATTGAGGAAGTTGGTGGCAGAGTTTGGGAGAGTATGTGATAGAAGAAAGCTAAAGATAAATGTGGGTAAAAGTAAGGTGATGAGATGTACAAGGGGTGAAAATGGCAGTAGACTGGAAGTGAGCATTAAGGGAGAGCGACTGGAGGAAGTGGATAGTTTTAGATACTTGGGTGCAAATGTGGCAGGAAAAGGTGGAGTGAAGGTGGAGGTAGAATGTAGATTGAGAGAAGCGAGTAAATGCCTTGGTGGATTGAAGAGTGTAATGAGGAATAGACATTTGGGAATGGATGCTAAGAGGAGACTGTATGAAGGAGTGATTGTACCAACAACATTGTATGGGGCAGGAACATGGAACATAAGAGAAGAAGAGAGAAGGAGTTTGAATGTGTTTGAGATGAGATGTCTGAGAAGTATGATGGGGGTTACTAGGCTAGATAGAGTGAGAAATGAGGAGGTGAGGAGGAGAACAGGGGTGGAAAAGGAGCTGGGAGATAGGGTCGATGAAAGAGTATTAGGATGGTTTGGACACATGGAAAGAATGAGTAAAGAAAGACTAGTAAAAGAGGTGTGGAAAGCAGATGTGGAGGGAGTCAACATGAGGGGACGTCCTAGGATGAGGTGGATGGATGGGGTGAAGGGGGCTTTGGGGAAGAGGGGAATGTCTGTTGAGGAAGGACGGGAGAGGACAGAAGACAGGGGTGAATGGAGAATGGTTGTATATGTTTACTCCCTTCCATGTAAAGATTGTAACCTTTCATACATTGGCCAGACGGGGAGAGACCTACGGACAAGATTAAATGAACACAAAAGGTCGATTAGATATGGCCAAATAAATTCAGCAGTGTTTCAACACGTTATTAAATTTAATCACCGGATGGACTGGGAGAAATCTGATCTCATTTATAAATCAGGGTGTGGGTTCAGAAGGAAAATGGTGGAATCAACTTTAATTGATTATCTGCCCACGATGAATATTTCCAAGGGTCAATGGACCCCAGACATCATTTCAGGACTATTCATCACCAAAAATATTGTCAACAAGCTTCCTCCCCCTCCCCCTGACCCGACCTCGTGTCAACCTCAGGTCAACTAGGGTTGGGGCAGTGATGTTCTTTATTTTCTCATGTTCCCTTTCTTTTGTAAGAGGTTGCTACTTAAGATAGCCTCCTCCCTGCCACTTTGTACTACTGAAGAGGATTGCAGGTAGCAATCGAAATATATAGTTCCGCTTACGCAACTTTTTCTTTCGTCCGACTGTGGTGTTAGTTGTGATTTACAAATGTGTTACTACATTTCTCACCTGTGATATATATATATATATATATACTATTCCATCTTAATCAATCTAAACATTATAAATATATATATATGTATATATATATATATATATATATATACATATATATATATGTATATATATATATATATATATATATATATATATATATATATATATATATATATATATATATATATAAATCCACTAAGTTAAAGTAAAGAGTAGACACCTGTCAACTGTTTTCCTACTACCCCCAGGGTTCTTAACCTGGGGGAAAATTCCCCCACAGGGATAATTTTTTTGTTTCAAGGGGAGACCTTATTTCTTAGATTTAACTGTTGTAGTACTTATCTTTCTGCAAAACCATAATTCAATAGAATCTATAATCTCCAGGATATGACACTCTTTTGAAAGTCCAACAAAATTAAGATTGGAGATAAACATTTAAACTAAACTGCACTAACCTTCTTGAGCTGAATAGTTTGAAACTTGCAGATGTCACAGCAGTAGTATTTACCCTGTCTATGCTTCTTCATGTGTTTCTTCAACTCTGCTTCATTTGGTCGATCTTTACCTATAGGGAGAGAAAATTTATGTGTATCGGTATGTGTATAATTACATACATATATCTATATATCTATATGTATGTATATACAGTCAAACCTCGATTAACAAGCACTTCACAAGTGATTTGCATAACATGGGGGGAAAAATTGCTTAACGAGCAATGTTTTGTGATTCATAGACCTGACGCGAAGGCTCCTTCTACCTAGCTAGCCATGAGTCATGAGGAATATCTCCATGTGACTCATGGCTAACTTAAAAATTTCTACTAGATCTTGGATTCTTTATTTTGACCTTGGGGTCTAAATTTCTACTAGATCTTGGATTCTTTATTTTGACCTTTTTTTTTTTTTTTTTTTAATCCAGTAAATCTTGTATTTTTCAAGTAACTCAGCTGATGAGTACATAAAAAATATCCAGTATTACATCCACAGCAAATACAATCATAAAGCCATAATAATTTACTATTTTCAGCTATTCTAACACACTTTTCCTCTATGGCAATTCCACAGTAAATGATCTTGTCACTAGCTGTTCCCTACATTCTTTAACTATCCAGTTTGAGATCCTGTCAGGTCTTGAAGCATTTGTCACATTCAATGATCCCAAGAGATTGATCATTTCCATCACTTCTGCATTTATATCTTCTAAACCTAAGGATATATCGTGCATGTACAGATTAACCCCTTCCATACGGTGCCGCACACGTAGGCGTCAAGGACATAGATATAGGTGGCAGCAACCAAAGCCAGCCGTACGACGTGTCGTAATAATACTCGCATCATAAAATATAGTCACCGCTTATATCGATCGTTCTCTCTTCACCCGTGAATTTTGATAACCATAGAAAATGCGATTACAAAAGAATTAGAAAGAATGTCATTATGGAGGGGCGACTACAATAAATATAATCAAGACGCCGATATGGCAGCCTCGCGAATACACTCGCTCCCCATGACGCCTACGTGTGCGGCACCGTATGGAAGGGGTTAAAGAGTGTGGGTGATAGAACTGAGCCCTCTGGTACTCCATTCTTAAAGTTTCTGGTGTGTGATGATTGGCCATTTTATGAAACATTGGCATTTCTACCTGCCAGATAATTGGCCAACCATCGCTTGGTATTATTGTGTATGTGTTATATATTTTATTTGTGAGATTGTGACAGGGGATGGCAGCAAAAGCTTTACTAATATCTAATGTTATGAGAAATGTTTTGGGTGGGGGCTTATCTGAATTGATGTCATGAAAAACCCTTTGTGTGAGGTTTATAAAAAGAATGTGGAGCGTAGTGATCTAAAACAGTGTTGTGATTCAGCAAGGGAGGTATGTGGTGTGACAAGCCATAGTATGAGGCATTTTAATTCTATGACTTTGGAGGGGGTGCAGAGAGATTGGGCTGTGAAGTTAGAATTGTGTGTCATTTTTGACAAATGGAAATAAACTCCACCACAAGGACTCGAACCTTTGCCGTAGCGACTACTTAATCTGAAACAAAGGCGATAGCATAGAGCTACCCAGGCCATACAAAAGGAACCACCCGATTCTCGACCTGGAGGTTCCCTAACGGTATTAGGGCAGCTTGGTCTCTATTCTAATTTCAATGAATCTTTATTATGGCAAGCTATCCGACAAGTTGTGTGTCATTTTTGACAAATGGTAATAAACTCCACCACAAGGACTCGAACCTTTGCTGTAGCGACGGCTTATTCTGAAACAAAGGCGATAGCATTGAGCCACCCAGGCTGTACAAAAGGAACCACCCAATTCTCAACCTGGAGGATCCCCGATGGTACTAGGGCAGCTCGGTCTCTCAAACCTTTGCCATAGCAAAGGTTCAAATCCTTGCAGTGGAGTTTATTTCCATTTGTCAAAAATGACACACAACTTGTCGGATAGCTCACCACAATAAAGACTTGATGAAATTAGAATAGAGACCGAGCTGCCCTAGTACTGTTAGGGAACCTCCAGGTCGAGAATTGGGTGGTTCCTTTTGTACGGCCTGGGTGGCTCGATACTATCGCTTTTGTTTCAGAATAAGCAGTCACTACGGCAAAGGTTCGAGTCCTTGCAGTGATGTTAGAACTGTTGGGTTTTTGTTGGGTTTGGAGATTATGATATAGTGTTGTGTGAATAACTGTAGCTTGCATTGTTGCAGACCTCATATATATACACCAAAAGGCCTTTTCCTCCTTATAAGGAGGGTAGCTGAGTGGGTTCATACACCCATCCTACACTCATTAAAAAAAAAAAAAAAAAAAAAAAAAAAAAAAAAAAAAAAAAAAAAAAAAAAAAAATTGTCCCTCCTATCTTAGCACTTCATGGATAACCCTTCATCCACAAGGTGCTGAGATGTTAGTGGTGTTAAAGGGGGTTTCAATATGTATGAAGTGGGTGTGTGCTTTTACTCAGCTAACCCCTTTATATGGGGGAAAGGGAGAAAGGAAATATTACTATTTCACTGGCAACATCAAGTGCTTCTATACTTGGGGACAACATTGCACCAAACAGGGAGTCATGGAGGTAGTAAGGGAGAAATCTAAGGAAGGTAGCATACTGGATTGATTATAGAAGTTAAAAATGTCCAACATTCTTTTATGAGTGGGGTCTCTTAATCCCAAAAGAGTGTTGTGCATCTCTGGTTCATAAAGCCAATACCAAATATGGGAAAATGGAGGAGGAGGAGGAGGAGGAGGAGGAGGAGGAGGAGGAGGAGGAGGAGGTGTTGGAGTTCAGTTTACTTACCACAAATGGAACAAGAATACTTGGATGCAATGGACTTCAGTCCTGCTTCATGAAGTTTAAGGTGCTTCCTGAATGCCTTCTCCACAGTGCAAGAATATTCACACACTGGGCACTGAAGTTCTTCTTTGTTATACCTGGATGTTTAAGGGAAGCATTAGTTACTCTTCCAGAAACAGAACAAAATTATTTTGGGTAACTGTGACTCCCCCTTGCCAACAAAATCAATCAACCTGTTGCCCAAGATTTCTCTTCCATGAGACCCACAACTCCCGGGTAAGCGGAAAGAGTCACTGGATTGTTCCATAAATAACTCAATTGGAGAAATACTATGTTGTTGTCCCAATATGGCAAGGGTAGAGCAGTGTAGGATTAGATGTTTGGTCTTCTGTGTGATGGTTGCATCTGGGGCAATTTGATTCACTGTTGGTACCATTTTTGTGCTGAATGGTGATCCTAACACAATCATACTAGTGTGGTCATGGGCTGAAAGCTGTGACACTAAATTCTTACAAACACATTCTAGAACTATGTTGGGTACTGGCACATTCTCTTGATTATTAGTCCTACTCTTTACCCATTTCCTATTTCTGCTACTGTGTTTGAAGTCTTTAGTTCGACTATCTGGTCTATCTATATAACAAGGGCCTCTTCCCCATTATAGGTCCTGGTGTGATGGTATCTACCTTGTGGGACCACCCTCCAGCCCCAGAAATGGTTGGGGGCCAAAACATAACAAGAAACCCTTACCACCCTATAGGGTGGCACATATCCCTGGGTGCTGTTTTGGTTGTCGGGTCAAGTACCAAAACCCTTACCAAATAGTACACCTTCACATTTTTTCAACACCGAGAGATGATTCTCCAATGATCATCCCTCTTCCCCTTCTATTAGCCAGTGATGTAGAGAGCAACCCTGGATTCACCACAAATTACATATTTCCATCAGGCTCCAAACCATCACCACTTCCCATCAGATAAAGGACTCAATTCAATACAACTTCTGCGAAAACTGGGCCCAACTCATTTGCACAACACTTGTTAACATAAAACACTACACAAACACCTGGACCTGTTCCTCATGCCTACCTGACCTCCTCACCCTTAGTCTGCATCCCTGCCCATACCCTTATTCTTGTACTCCCCTCTACCCCTCCTCCTCCTCCTTCTCCTAACCCTGACCCTTATCCTCCCCCACCTGTGCCCTAATCCCATGCAGCAACCTCCAACACAAACAAAACACACATCAACATATTACTATTAATCATAAATGACATCAACAACTCAAACATGCCATTAAAGGATAAGCACATCACAATTTTCAAACCCCAAAATTTCCTAATTGACTTTAAGATTATATCTTAATAAATAGATTAAACTTTTTTCCATCATCCTGGAGTTATGCTTTTGGGGAATTTTTATTTCACCTAAAAGACTCATCTGCTATAAGAGTTGGGAATAGTGGTAGCCATGTTGATGATGTAATGCCATGAATCTAAAAACAAGATTGCCATTGCTTTTGTGCATTCACAGCACATAGGACATGCAGAACTGCACTATGAATTTTTCACTAATGTTTGTAATTTCAACAGTAATTGTAACTGCCATTGTAATTAAGTAAAAGTATTTGATGGGATATGAAAAATTCCTGCCACAGATTTGTAAAGCATGAAAGCTAGTAGTTTTCATTAACATTAATGAGTACACTGTTAAAAAATGGGATTTTATAAAGAAAAGTAGGAGCGGCCTTGCTGTGGATGTGCTGTGACTTGCGACACTGCCTCTGACCCAGGGCAGTGGACAAGGTGCAGGGATGACCCATCATCCAGGAGGTGCTAAGATGGGAGGGAGGGTGGAGGGGAATGGAGTGTATTTAGGGATGGAATGGATTGTATTTACCTAGTTGTAATATACAGGAGGGGAGCTATGCTCGTGGTGACCCGTCTTTGTATCTCTCCGCATGAATGATTTTATGCCTTTTTCTTTTTGGCTACCTCCCTTGAGGGGGAAAAAGCCTTGGTATATGTATGTATGTATAAAGAAAAGTAAATGGAACTTTTACCTTTATTTTAGCACATCAGTGCTTTATCACAGAATTGCAAAGCAAGAACACATACTTCATAAATAACTTGAATATGTAATATTCCCTATGCTGCAAATGCAAAAAACTATCCACACATTTCTCAAATCATTAATAAATAAATTTGATGAAGAATGTATAGGTAAATATCAGGTCATTAAACTTTATCCCTTGTTCTATGTTAACAATATACCTACATACGTACATACATACATATACCCTTACAAGGGAGGTAGCCAAAAAGGAAAAGGCATAAAATCATTCCCACCCATTCCATCCCTGAATACACTCCACACCCCTCCACCCTCCCTCTCATCTTAGCACCTCCTAGCAGTTTTATAACTAAAAATTTTCTGTCTCAGCAATATTGAGTAGACTGACATCATCTCTTGCTCACTTATAAATACATGTTGTTCAAGGCCAGCAATCAACTGACCACACGTTTTCACCATATCATCTACAGGGATTTTTTTTTGCCTGTATTCACTATATCATATTCATCATCCTACTCTTCATACTTATCTGTATTTAACACAATTTCAGCTATTTCCCCATCACTCAAGGAACATGCAGCAGGTGCATCATTGTCAATGTTTAGCATTTCTTCAATGTCAGTTTCCTCTAGCTTATTTACACTTTTGTCTGATAAACTTTTAATGCAAGTTATAAGGTTTGATATCATCTCATTAGTGACATGAAATCCCTCAAATTCATTATCTGTAGGATCATCATCATCAAGCATCATCATGGGCCAAAGTTTGTGCCACACATTTGCTAATGTTGATTTATTATCATCATTCCATCCATTAGCAACTGTGTACATGACATCCTTAACACTGAACTGTTTCATCTTGCATTTTTACTCCTTTGTTGATTGCATCAAGCACACAGTTCAAAGTTTATCTTTACACTTGCTCTTCATGGAGCATAAAATTCCTTGATCACTAGGGTGTAAAATAGATGTCACATTGGGAGGCAAGTAAATGCTGAAAACATTACTTTTCACAAGATGTTTGGCAAGGGATGTGCTGAGCAAATGTCCAGGAACAATTGAATTTTAGTTTTCTTCCAGTCCAGCTTGCCTGCAATGAGCTCGTGCCACTAGTACAAAGTGGTTATTGAACCTGTCAGAAAGCATTTCTTGGGTTGCCCATGCTTTCTTGTTTGCATAATAATGCACAGGTAAACTGCATACCCCTTTCAGACATCTCGGATGTTGGCTTTTTCTAATCACTGTCAACTTCACCTTGTGTGTGCCTGCTGCTGTGGCACAGCCACATATTGTTAATCTTTCCTTAGCATCCCTGCTGGAGCTGCCTCATCTGCTGTTGCTAGTGTTTTTCTAAGACAATAGTGCCAATACAGAGCTTTCTTGTCAGCATTGTAAATTTGCTCAGGATAAAGGTTTTCATCTGATATTATCTTGGCAAATTCATCAATGTAATTTTCAGCTGCTTCATGATCAGCAAAGTTTTTTAACCAGAAAATTTTCAGATATTTTACACTATGACGCTTCTTAAATTTCTGAAGACAGCCTTCTGAATATTGACATGCATCTTCAATGTTCAGTTCTTCATGATATTTTCTAGCTTGTTTCATGACCAAACCATTCAGTGGCATATGTTCCCTTCTTTGATGTCTAATACATTCCATCATTACACAGTCAAAATCTTAATTTTTTGCCCTATGCAGTGTTTTTCTATTTTTCAGTAGTTTATGATCATCACTGTTACTATAAAACTTCAGTATTTTGTCTTTTTGTTTCTTTAAATCATACACGTGCCCTTGTGTATGCAAAATTCTGTTTACGCGGTCAAATTATGGAGAAAATCTTGTTGCTACTTATGCGGAAAATTCCTATTTACATGGGCACATTGGTGTCCATTACTGCATGGAAAATCAAATCTCACGCCACCATCTTGCTGACGACCATTCGCGTGTTGTGTTGTGTCTCCTCCTGCCATCTTGCTGACATTACCATTCACATGCTGTGTTGTGTCTTCTCCCGCCATCTTTGTCTATTGTGTGCATGACTGAGTCCTTCTTTCAGTGCCTACCCTTTGGTATTGTACAGTTTGTGCCTTTAAAATGTCTCCAAAACAGGTGAGAAGTCCTACTGAAGCTGGTACTCCTAAGAAAACCAGCATTACAATTCAGAAAAAGAGGGAAGTGATTCCCAAAGCTGCTCAAGGTTTATGTGTGTGTGAGCTGGTGAGAGAGTTTGGTATGCCTGAGTCAACAATAAGAACCATTCTTTTAAATAAAGATAAAATTCTGTCAATTAATGTGTCTAAGGGTATAAGGTATGTGAGCACTCAAAAGGGGCCAGCATTGTTGGACGAGGTGGAAAGGTTATTGCTTGTGTGGATACAGGAGAAGCAGCATAAGTGTGACACCTTGAGTGAAGAAATGATCTGTTCAAGGGCTTGCCAAGTGTATGCCGACCTGCAGCGGCAACAGGCTGGTACCAGTGGCCAGCTTACACCACCTTCAGTGCCCTTTACAGCCAGAAGGGGGTGGTTTGAGAAGTTTTGGCAATGTAATTACCACCTTCATTTTTTTCCCAGTCAGGAAGTCTTCCATCCAATCCAATAATTTTCCTCTAATGCCACCTACTAATTCTATTTTTTTTTTTTTATTAATTTCTTGTGTGGTACCTTATCAAATGCTTTTTGTAGGTCTAGATAGGCACATTCTACCCATCCATCCCTCTCTATTATTTCTATTAGTCTTGAATAGAAGCAGATCAAGTTTGTTGTTCATGATCTTCCTTCTCTAAGTCCAAATTAATTTGGATTCAGTATAGTTTTTTTCTTACAGACCCCTGACATCCATCCCTCTGAATCCTTTCTCCCTCGAGAGGACAGGGTCTATCTGACCAGGCTGCAGTGCAGCCACTATCTAGCCTTTCTAAATTACCAGAGGTGAAACCATATCACAGATATCTGTCCAGGATGCAACACTTTATCCCATACTATTGAACACATTACGGAAGACAGCATTGTACACAATAATACATGCCAACAACACATATTCTACAAGGGCTTCATGGGGGCAACCCTATTCAAGCCATGACGTTCCTCAGGGAGATGGGACTGCTTAGCCAGACAGTCCAAGGATGATGATGATTATCCACTTTATAAAGGAGGTTGAGGCACACATCCACTCCCTCCCATTTCACTCACATCCACACTACCCATTGGTTCCCTCTCTGGTCTAATATCTTAAAATAACTTCTGCCTTGAGTTTCACTGACTAGAATACTGTAATTTCTGTGGCCAGCAACAGAACCCTGGCCCTCCCATACATTCTCTTTAAGAAACTTTAGAGTAGTGTCAACTTTACACTGGCATGTCATTGGATGAAAGTAGTAAAAGGTGGAATAAATATAGCTGAAGTTGGTAAGAGAGATATCTTGGGACTTGTCCAAGACAAAGTCCCAGCCCCTCACGACTGCACTTCCAGATGAAGATGAAGGGGGTTGATAGGTTCTGAAGATGGGTGGGAGGGAGATGATTCTTAGCTTTCTGTCTTGAAGGACCACCACTAACATGTACCCATCAATGGTTCCTGCTTGATACCTACATACATACATACATATACCAAGGCTTTTTCCCCCTTACAAGGGAGGTAGCCAAAAAGAAAAGGCATAAAATCATTCCCACCCATTCCATCCCTAAATACACTCCACTCCCCTCCACCCTCCCTCCCATCTTAGCACCTCCTGGATGACGGGTCATCCCTGCACCTTGTCCACTGCCCTGGGTCAGAGGCAGTGTCGCCTACAAAGGCTAGTCACCCAAGCCTCTGATAGTTTCCTACCTGGGTTCACCCTCTACATTTTCTTTACCTCACCCTTTCCTGCAGATGCTCCTCTTCAAAATGCTCTCTCACTCTGAACACCTTCCTGTCATATCTTACCTCAATCACTTCTACCTCTGTCCCACAATGCATCAACATGGCCATTCTAAAACTTTTACACAACTTCAGTTATGATCAATTTAACCATCATGTATTCTACCTCTTTTAACCCTACTACATTATATATTCCTTATGTCCATCAAACATTTCAAACAGCCCTCTCAAAGATAGCAATATAAACTTCATATACCTGTGCCTCTGGAGAGGATTTTTGTTGTGTCTTTTCTTTCCTGTAGGTGTCCATCCATCAGCGATATGGGTAGCAATATGGAGGTCATAAGCATCCCGCTTGGTGGTGGTGAAGTGACACAGAGGAAGGGTGCACGAGTACTGTTTTGGGATTGTCTCAGCTGGCTCCGGCTCATCTGGAATGTGTTCTGTTGCCAAGTGTTTTCGCAAACTTCCACGAGTTCTGCATAGGAGACCACACTCCCCACATTCAAAACCTTCTCCTTCAGTCTCACTGAAATGTCAGAAAAGTACTGTGTAATTAACCTACAGTTATGTATTAGACTTTAATCATGTAAATAAATAAGCAATAATGAGAGCTATCCTGTTTGTACTTTATTTAGGTATTCATGACAGATGGCAATCACCAGTGGTCACTGAAGATAAAACTAAGGCCTTTATACACACAAGGCTAGATCATCAGCTGTCTTTATTAAGTAACAGGTACCCTAAAAGTTTCCACAACACCTCAACATCTTCCTGTGCTGGTCTGTGATAAACAAAAATGTTTAGGCCAGCACAAATACAACATTTCCAATATATTATTGTTTATAATATTTTTTGTCCAATTCTTATGAGATAGCTGTGCTATCTCATAAGAACTGGACAAGTGAACTGTCACAAGGAATAAAATTGACCTCTTCTATGATGATGGAAATCTTGATTAACATTCATGCAGTCACAGAATTGGAAAGTTGGTTTATTGCAGCTTGTTAGTCACACTGTACTGTGGAAAGACAAACTCCCTCACACCATCTCCTACTCTCTCTACCTTTGTAAAGTCCCTCAGGGAAGAACCTCCTAAGGAATGCAATTGGGGAAGTGATTTATAATTTTTGCTTGTTCATTTTGAGTATTTGAGATGAAATACTCAAAATGAACAAGCAAAAATGATAAATCACAAACACTTCCCCAATTAACCTCTTTAGGCGGGTCTACCCTGAGGGACTCCCCTTAATCCCTTCAGTACAACTCAAATTCTCGTATGCAGCATTGGTTGCCATATGTAATTTGCAACACACTACTTGCATTATCCTATCCAAGAGTTGACACCTTGACGTGGTGGATAGGCTTGAGAATCTTGATGATTACAAAAGCTATGTCAATAGAGAGGAAATACCTGCAGGGTCACCCATATCAAACAGGTTTTGTAAGAAAGATCAGACAAAGAGCAACTCGCATACACAGTCGCAGGACCCACTGCTAACTGGCACATCCCTGATGGCGAACAGGGAAATTCCTCATAGATATATGGGGTACCGTCATAATGATGGCGTGGACCATTGGGCACCCTATAGATATATAGGGCTTCACCAAATATAATGAATAAGGTGACACCAGAGAAATATCTCACCAGAAACTAGTTGGCAGGGAGGTGAGATTACTGCCAAAAAAGCCCTCCATAGCAACCATGAAAAGTACAAACAAAACAAAACCAGGTGTTCCTGCTGGAGCATTGTCTCCCAAAGGTCCAACTGCACTGCCTCATGTACTTACGGGCAGTGTGCCACCGAATGTGAGTAAGCACAGTCCAAGCAGATCCAAGCCTTGGACATTAAACAGCATGAAGAAAATTAAGATCTATACTTACAATGTAAGAACTCTCAGAAGACCACAGGCTGGAGAGTCTAATGGAAGAACTAGACAACATCAAGTGGGACATTGTAGGACTGAGCAAAGTCCGAAGAACAGAAGAAAAGCTGATACAATTACAAGATGGTCACCACCTGTTCTACTATAGAGGTAAGGACAAAGAAAGATCTAGTGGAGTAGGATTCTTGATCAATCGAGAAGTTGCTGGTAACGTAGTCAAGTTCAGTAGTTTATCAGACAGGGTAGCTTGGATTGTGATTAGGCTATGTAAAAGGTACACTCTAAATATATATATATATATATATATATATATATATATAATATATATATATACACAGGCTTTTTCCCCCTTACAAGGGAGGTAGCCAAAAAGGGAAAGGCATAAAATCATTCCCACCCATTCCATCCCTGAATACACTCTACACCACTCCACCTTCCCTCTCATCTTTGCACCTTCTGGATGACAGGTCATCCCTGCACCTTGTCCACTGCCCTGGGTCAGAAGCAGTGTCGCAAGACACAGCACATACACAGCAAGGCCGCTCCATTAAATCGGCGACCCCCCCTCTCTATCCCCCCATGCATAAAGGAGAAGACGGGGAGAAATCCCTTCGGGCTGCGTCAAAATTTGCTCACACATATTACCTCACCCCCCATCCCCCTGCCCATTCCACCTCATGCATCACATCATCCATATACAACCATTCTCCATTCACCCCTGTCTTCTGTCCTCTCCCGTCCTTCCTCAAAAGACATTCCCCTCTTCCCCAAAGCCCCCTTCACCCCATCCATCCACCTCATCCTAGGACGTCCCTTCATGTTCACTCCCTCCACATCTGCCTTCCATACCTCTTTTACTAGTCTTTCTTCACTCATTCTTTCCATGTGTCCAAACCATCCTAATACTCTTTCATCAACCCTATCTCCCAACCCCCTTTCCACTCCTGTTCTCCTCCTCACCTCCTCATTTCTCACTCTATCCAGCCTAGTAACCCCCATCATACTTCTCAGACACCTCATCTCAAACACATTCAAACTCCTTCTCTCTTCCTCTCTTACGTTCCATGTTTCTGCCCCATACAGTGCTGTTGGCACAATCACTCCTTCATATAGTCTCCTCTAAGCATCCATTCCCAAATGTCTATTCCTCATTACACTTTTTAATCCACCAAAGCATTTACTTGCTTCTCTCAATCTACGAGTAAATGCCTTGGTGGATTAAAAAGTGTAATGAGGAATAGACATTTGGGAATGGATGCTAAAAACAGTTCAGGTTTATGCAACAACTTCACAGAGTTCATGTAATGAAATTGAATCCTTCTATGATGATTTAAGTCAGGTAATGGATCAAGAAAAAAGTAAGTGCATGTTGGTAACAGGTGACTTCAATGCTAAAGTTGGAATGAAGACAGGAGATGAGTCGTGCATTGGGAAGTTTGGAGTAGGTGAAAGAAATGCCAGAGACGAGATGTTAGTCAATTTTGTAGAGAACTACAACATAAGGATAATGAACACTTTCTTCCAAAAACGCATAAGTCATAAATGGACCTGGAGAAGTCCAAATGGAACAACAAAGAATGAAGTAGACTTCATATTAGATGAGAGCAAGAGCGTTAGCAATGTTAGAGTCATAAATAAAGTCAACATAGGTAGTGATCATAGAATGGTAGGTTGCACAGCTAAATTCAATTTCAGAGCTGAGAGAAATAAATTAGTTATAAAAAAGAAAATCAGCCTAGCAAAGGTTAAGGATAATAAGAAGGAATTTTAGTTAGAAATTAAAAATAGATTCGAAACTCTAAGAACTAACGAGGACATAGTCAAGGATATGAATTTGAATTTAGTGAATATCATTAGGGAATCAGCAGAGAAAGTAGGAAGTACAAAAAGTAATAGTAAAAACAAATATTCCAAGGCTACAAATGAACTAATTAAAAGAAGAGCAGGAGAGACGAATTAGAAAGAGTAAAACTAAACAAGGCTTTCAACAAAAGGCAGAGATTAGAGAAAAGAAAAAGAAACATGGATGAAATAAAGGAAACTATTCAGAAAGGAAAAAGTATTAAAGGGACTGAGTGCAGACATGCTTTAGGAAGACAGCAAATGATATGTTTTAAAGATAGAAATGGAGAAATCATTAACTGGTAAATGGTAAAAATAGTAGAGGAATTTTACCAAGAGATTTACTCATCAAAGACCATAGTTGAGTCAGTAAATTCATCTGTAGACGTTAGTAGTGTACCAGAGATTACAAAGGAAGTAGAATTTGCTCTAAAAAAATATGAAACAAGGAAAAGCATCTGGGGAAGAAGGTATATCAATAGATCTGTTGAAAGACGCAGGGAAAGAAGTTCATATCAAGTTAGCTCAGTTGTACATCCAGTGCTTACATCAAAAAAGCGTTCCTGAATCATGGTGCAATGCAGTGATTTTGCTTCATAAAAATGGAGACCAAAAGGACCTTAGTAACTATAAACCGATTAGCTTACTATCAAATGTATATAAAGTATTCTCCCAGATCCTTACAAATAGATTGAATCAAGTTTTAGATAGAAAGCAACCAAGAGAACAAGCAGTTTTAAGAGCAGATACTCGACTCTAGACCATTTACAGATGATTAACCAACTAATTGAGAAAACGACAGAATACAATATACCTCTGTGTTTTGCTTTTGTTAATTATGAGAAGGCCTTTGGTTCGGTAGAACAAATAGCAATGCTAAATTTGCTATGCAATCAGGGTACAAATAAACAGACCGTAAGGGTTTCAGAAAAGATTTATGCGAATGGTACCATTATAATTCGACTACATAAAGATTCAGAAAAGATCAAGATCAAAAAAGGAGTATGGCAAGGCGATACCATTTCACCCAAATTATTTACAGCTTGCTTGGAAGATATTTTCAGAAGGTTGAGTTGGGAAGAGAAAGGTTTGATGATGGCAAATATTTGAATCACCTAAGATTTGCGGATGACATTATTCTTATTTCAGAAAGAGCAGAAGACTTGCAACTGATGCTGAGCGATCTAAATAAGGAAAGTCTCAAAGTAGGTTTAAAAATGAATATGACCAAAACCAAAGTAATGTTCAACACAAAAGTTCAAAGTAAAGAGATTGTAATTGATGGTGAGAGTCTTGAAGAAGCTGAGGAGTATAATTATTTAGGCCAGGCGGTGAAAGTGACAAAAGATCATGATGATGAAATAAAGACGCATTAAAATTGGTTGAAAAGTGTTTGGTAAGTGTAATAAAATCCTGAGAAGCTCTCTACCTTTATGTTTGAAACATAAAGTTTACAATCAATGCATTCTGCCAGCAATAATCTATGGGTGTTAGACTTGGAAACTGACAAAGGCAATGGAAACAAAGCTAAGGACTGCACTGAGGAGAATGGAAAGATCAATGATGGGAATAATGCTGAGACCAAAAGAGAGCAAGTTGGGTGAGAGAGCAGACTAGAGTGAAAGATATTGTGGAGGTGGTGAAAGAGAGGAAGTGGAATTGGGCAGGTAAGTTAGTGCGAACGACTGATGAATGATGAAGCAAGTGTGCTACTGAGTGGATGACATGAGATAGGAAGCGTGGAAGAGGGAGACCAGACAGGAGATGAAGAGACGAGATTGAGAAGTTTGCAGGAGTGACATGGCAGAGGTTGGCACAATTGTGTGAATCATGGAATGCTATGGAGGGCGGCTTTGTTCAGCAGTGGACTCAGGATGGCTGATTTGATTCAATTTGATTTGACTTGCATTATAAAATACAGTCACTGCTGTATCACTTGTTCTCTTTTACTCTCAGTAACAATAAACACAGAAAACAGGGGTAACTCTGCACAACTACAAAAATATATAATCAAGACATCAACACCAGCATCCTTGTGTACCCACTCGTGACCCATGACACCCATGTAGGTGTTATCGTACAAAAGTGGTTAAACCACAGTCACATGAGGTGACTTTACTTGCCGCTACTGACCCTTGACATATTTACGCTCTACACAAAAGGTATGGGACTACTAGATTGCTAGATGAGTGGGTAGTCAAATTGTCACTACTTGTACCAGTGAGTAAAGTAGTCTTCTGTGACTGGTCCAGTTGTAGAGACTCATGTGGCGGGGTAGTCACCACTACTTGTAAAAATGAGTAAAGTTGCCTTGGGCAACTGCAGCCTATGGTAGGGAGGGTAGGGGATGGGGGGGATGAAAAATCTGAGAAGACTGGTAGAGATTAAAAGGTTGGATTGAATTAAAAATTATGTGAGGAGGAGAGCTGGGGTGGAAAAGATGACAGATAGGGCTGATGTAAAAGTATTGGGATGTTTTGGACACATGGAAAGAATGAGTGAAGAAAGATTAGTAAAAGAGGTGTGGAAGACAGATATGGGGGGAGTGAACTTGAAGGGATGACTGAGGATGAGATGAATGGATGGGGTGAAAGGGGCTTTGAGCATGAGAGGAATGTCTTTTGAGCAAGGACAGAAGGCAGATAGGGTGAGTGGAGAATGTCTGTGCAAAGATGATAATGTCATGTAAGGAAGGGAGGGATCAGAGGATGGGGGGGGGGCATTAAGGAGTGGTTCTGTGTGAATGATATTTTGACACAGCTTTAAGGGATTTCTCCCCATCTTCTCTATTTTCTGCATGAGGGGATGGAAATGGAGGGGGGATCTCTGAATTACATGAAGCAGCCTTTATATGGATGTACTGAGTCATGCTGCATTGCTTCTGAACTAGGGGAGTGAGCAGGAAATGAATGACCCTTCATCAACGAGGAGCTAAGGCAAGAGTGAGGAAAGGGTGGTGGATGGGAGGGGAAAAAAGTACTTGGTATATAGATTTTTGAGTATAGAGGTATAAAAACACAATGAATACCAAGGTCACTGAACAATATACATCCAGTGGAGAAAATATCTGATAATAACAATAAGTTGCAGAATCATATATAACTGCTAGCAGTGTAGTGTGCCCAGATGTGGATGAAATTTAACCTCTTCAATACGAGTCATATAATTGTGTGCACATTGGACTGCCTGATGTACAATGACGCCTCACAATATTTGCATTACAAATTATAGTTACAGCTGTTATACTCATTCTTTTTCACCCAGAATATCTATAACCACAGAAAATGTAATCAAGCCTTTTCACAGAATACTGGGATCACTGAGCTACAATTACAAAATAATCAGGACGCTGATACTGGGATCCTTGTATACTCATTTGCACCTCATGACACCTATATAGGCATCACTGTATTCTAGGAGTTAGAAATTTTACACAACAAAAATGTGGTAAAATACAAAGTTTAAATCAATATGTATTACCTCGTATCAATAACAAGAGCTTCTTCATCAGATTCAGTTGCAATTATTTCCTTTTTATCACTGAGTGAAAGGTCCTCATTACAGGCTGGTTCTTTACTTTTACTCTGTCGACTCGGTACTTTTCTGTTAATCTGTTAAAAGACAAGAAAAATATATAATACACAAAATATATTTGTCTACATACAAAGTGCTTCTTTCCCCCTTGTAAGGGAGGTAGCCAAGTCAAAGGCATGTCCCCACTCTCACCCATTCTACTTCCATCCACTGCCTTTGCTTCGCTTTCATCATTGCTCCTCATGGATGAAGAGTCATCCCTGTCCCTTATCTACTACCTGGGTCAGAAGTAATGTAGTAACAAAGATGATGACAATTTGAATCCTGCTTGGGACAAGTTGAACTAAGGGCATGGTTCGTTGAATTCCACGCTACAAAGTCCACTGTAAGGGGCACTGTCCTAGCCTCCTGATAGGAGGAAGTTTCTGACATTAAACCAAATCAAATCAGCTATATATTATAAGAGAGGATCCCAAAACATCAGAAATAGGATGGGGGCAGATCATCAGGTTTTGGAAGTTTAGTCTTAAAAATGCAGAAATCCAAATTATTGACACTGTTGGTTTTGTTGATACATTCTTTAACCATTTTTACACTCAGCTGGACAGGGTGCAGGGATGACCCATCATCTAGGAGGTGCTAAGATGGGAGGGAGGGTGGAGGGGTGTGGAGTGTTTTTGGGGGTGAAATGGGTGGGAGTGATTTTGTGCCTTGTCCTTTTTGGCTACCTCCCTGGTAAGGGGGAAGAAGCCTTGGTATATGTATGTATGTACACTCAGCTGCTACACATACATACATACATATACCAAGGCTTCTTCCCCCTTACAAGGGAGGTAGCCAAAAAGAAAAAGGCATAAAATCATTCCCACCCATTCCATCCCTGAATACACTCCACACCCCTCCACCCTCCCTCTTATCTGAGCACCTCCTGAATGACGGGTCATCCCTGCACCTTGTCCACTGCCCTGGGTCAGAAGCAGTGTCGCAAGACACAGCACATCCACAGCAAGGCCACTTCATTAAATTGGCGACCCCCCCTCTCTGTCCCCCCATTGCATAAAATGAGAGGACGGGGAGAAATCCCTTCGGGCTGCGTCAAATTTTGCTCACACATACTACCTCACCCCCCATCCCCCCGCCCATTCCATCTCATGTAATCACAACATCATCCATATACAACCATTCTCCATTCACCCCTGTCTTCTGTCCTCTCCCATCCTTCCTCAACTGACATTCCCCTCTTCCTCAAAGCCCCCTTCACCCCATCCATCCACCTCATCCTAGGATGTCCCCTCATGTTCACTCCCTCCACATCTGCCTTCCACACCTCTTTTACTAGTCTACACAACACACCATAATATATTAAAAAATTTCAAAGCTGTTCAAGAAATTCAATGTTTAACAATGATGTGTGAATAATGATATTTAACTACTCAAACATCACACTTCCAAAGATTCCCAAAACTGTTATCAAAGTTCTGAAAAATTTTCAGTCGAAAAATAGCATTTTTGCTGCCTAAATTCAAGTTTGATGGCAAAAATATTTTGTGGGAATGGTCAGCAATGCTCTTTCATTTACTCTGCTTGGAGTTTTGAAAAAATTTCTCCCATTGTGAACTCTGACCTTATATCATGCATAAATGCTCTACATAACTTGGTACTATTTACCTTAATCTTACTTCTCAGGTGCTGCTGACTTCCTGTCATGTATACATAGTGGTTCTCTTCTGATTGGCAATTTTTCACTTCTTCATTCATGGGCTGAGATGTATCATAAAATATTCCCTGTATTTCTGATTGCTTATTCTCACAAAACAGTCTAGAAGTTAACCTATCATCTTGTGAAAACGGCAACATGGTTTCGTGCTGCTGAGGCACTGGGGGAGCCTGAGGAGGTATGGGAGTATGAAGTTGCCTTGAGGGAGTGGCTGGGGAAAGCTCAACCAACTGTAACTGATGATGGAGGTTAGGAACATGATCACCTGAGTAAATATGTGTAGGATTTGCTGAAGAAGCACTGGTTCCTTGTGGGTCTGATGAAGTTACTGATACTGCAGTTTGAGTGTGTAAAGGCTGGTGTGTGAAGGAACTAGTAGATATGGATCTACTGGTTGTGGAATCAACTTGCTGATGGTGATGGTGTTGGTGATGCCCATAATCAACTGATGTTGGTATGAGTGGGATGGAATTAAGAGATGAGCGGGTATCAATGCTTTCTAGAAAGTCTTCACAAGGTTCACTTTTTATGCTACAATCATAATGCTCCCCAGATGATTCTGATTTGATAATATTAAATGACTGTTGTGATTGCTGTGGAGGTTGGATGATGTGGTGATTCTGCAGAGGCATGTATGTATGATGATAACCATTACTGGTTACAAGTTGGTAACAATTTCCAGGATCTTCAGTGACAGATCCTCCCTGAAAATGAGAGAAAACCAGCATTATTCATCTGGACCTATGAACTCACTTCTGCAATTAATTCATTAACACCAACAGGTGAGGTGTGTTCAATTTTCAGATTACAGCTGACAATCTTCATTTTTTTTTTGCGGTGGGAGATGTATTTCCCCAATAGTGGGGGGGGGGAAAAGAATTCTGTCACCATGTTCACATGCATAATGTAAAGTCCAATTAAATGGGATGGAGTGAGGGGTCTAGAGATCCTCTACATTGTAAGTCTCTGGTATGGGGAGAAAAACAAAAAGAAATAAGTCACAGGTAATATGTGACTAATACTAATTGTGAAGCTTAAAATTCATTTGTTTGAACAATAAGGTGGTGGTGAGAAGCCTAAACCAGGAGGCAAGTAGTTGAAGCCAAAGCAACCTTTTCCCTATGTGCTTGAACTGTTGGAGCAGGTGACACTCACTCCTAGGAATTGGGGGGGAAGTGCTTCTAATTATGCCACCAGTGCACATATCTTGAGCATCAAGGTTATACAAAATTGGACACAATGTTCAGACAGTGGCAAAAACTTCAGAAACATCACTTATACCATAATCTATAAACAATACATGTCAGCAAGACTTAAGATAAATTTTCATTACTGGTAAATGCCATTACATTTCCACATGAGGTAGGCTGGCAACCTAACAGTAATAAAATAAAACTAATACAACACATCCATCTAATATCTCTTCATGGGAAGACCTGAGGACTGTTGCTCTATGCTGTGACACTAAATTTCCAGTATGTTTCCAGTATGTTTAATATGTGGCAAAAATGATTATCATATTCCCTGATAGTTCTATAAGAGTTTGAGGACCACATTATTAGAGGATACCTAACAGGTATATTAATCTCCAAAAATCAAAAGAAAGGGGGAGACTTGTTTCCTCATCCATGATATAAAATGAGTTGGTAGGAGAGGAGGCAGAGCAAAGTTTGTAGGTTGGAGGCTAAGAAGAGGCATAGTTGAAGTTAGAACACTATTCTTTTTTAAGAACAATCACCTCTCATATATAGTCATCATCATCCCTTTTACAAGGGACATGGCCAACAAAGGCATGCACCCACCCTTCATCCATCCCAAACTCATTAGTTTCCTTTTTAGCTTAGCTTCTTTTGGGTGTATAGGAATGTTATGAAAAATCTTCAGGCCTTCCACAAAGAACAATGAAAAGAATATGCAAACAGATTGAATAGGCTGAAAGCATTTAAAAAAATTAATTTCATTATCTTTTTCCTCACCTGATTCTCTTGTTCAAAATACATGGTATGGCTGGGCACAATTGATGCATTCTGTAATGTCTGCTGTTGTTGTTGCTGTTGTTGTTGTTGTTGTTGTTGCTGCTGTTGTTGTTGCTGTTGTTGTTGTTGCTGTTGTTGTTGTTGCTCAAGTTGCTGACTGACAGAATGGTGCTGTGGAGCTTGATGTACTACATGTAGGGAGCATGGATGCTGCATTGAATGTGTATGTTGTCGGGGATGAGTGTGCTGAGCTGGTGGTGTAGGATGGAGATGCTGGGAACTGGAAGATACTTGGGTGGTTCCCATAACAGTGTCTGCACATGGAGATGATACAATGGATGATGATGACGTGTTAGAGGTAGATGTTGATGAGGTAAAAGTTTCCGAGAGGGAGGCAGCAAATGCATCTTCATCTTCCACAACGAACTCCATGATGTCCCCAGCATCTGATGACAACATTGGTTCCACGAGCCCCAAATCATGCTGGCTCTGAAAAGGAAATAAAAAACAGATGAGATGAATACTTCTGTGGTCTTCCTTAAGTTCTCTGTATCTGCTTTCCACAAAATTTTTATTAGTCACTCCCTCACACATCAGGAAAATGCTCCAAATTGCTATCTATCTACAGGCTGTGTGAGGTATTTGAGGACAAATTTATACATACTTATAGCAATGGCCATTTCCCCCTTACAAGGGATATAACCAAAAAACAAAGACGTAAAATCCACTCCCACTCATTCCATCCCCACATACTCCACTCCCACTCACCCATCTCCTTCCCTTTCATCTTGGCTCCTACTGGATGATGGGTCATCCCTGCATCTCACCCACTGCCCTGGGTCAGGAGCAATGTAGCAAGACACAGCGCATCCACAGCAAAGCCACTTCATTAAATCAGTGATCCCCCCTCTCCATCCCCTCATGCAGAAAAAAAGATGATGGGGAGAAATCCCTTTGGCTAATATAAAACTGGAACCAAGGAGGTAAAGAAGGAGAGATCCGAAAAATATTTGGGTGTAACTATCTCAAACGACCTGTCCTATGACAAACAGATAAACAAAATTGTCTGAGAATCCTACAACTTGCTAAGATCAATAAAAGTGACATTTACATATTTGGACGAAGAAATTATTTAAAAAATATTGGTCACACTGATAAGGCCTGGACTAGAATATGCGGCGACATTGTGGTCACCCAGTACCAAAAAAAAAATAAAAAAAATAGAAAGAATCCTTTACTTTACTTTTTTTAGGAATGTCCCCTGTGGGGCTACAGGGAGAAGGATGCCTGGTCCCAATCCCCAGGAGGAAATAGAAGGAAGGGTTGTGAATGGTGGGATGAGGAAACAAAGAAGGTTGTAGAAGAGAAGAAGCGAGCTTTCACAGATTAGTTACAAAATAGGACGAGGGAGTCATATGAGAGGTACAAAGAAAAGAAAAGAGAAGTAAAGCAAAAGGTAAAGGAAGCAAAGAGGAGAGCAGATGTGAAATGGGGTAAGAGTATGACAGAAA
The DNA here is from genome assembly GCF_046742065.1 of Oratosquilla oratoria. NCBI lineage: Eukaryota > Metazoa > Arthropoda > Malacostraca > Stomatopoda > Squillidae > Oratosquilla > Oratosquilla oratoria. The sequence goes on from NC_134799.1 coordinate 53,287,288, forward strand.
ATTTTGAAAGTAATACAAAGATGTTTTGGAAAGAAATTAAGAGAGAAAGAGGAGGCAAATCAAGTAGAGAAGAAAAGGTAAAAGATGCAGATGGACAGATGATAATGGAAGAGAAGGCAGTAAGGGGAAGATGGGCAGAATATTTTAGGGAGTTGCTGTGGATGTGCTGTGTCTTGCGACACTGCCTCTGACCCAGGGCAGTGGACAAGGTGCAGGGATGACTCGTCATCCGGGAGGTGCTAAGATGGGAGGGAGGGTGGAGGAGTGTGGAGTGTTTTCAGGGATGGAATGGGTGGGAATGATTTTATGACTTTTCCTTTTTGGCTACCTCCCTTGTAAGGGGGAAAAAGCCTTGGTATATGTATGTATGCTAAATGTGAAGGAGGATAGGGAGGGAAAGATAGTCGCAGTGGGAAATGCTAAGAAAATGACCGTGATGAGTGAGGAAAATAGAGGAGAAATAAGGAAGGATGAAGTGAAGGCAGTTGTTAACCACTTCACTACGGGACTTAAATCTCGCGGGCAGCAGCCAATGCCAGCCGTACGACGTGTCGTAATAATACTCGCATCATAAAATATAGTCACGGCTTATATCGATCGTTCTCTCTTTCACCCGTGAATTTTGAAAACCACAGAGAATGGGATTTAGAGCAGATTAGGGAGAATGTAAAAACACAGGGGCGACTACAATAAATATAATCAAGACGCCGATATGGCAGCATCGCGAATCCACTTGCTCCTCATGACGCCTACGTGTGCGGCACCGTATGGAAGGGGTTAAGATGATGAAAGCAGGTAAGGCACCTGGTCTGGATGGATGCCATGTAGAATGTCTAAAAAAAGGAAGTACAGTGATGGTGGACTGGCTGGTGGTTACTTAATGTTTGCTGGAGAGAGAGTAGAGTGCCAGGGGACTGGAGGAGTGCCTGTATAGTTCCTCTTTACAAGGTAAAAGGGGACAAGTGTGAATGTAGTAGTTTCAGAGGGATTAGCTTGTTAAGTGTAGTTGGGAAGGCTTATGGGAGGATCTTGATTGAGAGGATTAGGAGAGGAACAGAGGGAGTAATTGGAGAGGAACAGTGTGGATTTAGGACGGGTAGAGGTTGTGTAGATCAGATTTTTGTGGTAAGACAGATATGTGAGAAAACTATAGGAAAGGGGAAGGATGTTTTTTGGGCTTTTATGGATCTGGAAAAGGCTTATGACAGGGTAGACAGAAAGGCACTATGGGAGGTTTTGTGGATATACGGGATAGGAGGAGCTTCTAGGAGCTGTCAAGAGTTTTTATGAGAATAGTAGAGCTTGTGTCAGGATTAGAAATGGAGAGAGTGAGTGGTTCGAGGTAAAGGTGGGACTTCGTCAAGGATGCGTTATGTCGCCCTGGCTCTTCAACTTATACATGGATGGGGTAGTGCGAGAGGTAAATGCAAGGGTGGTGGGTCAGGGATTGGAGATGGTTAAAGAAAATGGAGAAAAGTGGGAGGTGAGCCAGCTGTTGTTTGCGGACAACACTGTGCTTGTGGCAGGATCGGAGGAGGGATTGAGGAAGTTGGTGGCAGAGTTTGGGAGAGTGTGTGATAGAAGAAAGCTGAAGATAAATGTGGGTAAAAGTAAGGTGATGAGATGTTGAAGGGGTGAAAGTGGCAGCAGACTGGAGGTGAGCATTAAGGGACAGTGACTGGAGGAAGTGGATAGTTTTAGATACTTGGGTGCAAATGTGGCAGGAAAGGGCAGAGTGGAGGTGGGGGTAGAATGTAGATTGAGAGAAGCGAGTAAGTGCCTTGGTGGATTAAAGAGTGTAATGAGGAATAGACGTTTGGGAATGGATGCTAAGAGGAGACTGTATGAAGGAGTGATTGTGCCAACAGCACTGTATGGGGCAGAAACATGGAACATAAGAGAGGAAGAGAGAAGGAACTTGAATGTGTTTGAGATGAGGTGTCTGAGAAGTATGATGGGGGTTACTAGGCTAGAGTGACAAATGAGGTGAGGAGGAGAACAGAGGTGGAAAGGGAGTTGGAAGATGGGGTTGATGAAAGAGTATTAAGATGGTTTGGACACTTGGAAAGAATGAGTGAAGAAAGACTATTAAAAGAGGTATGGAAGGCAGATGTGGAGGGAGTGAACATGAGGGGACGTCCTAGGATGAGGTGGATGGATGGGGTGAAGGGGGCTTTGGGGAAGAGGGGAATGTCTTCTGAGGAAGGACGGGAGAGGACGGAAGGCGGGTGAATGGAGAATGGCTGTATATGGATGATGTTGAGATGCATGAGGTGGAATGGGTGGGGGGATGAGGGGTGAGGTGGTATGTGTGAGCAAAATTTGACGCACCCCGAAGGGATTTCTCCCCGTCTTCTCTTTTTATGCATGGGGGGATGGAGAGGGGGGGGTCGCCGATTTAATGAAGTGGCCTTGTTGTGGATGTGCTGTGTCTTGCAACACTGCTTCTGACCCAGGGCAGTGGACAAGGTGCAGGGATGACCCGTCATCCAGGAGGTGCTATGATGAGAGGGAGGGTGGAGGGGTGTGGAGTGTATTCAGGGATGGAATGGGTGGGAATGATTTTATGCCTTTTTCTTTTTGGCTACCTCCCTTGTAAGGGTGAAGAAGCCTTGGTATATGTATGTATTTATGATTTCCATAATCAGTATGAAAAATACTATTAAAGAAGACCACTTAAAAAAAATTGTCTTAAATCAAATGTTTCCTAAAAAAATGTTGCTGGGTAAGGGGTTAAATTTGTTTGAGATGAAATGCCTGTGAGTATGGTAGGGGTTACTAGGCTGGATAGAGTGAGAAACAAGGAGATGAGGAGGAGAGTGGAGTGGAAAGGGAGTTGGAAGACAGGGTTGATGAAAGAGTATTGGAATGGTTTGGACACATGGAAAGAATGAGTAATGAAAGATTAGTAAAAGAGGTGTGGAAGGCAGATGTGGAAGGAGAGAACATGAGGAGGCAACCAAGGATGAGATGGATACACACATACATACATATACCAAAGGCTTTTTCCCCCCTTATAAGGGAAAAAGGGGAATGTCTGTTGAGGAAGGGAGAAGACAGAAGATAGGGGTGAGTGGAGAATGGTTGTGTATGATGCTGTAATGCATGGGAGTGAGTGAGTGTGTGTGTGGGGGGGGGTAGAGGGATGAGGGAGTATGTGTGAACGATATTTCAATGCAGCTCAAAGGGATTTCTCCCTGTCTCCCCTTTTCTGCATGAGGGGACAGAGAATGGAGGTTGCTGATTTAATGGAGCAGCCTTCCTGTGGATGTGCTGTGTCTTGCTACATTGCTTCTGACCCAGTGCAGATGACCCATCATCCAGGAGGAGCCAAGATAAGAGGAAAGGAGGGAGGTGAGTGGGAGTAGTATGTGAGGATAGAATGGGTGGGAGTGGATTTTATGCCTTCATTTTGGCTATTTCCCTTGTAAGGGGGAAAAGGCAGTTGGTATAACCCATTTCACATCTGCTCTCCTCTTTGCCTTCTTTATCTTATGATTTACTTCTCTTTTCTTTGTAACTCTCTTATGATTCTCTCATCCTATTTTGTAACCAATTGGTGAATGCTTGTTTCTTCTATTCTACAACCTTTGCTTCATCATCCCAACACTCATTACCCTTCCTTCTATTTCCTCCTGTCTCTACACACCATCTTTGCACACCTTGTGACTCCGTCATTGAACTATCCCCCATTCCTAGTTCTACTCTATCCTTCACTCACTCCCACTCTTCTCTCAACTTCTTCTTGTACTCTTTTTCTTTATCATTTAAGCAGTTTACTTTAAGCACCTCGCTACATTCTATCCTTTTCCTCTTTCTCCATCTGTCCACCACTCACTTTACCTTCCATCAAAAAATTGTCTGATATTCCCCCCCTCCCCTTAGAACATGTATATCCTTAACTCTTCCTCCTATACTCCTGGTTATCACTATATAGTCTATTAATGCTCTATTCACCACCCTTCCATCCACCATCCTCTCCCATGTGTACTTATGCTTGACTTTCTTCCTAAACACTATTTTTGCTATCATCAACTATAGATACATCTCCACCATCAACTCACCACTATGATTTTTTCCTGGAACTCCACCTTTACTAACCACTCTGTCTATTGGTTCATTTCCTACTCTAGCATTAAGGTCTCCCAATACAACTACATTGACATTTCTCCCTTAGCTCTATGTACTCATTTAAATCTATCCACAAAGGCTCCCTTTCCTCTACACTCTTCTCACTACCAGGCACATATGCACATAGAAAAACCCACATCTCCCTTCCCAGTTTCACCTTCATCCACATTAACCTTGAACAAACCTCATTCCACTGCACCACACATTTACCTATCTCTTCACTTACAAGTATAGCCTCCCCTTCTCTTCCTTTTCATCTCTTCACTCCTGAGATCCTCCCAACTACACCTCCAAACTCAAACTCACCCCTCCCTTTCAACTTAGTTTCACTTAATGCCAACACATCCATCTTTCTTCTCACAAACACACTGTCTATCTTTTCCCTTTTACTTTCATCTGTACCACATCCACACACATTAAAAGACCCAAACCTTAGGATTCTGTTTATCTTTATTCTTATTTATCTGTTTATTATCTATTATCCTAAAGGTCTCCTGTCGGCATGCTCTTTTGTAATCTTTTGTAAGATGCATCTTGGCTACTGAGTAATTCATTTTCAAATTTAGTTATGTGATCTTTTCAGCAATCATATATTCCACACTGAGAATCATGTGCATAAAAAAGTACATTCTGATAAATTTGATTTGCAAAATCTTTAGATCCATAAACAAATTCATCCTGTGAAGAATTTACCATGCAGCACTCATCCTGTTCTCTATGTTTTACCTTTGTTAAAATCAACACATAATAGACATATGCTATAAAGATGTATACCAAAACTTTTTGCTGGTAGATACTCACAATCAATCCTAGGATCTGAGACTCTCCTTCTAATGCATTACTGCTGTCCTCTGAAATCTCCATGTTAACCCCTGAAAGAGAGACTTCTATTAGGTCCAATCTGCATCATAAATATACAGAAAGTCTTAACATGATGTGGGTTTACTGTATACAATCCTAATATACAAAGTAAGCTTTCAAGTCCTAAAGACCTGCATAATGTAATTTTGGTTCATATGATTTCCTTTTTCTAAACCCATAAAATTCATGGGTCTCTCAATCAAATGCCTCACATTAACCTATTCAATATGAGTCAAATTCTCACGCTCAGCATCAGATGCCTGATGTACAATGGTTGATGCATCACAATACTCGCATTTTAAAATATAAAGTCATTACTGTATTACTCATTCTATTTCAGAGTAATAATAAGCACAGAAGATGTGATCAAGCCACTTCACAGAATTTTGGGGTCAATCAGCTACAACTACAAAATAATCAAGATACCGACATCAGCATCCTCATTTACCCACTTGCACCAAGTGACACCTACGTAGGTGTCACTGTATGGGAGAGATTAAAAGTTAACATGACCCAATAACTTTGTAACTACCACATAAAATGCCACAGCTCCATATCATGCCACAGATGGTGGACCATGAACATAACACCAAGTGCTGAAGACACTAAGGGCATCAGAATTCTGGTAAAGCTATTGTGAGCCTACATCTGATCCACCAATACAGATGGAATGGACACATCAAGGGGGCTTCAAGAACCCAAAGGATGGACTTAACACTTTACCATAGAACCTTCTACGAATTAAAATGTGACAATGGAAAGAAAAAGAAAAAATAAATAAATAAATAAATATATACACATATATAGAATAAGAGAAAAGTGGAAAAAGAAAACAAAGTAAGGTACACACATATACCAAGGGCTTTTCCCCTTTACAAAGGAGGTAGCCAAAGTAAAAGGCATAAATCCACTCCCACCTATTTCATCTCCACATACTCCACTCCCATTCACCACCCCTTCCTCCCTCTTATTTTGGCTCTTCCTGAATGACAGGTCATCACTGCATCTCGCCCACTGCCCTGGATCAGAAGCAATGCAGCAAGACACAGCACATCCACAGCAAGGCCACTCCATTTAATAAGGGACAACCCCCCCCCCCCAAACTCTCCATCCCTTCATGCAGTGACATTGAAGACGGGGAGAATTCCCTTTGGACTGCATCAAAATATCAAAGACAAAGTAATGTAAATGAAGGAAAAGAACAATAAGAATAGAAAAAAGAAAACAAATAAAAAGAAAAAGCAAGGAAATTAAAACAAAGTAATGTAACTGAAGAAAATAAAAAAATAAAGACAAGAAAAACAAGGTAAAGAAAAATAAATGAAAACAAAGAAAAATAAAAGAAAATGTAAAGAAAAAGAAAAAGGGAAGAGGATAACTAAAATAAAACAAAAACAGAACAAAGAAAAAAAAATAGACAAGGAAAAAATAGGAAAAAAAAAGAAAAAAAAGAAAACAGCCTGGAAAGGAAAGAGAACAAAAAAAGGAAAGAAAATTTAAAAAGAAAAGACAATGAAAAGAAATGAAACACAAAAAAAAGGTAAATAAAGAAAAAGGCATGAAATGGGAAAGAAAAAGTAAACAAAAAGGAATGAAAAAGGAAAGAAAAAGTAAACAAAAAGGAATGAAAAAGGAAAGAAAAATACATACATATACCACAGGCTTTTCCCCCCTCAAGGATCACCATGACATAGGAGGCACTCTAACACTGCATGAGAGTGTTGTTCAGCAACATGGGAGAACACCCATACATGCCAAGAAACACCTAAATAGCTATATCACACACAAATACTCTCTTCTCTTCTTCCACAACCACCAGACACATCCAGAAACACATCCATATCTCTCACTACTCCCTCTGAATCCTCTCTCCCCCAAAAGGACAGAATCCACCTGGCCAGGCTGCGGTGCACCCATCACCCAGCCCTTCTGAACCCCCACATGAGGCTGGATGACCATATCGCATATAACTGTCTGGGACACAAAGCTTCACTCCATACTATACAACATATTATGGACTATTGCATTGTACAAAATTATGCACACCAACAAAATAATATACACTTTATAAGGGATTTGTGGGAAAACCCAATTCCAGATATGGTTCCTCAGGGAGGCAGGACTGCTTGGTCTAAGGAATGACAACAACAACAATATACCCCTTACAGGGAAGGTAGCCAAAAAACAAAGGCAAAAAATCCAGTCCCACCCATTCCATCCCCATCCACCCTCTCCCTCTTTTCTTGGCTCTTCCTGGATGATGAGTCATCCCTGCATCTCGCCCACTACCCTGGGTCAGAAGCAGTGTTGCATGACACAGCACATCCACAGAAAGGCCACTTCATTAAATCAGCGACCCCCCCCCCCTCACACAGAAATGAAGAAGATGAGGTGAAATACCTTCAGGCAGCCTTGATTTATTTTTTATACATACTTCCTCACACCCCATACCTACCCACTCCCCCTCATGCATCACAGCATCATCCTTAAACAACCATTCTCAATTCACCCCTATCTTCTGTCCTCTCCCGTCCTTCCTCAACCGACATTCCCCTCTTTCCCAATGCTCCTTTTACACCATCCATCCACCTCATCCTTGGTTGCCTCCTCATGTTCACTCCTTCCACACTTCTTTTACTAACCTTTCATGTGTCCAAACTATTCCAATACACTTTCATCAACCCTATCTCCCAACTTCATTTCCTCACTCTATCCAGCCAAGTAACACCTATCATACTTCTCAGGCACATTATCTCAAACACATTCAAACTCCTCCTCTTTTATGTGCCATGTTTCTGCCTTGTACAGTGCTGTCAGCACGATCATTCCTTCATACAATCTCCTCTTAGCATCCATTCCCAAATGTCTATTTCTCATTACACTTTTTAATCTTTCAAGGCATTTACTTGATTCCCTCAATCTACATTCTACCTTCACCTTCATTCCTCCCTTTCCTGCCACATTCACACCCAAGTACCTAAAACTATCTACTTCCTCTAGTCTCTCTTCCTTAATACTCACTTCCAGTCTGCTGCCTC
>NC_134799.1:53300817-53303317 GCF_046742065.1 Oratosquilla oratoria
GAAATCTGTTGAAGATTGTGATACGCCTTCTCTGTTCGCTCAGGCTGAATTGAATTATCTGCTAAGAGATTAGTATTTGCCAAAGATCTCTGCTGAATTGTTAGCTTCAAGGTTGAAAGAAAAAAAGAATGCTAGAACCTGGTACTAGTGTTTCTTTATATCGTAACAGAGAAGTAAAACTGCGGAAGTATCTTAAATCTGATGCTCAACTTGTGTATTGCAGTGATGTTGAAGGCCTTCTGCTTGCTATGGGGCTAACTACATACGATCCAATTGAATGGAGACTTTTATTGATAGTTCCAAAAGGAGCTTGAAATGTGTTTTGCTTCACATCGGAAACAAGTTTGGTTCTATTCCAGTAGGACACTCGGTAATCACGAAAGAAGAATATGCCAGTATCAAGATTGTTCTGGAGAGGTTGCAATATCATATACAAGTACATGAATGGTTAATCTGTGTAGATTTGAAAATGGTGAAGTTTTTGCCTGGTCAGCAACTTGGTTTCACAAAATTCTCCTATTTTTGTGTTATTGGAACAGTAGGGCTACAGCAGACCACTGAGCGAAAAAGGAATGGCCCCCAAGAAGGAATTTGATACCTGGTGAGAAGAACACAATAATTCTCCACTACACATCAAACTTGGTTTGATAAAACAATTTGTGAAAGCCCTTGATCGCAATGGAGGATGCTTCTACCACATATGTTCAACTTTTCCAAGTCTGAGTGAAGAGAAGAAAAGGGCATGAGTATTTGATGGACCTCAGACAAGAACATTACCCAGAGATGCCACCTTTGTCACAACAATGAATGAAGTAGAGGCTAAGGCTTAGAAGGTTTTCTCTGATGTAATAAAGAATTTCCTTGGAAACAAGAAAGCTGACAACTATAAAGAGATTATGGAGGAACTGCCTCTGAGTTTTCAATCTCTTGGATGTAAAATGAGCATCAAGTTGCACTACTTACAGTCATTTGAGTAATTTCCCCGAGAACCTGGGTGATATCAGTGAAGAGCAAGGTGAATCATTTCATCAAGACATTAAAATCATGGAAGAATGTTACCAAGGCAGATGGGACTGCAATATGATGGCCGACTACTGTGGGAGCTTGAAGAGGGATATTCTAGATGTTGTGCATGATAGAATATCGAAAAAAGGAAGTTCAAGTAGCTGTAACTTAATCATAAATAATAAATATTTTGTACATCTTTGCATCTAATTCTTTCACTATTAGCACAAAATTACCAAATTGCAAATTCACGTATATATATATATACATATATATATATATATATATGTATATATACATATATATATATATATATATATATATATATATATATATATATATATATATATATATATATCTTATAGCTTGAAAACTTGATGTGATGGACAAAAACTGATTGCATATTTGAGTTCAGCACACCAACATTAAGTAGCATTCGGTCGAACACCCATTGCTAGAAAAATTGTATTTACTAGTGATATCTGTCAGGTAAAAATGCCTATGTGTCATATAATGGCCAATCATCGCACAGCAGGAACTTTAAGAATGTAGTACCACAACGCTCAGTTCTATCCCCCACACTTTAATCTATACATGCACGATATACCCACACCCGACACCTCAAGTCGCCATGGTTGTTCATTGTGTGCAGGGATGGGGTGGTGCGAGAGGTAAAAGCGAGGGTAATGGGCAGGGGATTCTTTTGGTGAAAACACTGCATTTATAGCAGGGTCAGAGGAGATTAAGGGAGTTAGTGAGAGAATTTGGAAAGGTATACGATAGGAGAAAAATGAAGATAAGTGTGGGAACAAGGGGAGAGGGTGGCAACAATATGAAAGTCTTAAAGGAGAGAAGCTGGAGGAAGTGGATAGCTTTAGGTAGTTGGGGTCGCATGTGGCAGGAAAGGGAGGAATGGAAGTCGAGGTAAATTGTAGATTGATAGGGGATTAAGAAATATAATGAGAAATAGACATTTGGGAATGGATACAAAGAGAAGATTATATGAAGGACTGGCTGTGCTAATAACACTGTATGTGGCAGAGACATGTAATCTAAGAGAGGCAAAGAGTAAAAGTTTGAATGTGAGATGAATTGTCTTAGAAGTACGGTAGGGGTTACAAGGTTGGGTAGAGTAAGAAACAAGAAGTTGAGGACGAGAGCAGGAGTGGAAAAGAAGATGGCATATAGGACTTATGAAAGAGTATTGGGATGGTTTGGATACATGGAAAAAATGAGTGAAGAAAAATTGAAAAAAAAGTGGGAAGGCAGAGGTGAGGAAGTAAACATGAGGGGGTGACCGAGGATTACATAGATAGATAGGATGAAAGAGACGTTGAGCAAGAGGGGGTTGTCTGTTGAACAAGGAAGGGATAAGACAAGTGATAGGGGTGAGTGGAGAATGGCTGTGTATAGATGAGTGTGATGCAAGGGAGTGGATAGTGGATTGGGGGTTAGGGAGTGATTGTATGTGAATGGTAATTTGGCGAAGCCCGAA
>NC_134799.1:53315817-53320817 GCF_046742065.1 Oratosquilla oratoria
ACACATGCACACACACACACACACACACACACACACGCACAAACACACACACTATGAAGATAATTTATTTGACATAATTCTGTACAAGAAAATAAGTTTAATTGAAAGTGTTACTAAACTGAAAAACATGTCAAATAATCAAGCAAAGAAGTTATATTGATATGGAAATCAATCATCTATCCCTACAAGCACGTGAAAAAACATATTTAGTAAAGCGCTATATTTTCTTTGTTTTCTTCCATTTTAACCAAGTTTCACATGATTTGATTGATCTTTTCCTAACCTAATCCAACCTAAACTAAACTAGCCTAACCTAACCTATTCTAACCTAACTTAACCTAACCAAACCTAACCTAACCTAATCGAATCCAACCTAACCTAAGCTAATCTAACCTAGCTTAACATAACCCAACCTAACCGAGCCTAGACTCACCTAGACTAGCCTAACCCAACCTAACCTAACCAAACCAAACCTAACCTAACCTAACCTAACCTAATGTAACCTAACCTAAACTAACCTAAACTAAATTAATCTAACCTAACCTAACCTAGCCTAGCCTAGCCTAACCTAGGCTAACGTAACCTAACGTAACCTAACCTAACCTAAACTAACCTAACATAGCCTAGCCTAGCCTAGCCCAACCTATCCTAACCTAACCTAACCTAACCTAACCTAGCCTAACCTTACCTAACCTAACCCAACCTAACATAACCTAAGCTAACCTAATCTAACATAACCTAATCTAACCTAATATAACGTAACCTAACCAACCTAACCTAAACTAACCTAGCCTAGCCTAACCTAACCTAACCAACCTAACCTAAACTAACCTAACCTAGCCTAGCCTAGCCTAACCTAACCTAACCTAACCTAACCTAACCTAACCTAACCTAACCTACCCTACCCTAACCTAATCTAACCTAATCTAACGTAACCTAACCAACCTAACCTAAACTAATCTAACCTAGCCTAGCCTAACCTAAACTAACCTAACCTAACCTAACATATCCTACCCTAAACAAACCAAACCATACCTAGTCTTATCTAACCTAAACTAAGTTAGCTTAATATCCCCTAAACTAACGTAACGTAGACTAACCTATCTTAACATACCTAACCTAGCCGAATCTACCCTTACCTGACTTAATCTAGCCTTAACTTATCGCTACCAAATCTAATCTCTCTCTCTCTCTCTCTCTCTCTCTCTCTCTCTCTCTCTCTCTCTCTCTCTCTCTCTCTCTCTCTCTCTCTCTCTCTCTCTCTCTCTCTCTCTCTCTCTCTCTCTCTCTCTCTCTCTCTCTCTCTCTCTCTCTCTCTCTCTCTCTCTCTCTCTCTCTCTCTCTCTCTCTCTCTCTCTCTCTCTCTCTCTCTCTCTCTCTCTCTCTCTCTCATTCTCTCTCTCGTTCGATATTGACCTTTACCTATTATTCCTTTGGTGTTTTTTATATTCAATAAATTTTTCTCTCTATCACTATTCAAAACTGGAATAATATATCATTTTACTTGTCTTTCTCTATCAATTTTGTATGACTTTGACATAATCCAATATTTTCATGTTTCATTCCTCCAAGTCTTCATTTGTCATTCCGTCCTACCTTTGTCTGCTTCGTCAATTCGCCATCACCTCTTTCATGCCACATCTTTCCAACCTAAGTGTATCCTTACTTTCCTTCTGCCATTAACCCGAACAAATTGTCTTTGATTGAAATTTGTCATACTTAAATCAATTCGATATGTCTAACGCTAAGAGACATCCCTGATCAGTAGATTATTCAAGATGATGTTCGACGAAATTGTCTCAGTGAAAATTCAGAGCACCAGCTGGGGCGAATTTGTTGCGCCGAAAAGGATTTATCTGTACCTGATACCAGGCGATTTTATTCACCTTAGAGAAACCCCCTGAGCAATATAGGACCAATATACCTCTGTCACCCATCGTCTGTGTCTCCATTCCTTCGTCTTTTTTTCCATATCCTTCCTCACGTACTCTTTTCCATTCCTTCTATTTATCTTCTTTACATTTTCCTTTCAACTTCTTCTTCTCTTACATTTTCTCCCTCCCTCCTCCGTTCTACCTTCCTCCCACTTCCCTCTCTCCCTCATTCCCTTCCTCCCTTCCTCCCTCTCATCCTTTCTCTCTCTCTCTTTCTCTGTCTCCGTCCGTCCGTCTCTCTCTCTCTCTTTCTCTGTCTCCGTCCGTCCGTCCGTCTCTCTCTCTCTCTTTCTCTGTCTCCGTCCGTCCGTCCGTCCGTCCGTCCGTCCGTCCGTCCGTCTCTCTCTCTCTCTTTCTCTGTCTCCGTTCGTCCGTCCGTCTCCCTCTCCCTCTTTCTCTGTCTCCGTCCGTCCGTCCGTCCGTCCGTCCGTCCGTCCGTCCGTCCGTCCGTCCATCTGTCTGTCTTCCTCTCGTCTTTCTCCCTCCTCTTCATCGTTCTTTCCCTCTTTCCCATTCTCTACATCTCCCGTTCTTTCCCTCTAGTTGTCTTCCTTTTATCCTCTCTGCCATTCATTAGTGGAGGTGTTTTTTTTATTCTGTCTTATTTGCTGGATCGTCTTGCGTGGTGGAACTGTCATCTGTTCATTGTGAGTGAGAACCAAGAAGTAATAGAAAAGCTTCTACACTTGTGCTTTCTCGTCTTTTCTCTTTCGTCACCATTTTATGACAAACTGTTTTCTTCCTAACTCATAATTTACCTCGATTTTCCCTTCTTTCTCATCCTGCTTCCCTTTCTCTCCAGTCTTCTCATTCTATAATTTGTTTATTTGATTATTTTTCCGTTTCCTACTCTGATTCCTCCCTCCTTTAATTTCCATTTAGTTGTCTTCTTTTCTTTGCTCCCCTTCCTTTCTTCATTTCCTTTTCTTTCTTTGATTCATCCTTCTTTTCTTCTCGCCGCTTTTCGTTCTATAATATTTCTTATCCTCTCTCCGTTGCACACTTCCTTACGTCCTTACCCCCTTTTTCACGTCATTCTTTCTTTACTGGCCCCTTTATTTTTCCTTCCGCTTCGGCCGCAGCTAATCGCCTTCTGTCGCCATTCCTTCTTCCTCTTCCCCTTCTCCTTTTCTTCCTTTTCGCCTCCTTTCCTACTTTGCCCTTCCTTCCATTCCATCCTTCCCTTTTCCGCCTACATTTTTCCTTTTCCTATCTATTCTTTCCTCCTCTTCCCTCCAACGACCTCTTTCCCTGTCTTTTCAATCTCCTCTGCTCCCCCGCCCTTCTTGTTCTCAGCTTCCTTCTTCAGCGGCGTCTTCTGATAAATTGGTTGCCAGGAGTGTTGTCTGCCGTGGGCTGGCACGACCAAAGACCTTTTGGCGACAGTGCTTTGGCGACGGGACGACTCTGGCGACAGAAGGAGACGGAAGAGGGTCTGGCGACGGTGACGGAGACAGCGAGAGCGACGGCGGCGTGTTGAGGGCGCATTGCATTTTGGGGAATGTGGCTATCAAAATGCGAAATTTGGCAGAAGAATCCAGGCGATTAGATCCTTGTTTCGAAAAAATTGAGATTAGAGGGATGTGACGACGACAGTTTGTGACTATGACTTTATTTCGGTTCTGTAATGTTGATATTTTTTTATATTCGTGTGCTTCGTTTCTTTATATAACAATCCCTTTTTTCGGTTGTACCTACCTGTTTTGATATCTTTACATTCGTGTTCTAATTTTATGCTTGTAATCAAGTTTATTGTATCGATAACTTTTGGACTATAATTGAGTAATTTTTTTTTATATTTAAAGATTTTTATTTTACATTGTTCTGCTTTGATGTTTTGGGTAGAGTACACTTTTTATGTGTCTGCAGTTTTGTCTTGGGTCAGTCTTGATAAGCCTTGGTTTATGCCGTCATGTTTTTAGGTTATATTCTCATATGTTGCCTTTATTGAACCAATTGTTAGTTTATGCTATCTTTAATTCTATCCCGCTGTGATTGCCGTAAAGCGTTGTGTTCATATTTCGCAGTGTCTTACTCTGATATAAAATGTTGTGCTGGGGAATGTTGAGAGTTCGCAGTTGCTAGGAAGAGATTGCTGAAGTGTTTTGAGATATGCTGTGATGACGCTACGCATGATTCGATTGATTAAAACGCTGTGGTGATATGCTGGGAATCAATGTTGTTTCTGCCAAGGCTCTTAGCACTGTGCTTTAGGAATTTTCGGTATTTCCCTGTATGATAGCACTGTTAGCTTATTGAAGCCTGCCACAATGTATAATGGGCAACACCTTATCACCTTTCCATCCACCCATACATTCAGTACGAAACTTTTAGGTATCCCGCCTTAGGTCTGTTGGTGTTATCTCTTCTGTCGCACAGAAATATTTAGTGTAAGGATAGAGTATGCGTGTAGGAGCGTGGTAGACCAGCATTGTTTGCATGAGTGCGTGAATTATTTGAATAAGGCAGCATACAATCTCAGCAAAGTGAAAGCATGCGTGTAGCCTTAATACCAACACCCACTCTTTTTTATCCGTCTCGAGATCTGAAGCGAGTGCACTAGCAGACACATTTGTAGATCCACATAGCATCACAATTTAGCCAAAAATCGTTTTATTATATTGATACACTGAAGACCCGTCTACAATAGCCGCCAGAAAGTGACCCGCCTGGACAAAACGTCTGGCATGTGACGTGTTTGTACCCCCACCCCTTCCTCCCTACATGCTCGAACTTGGGAGAACTCAGTGCATGTTGATGATACAAGTGTGGACCATTGTCCAGTATGTCTTCGGTTCTTCAATATTCAGAGGGACAGAAAGATGTGGCGTCTCTTGTGACGTCTTAATTCACGAGAAAAATGACATCGAAAAATGGGTTTGGTTTTTGTTTACTTATAGAGTTAAAGGTAACAGGAACCCTTGGACACCTAGGAAATGATAATGGGCACGGGCCTATAACAGTCGTTTGAGAATGGTCTACACATGCTATATATGACTCTTCTCCAATATCAAGATTGTTATCCACACAGCAAGGCACCTAAACATGAATACTCGATTGGATATC
>NC_134799.1:53333317-53335817 GCF_046742065.1 Oratosquilla oratoria
GGGTCAGCGAGTAACTAGATAAACGGATAATTTAATGCAAGCTAAAACAATTAAACAATGAATTAGTAGATAAATAGACAGATAAATGAGTAAACAAATCAATCGATAAATAAATAAACTATTCAATTAATCATTGAATAAATAAACAATTAATTTGGTAAATGAATTGATGAATAAATGAATAAGTAGATGAACAAATAGATTATAAATGTGCAAACAAATAAACAAATAGATTAATAAACATATAAATAAGTAGATAAGCAAGTACAAATATTAACTGATTAATCATTTGTTTAATTACGTTATTGACAAATTAAAAAGTATATGTGAAAATATAAAGAGACATGTAAAGATACCTGAAATAACAAATGCATATGTAAATAAACATATAAGGTTACAAATGAAGGAACGAATGAATAGGCACACAAGACTAAAGTGAACGGGGACCACATTAAATGATTCAATGACCTCATGGATATATGGGGTGAAAAGGGGCTTAGAGCAAGAGGGGAATACCTGTTGAGCAGGAAAGGAAGAGGAAGGGGATGGGGGTGAGTGAAGAATGGTTACACATTAAATGATTCAATGACCTCATGGATAGATGGGGTGAAAAGGGGCTTAGAGCAAGAGGGGAATGTCTGTTGAGCAGGAAAGGAAGAGGAAGGGGATGGGGGTGAGTGAAGAATGGTTACACATTAAATGATTCAATGACCTCATGGACAGATGGGGCGAAAAGGGGCTTAGAGCAAGAGGGGAATGCCTGTTGAGCAGGAAAGGAAGAGGAAGGGGATGGGGGTGAGTGGAAGATGGTTGCGTAAGTCTTATATCTTGACGCAGCCCGTAGGGATTTCTCCCCGTCTTTTCTATTTTCCGCAGAAGACGACGAGGAGAGAGGGTCGTCATCTAAGAGAACCGGCCCTACTGTGGATCTACTGTGTTTTGCTGAATTGCTTCTGACCCTTCTGGGCAGTGGGCAGGAGGTAATGATGAGCCTTCATCCAAGAGGAACTTAACTGAGAGGAGAACAAGGGTGGTGAGTTGGATTGGCATGGGTAAGACTTGGTGCGTGTCTTGACTGGCTACCTCCCTTATAAGGGGAGAGAAGCCTTTGGTATACAGATAAATAGATAGATACATACATACATAGATAAGTAGATAGATAGATAGATAGATAGATAGATAGATAGATAGATAGATAGATAGATAGATAGATAGATAGATAGATAGATAGATAGATAGATAGATAGATAGATAGATAGATAGGTAGATAGATACATAGATACATAGATAAGTAGATAGATAGATACATAGATAAGTAGATAGATAGATAGATAGATAGATAGATAGATAGATAGATAGATAGATAGATAGATAGATAGATAGATAGATAGATAGATAGATAGATAGATAGATAGATAGATAGATAGATAGATAGATAGATAGATAGATAGATAGATAGATAGATAGATAGATAGATAGATAGATAGATAGATAGATAGATAGATAGATAAATAGATAGAAAAACATATAAGATAGATAGATAGATAGATAGATAGATAGATAGATAGATAGATAGATAGATAGATAGATAGATAGATAGATAGATAGATAGATAGATAGATAGAAAGATAGATAGATAGATAGATAGATAGATAGATAGATAGATAGATAGATAGATAGATAGATAGATAGATAGATAGATAGATAGATAGATAGATAGACTGAATATTTTGCTTGTATATTTATGCAAATAATCTTTGAAGTGCTGACACCCAATACATGCGTATCACAGTCGCCTCTGGGAATATTATTGCTGACTTCATTGACCACGCGGGTGGTGATATTACCCTTATCAATTTAGAGAGAAAAAAAAAATATATACTGTATTTTCTGATATTGAGGCCACGGTTTCCAGTCTGGTTAATATTTAGTGTAATACGATCAACTATCTAATTCTCGGTTCCCTTTACATCTGAAAACTGCTTCAAGTCTCGTACGAGTCTTCACTCTTTTGTGATAAATAGGTTCAAGGGTTTTAGACAGCTTTCATCGGACTTATTCCTGACTTTTGGTGCTAGTTTAGTAGCTTCATGTATCCTTTCTCATATATCTTAATGCGGTTCGGAGACCACAACACGAAAGCAACACAGCCCAAATATAGGAGGAAGAATCATCTACATAGCTTGCATTCTACCATTTCATTTCCCACCGGGCCGCTGTTCTACAAGACACATGTTTATCTCATTTCTTCTTGTAGGCTTCTGGTCCCAAGTGCTCCACCTCCCCACCTCCATCACCCCCTCTAATTTCGTCGCTCTCGTGTCCCCCGCCTCTGTCATTTCTTGCGAATCCTCATTGCCATCTCCTCCGTCAATTAATAACCTCCTGAGATCTTGTCAGAGCCTGGCTGCCTCAGGAAGGCCGTCTTCTTCGAGACATCATTCCTCACCGTCTCAACGACTCTTGCCACCCTTGTCAGCCTGATTACTCATTTCATTGT
>NC_134799.1:53343317-53348317 GCF_046742065.1 Oratosquilla oratoria
ATATATGTACAACACTGAATGGATCCCAGTGATTAGAGATACATTTTAACAACCACAATGCATTTTAATCCTAAGCCATCAAAGGCCAGCATGCTGAAATTGAAATGTGGTACTGACCAGGACTTGAACCCGGCATCCTCATGACAAGTGCGACAGAGACTTACCAACTAGGCTATCAAGAGAGATATAAGTTCAGCGAATTTTTTCTTATATATTTGTATGCTCGAGTTACATACACATATATTCTTGTTGAATTGAATAGCCGCTGACGTTCTGACGATCTGTGTAGCTGATCGCTTAAAATTGCTGAAGACCTTTTTTTCCTCATTGTTCAATGTGGAACAGAAGTATCCGATATTCATCTGGGAACCAGTATCTGCAGATTTCGAGGTCTCTTACCTCTTCTTCAGCTTGGTGGTAATAGTGAATATTTCATCTTGGACTATATGTTCACAATTTGGAAATCATCAACATCTTTTATAAGATGTTCTATAATGAACAGAGCAAAGAAGAGGAGAAGGCGATTCGTAGAATAGTTAAAAACGGTGTTATCCCAGCACACAATATAAAGATTAACTTACAAACCAGCGTCACTCATTATGAAGAACAACACAGCTAACTCCAGAGAACAGAGTGAAAACAATGTAGTGTATAAACAGGGAATTGTGCAACCCTTCAAAATACTTACATTGGATTCACCAGGATTTCTCTGGAAAAAAGGCTCTATCACCATCGTTACAATGGCGGAATTTTTGCCCACTACACAGCACAACATGACAAAAGACCACAAAAAGCAGATTTAAGAAATAATACTTCAGTTATTTACCGTGCAAATGATCACAGCAGACTACAAATAGCAGAAGCTGTTTTAATTGAAAAACTCAGACCACCCTTAAACACACAGCAGAACCAATTGATACTTCCCTAAAAAAAACCAGACTAGAACACCATAGTGACGTTTCATCAAAACAGTGACGGAAGAAAAATCACAGCTCACTCGGTGAGGTCATTTCTCAATTGTGAACATATAGTCCAAGATGATTAAAATATTCACTATCACCACCATGCTGAAGAAGAGGTAAGAGACCTCGAAATCTGCAGGTACTGGTTCCTAGATGAATATCGGATACTTCTGTTCCACATTGAACAATGAGAAAAAAAAAGGTCTTCCACAATTTTGAGCGAACAGCTACACAGATCGTCAGAACGTCAGCGGTTATTAAATTTAACAATAATTGTATCAGAGAGAAGATTACTCCAAAAAATACACATATATGAAATTTTGCGTTCAACCCATCTCCACTATGATAGTGCAATTGGAAGTATACGAACGCGGGAAAGTATTTGCACAACACTGAATGGGTCCCAGTGATTAGAGATACATTTTAATAAACCACGATGCACTTTAATTCTAAGCCATCAAAGGCCAGCATGCTGAAATTGAAATGTGGTACTGCCCAAGACTCGAACCCGGCATCCTCATGATAAGTGCGACAGTGACTTACCAACTAGGCTATCAAGAGAGATATAAATTCAGCGCATTTTTTTATATATATTTGTATGCTCTTGATAGCCTAGTTGGTAAGTCACTGTCGCACTTGTCATGAGGATGCCGGGTTCAAGTCCTGGGCAGTACCATATTTTAATTTCAGCATGCTGGCCTTTGATGGCTTAGAATTAAAGTGTATTGTGTTTGTTAAAATGGATATATATATATATATATATATATATATATATATATATATGTATATATATATATACATATATTTCTAAAATAATCGCAATAACTAGTGACTAAATGATAATGCAGAAACCACAGGACAAATAAAGTCGGAATGCTAAAGGTTTTCGTTTATTACGACATCCTCAGAGTGAGGATGTAATAGACGAAAACGTTTGATATTTCGACTTTATTTTCCCTGTGGTTTCTGCAGTATATGTATATGTATGTATATATATATATATATATATATATATATATATGTATGTATATATATATATGTATATATATATGTATATATTTATATATATATACATATATATACATGTATACATTTAATGTATATATATGTATATATAAATATATATATATACATATATGTATGTTTGTATATATATATATGTACATATATATATATATACATATATATATGCATATTGGAAACTGGTATGTTATAACACATTTGTAAATGTTCACTTTAAACCCACTATCGGAGAAATAAAATCGGAAGTACAAGAAAAACTGTATATTTCGACTATTATATGTAGTCCTCTTCAGCAGAATGGTTGCATATATATATATATATATATATATATATATATATATATAAATATATATATAAATGTATATGTATACATATATATATATGTATATATATACATATATATACATATATATATACATATATATATATATATATATATATATATATATAAAGAGAGGGGGGAGCGAGAGAGAGAGAGAGAGAGAGAGAGAGAGAGAGCTAGCCACCATAAAAATTCAGTTCCCACCACACAACCCTCTTTCAAAGATGTTTTGAAAATCCCCTATTCTAACTCTATCAGTCCTTATTTTAAATCTATTCACAACAAGCGTTTCACAGTTGCCTACCATTACCCTAACACTGTACATAAACAAATTGTTAATGTTCATCAAAGGTTAAAGGGAACTGAGGCTCCAGGAGTATATAGCCCTCTTTGTAAAGATTGTGATTTAGTGCCCTTTGGCCAGACCGGAAGGAATCTTAATACCAGGTTAACGGAGCACAAAAGATCTATTATGTATGCCCACAAAACTTTCGCTGTGTTCCAACATGTCAGTACCAAAAATCACAGTCTTGACTGGGACAAGGCCAAATTTTTGTTTAAATCCAATTGTAGCTTCAGAAGAAAAATTGCTGAATCTGACTTAATCGAAGAATGTCCGACCTTGAACATCTCTAAAGGTCAATGGTCCCCGGACATAATCTCACGGCTAGCTGTGAGCCGTTTGGTTAAGAATTTTCAACCTCCTGACCTCGCTCCATCACCAATCTTGACCCCGCTTCCCTTCTGACCCCACACATCCCCTTACCTCTGACTCCGCCCTGCGCGACGGATTGTCCTGTTTCTTTAGATCTGCGCGTTCCCCTTTTATTCATATCTCAATTGTACTTATGTCTACAAATTCTTTAAACTTGTACTTTTCTGAAGAAGGCTATAGCTATTAGCCGAAATATAGACGTTATACTTTCTTCTATGTTTCCTTTTATTTCGACTGTGAGTACTTCGTGATTATATATATATATATATATATACATATATATACATATAAATATATATATATACATATATATATACATATATACATATATATATATTTACATATATATATATTATATATATACATATAAATATATTTATATACATTTATATATACATATATACATATATATATACATATATATATATATATATATATATATATATATATATATATATATTTATATATATATGGTTAAAAAATACACCGACTTCTGTATCTATGATCTTGTTGATACTCTCTACTTTGCGAACTGCAGATTTATGCGTAGAGTTGAGCACAGAAGTGCTACTGCCAAAAGGCATAGTAAAACACAGTGGAGCGTTCTTAATGTATTCACGACGTTTCCTGCACTTTGTACATTTTCAAGTGATATTGATTATAATAAAAAGACATGTTTATATATTGAAAGAATAGGGCTCATGGTGCGGGGTGAGGTCACGTAAAAATGATCAAGGGGGAGGATTGATGGTGGAACTCCTTGGGATGGTGGAACTCTGTGGGATAATGGAACTCCGTGGGGAGGTGGAATTCCGTACAGTGGTTGACTTCATAGACGGAATTATAGCAAAGTCTCTAAATTGCAGATTTAATTTTGGAGACCTTTTATTAATAAGAAGGGCCTCGAAATTTTGCAAACGCTTGGTATCCTGTTCTTGTCCAATAATTTTTGTGTTTTTTTTTCAACATTTCCCTTGTTAGAGTGGTATTGTGGCATGTAATAGTGTGAATATTTGGTGTACCATTTTGGAGGTAGAGAGCGATTCTTCTACTAAGTGTTGTTGTTGTGTGACCTATGTATGAGGAAGGTAGGGACGCACAGTTCCCTGTTTTGCACGAGTATTCATACACAAGATGATTCCTTTATAGGTCTCGGATTTTCGTGGAAGGGCTATTTTTCATGAGCAGTGATGAAGTTTTTCTGTTTGTATAATTAATGACAACATCGAGGAAATCTTGGGATCGGGTGGGTTTGAATTTTTTTTTATTATTTATTTTATTATGTGTTCATCTGTACTATAATCCGAGTGCATAAAGGCCTTGTAGAAGATTTTAATTCGTTCACCTTCTTTGTTGATCACGTTATGTTGTAGGTACCATTTATCTATTTCATGTTTAATAATCTTGTTGATTTCCTTGTTAGGGTAGTCATTATCAACCAGGACTTGGGTTGCTCTATCTATTTCTAGATGAGTGGCACTCCAACTACTGGAATGAGTGAGGGCCCTTCTGATGAAAGCTCTAATGGTGGAGTCTTTGTAGCGTTGGGGGCACTCGCTCATTCCGTTAAGGCACAGCCCTTGGTTAGTCGGTTTCGTGTATACACTTGTTTTGAAATAAGAAGGACTTTGTTGGACGAGGATGTCCAAGAAGGGAAGCTTGTTTTCTTGACTAAATTTTATATTAAGTCCAGAAATCTCTTGCAGTATATCTTTTAAGGGGGTAAGTTCCGATTTGTAGTCTACTTAAACAAAGATATCGTCAGTGTATCTTTTTCAACCATCCCCATGAAAAAAAAAATACAAAGAGAACACCAAGTGGGGATTCCATAGCGACGCCATCAATCTGTCTATACATATTGCCTCGAGGGCAGACGAACGTGGCCTCCATTCATATTTCTAACAGAGCTTTGAGGGCCGCTTTTGGTAAATCGAGTTTGGGAACACTATTCTTGGGATAGACCTCTTCCAGGATGTAG
>NC_134799.1:53355817-53363317 GCF_046742065.1 Oratosquilla oratoria
ACACACACACACACATACACACACACACACACACACACACACACACACACACACATATATATATATATATATATATATATACATATATATAAATGAGAGAAATACGCTAATGGTAGCGACATCAAACCGATAATTTTCATGACAGTTGCATATATATATATATATATATATATATATATATATATAATATATATATATATATATATATATATGTGTGTGTGTGTGTGTGTGTGTGTATGTATGTATGTATGTATGTATATACGAGGAGGTGCTGAAAAGTTCCTGGCTTTGGGTAAAAGAAAATACAGGAAGATCAGTTGATTATGATTTTATTCAACATATTCCCCTCTCAGATTCAGACACTTATTACAACGGTCCTTCAGTTTTTTTAAGCCCTGAAAAAAAACTCGGAAGGTTGGGCCTCTAACCAGGCCTCTGTAGCAGCGATCACTTCCAAATCGGAGTGAAATTTCGTTCCCTTGAGATGTTTCTTCAGTTGTGGAAAAAGGTGATAGTCGGATGGGGCCAGGTCTGGCGAGTAAGGCGGGTGGTCTACCATTTCGAAGCCAAAGTCAAGTATTTTGCGTAGAGTTCCATATGCTGTGTGTGCTGGTGCATAGTCCTGCAAAAAGAGGACACCACGGCTCAGCTTTCCACGGCGTTTCTGCTTCAAAGCTTCACGCAATTCGTCCAACATAGACATGTAGTATTCTGCGTTGATGGTCCGACCCTTTAGCAGGTATTTCATGAAGAGTACTCCATCTTTGTCCCAGAACACTGAAGCCAGTACCTTTCCAGCTGACTTCTGGGTCCAAAACTTCTGGGGACGCGGTGAACTGCTGTGTCGCCATTCCATTGATTGCTGCTTGGTCAGGGGATCATAGTGATGAAGCCAAGTTTCATCCATGGTGACTAGACGAGCAATAAAATCAGCCATCCCAGCTGCAAACCTGTCCAAAATTGCCTCTGCTGATGTCACTCTGATGCGCATTTTGGCACCCATTTTGCGGAAAGCTTTCTCATGCCCAGAATGTTGTGGATGATGTGGCCAACTCATTCGCGGGAAATCCGGCGGTCCTCGAGAATCATGACGTGCACAGCGTCGGCTTTCTCCTCTGCGGTTGTGGAAGTTTGCCGTCCGGACCGAGGTTCATCTGTGACCTCGAAATGACCAGTCCTAAACCTTGACACCCACATTTTCACTGTAGAGTATGATGGGCAGCACCCCCACGTGTATATATATATATATATATATATATATATATATATATATATATATATACATGCATACATACATACATACATACATACATACACATATATATATACATATATTTATATATACATATACATATATACGTTAAATATACTGTTAAATCTCTTAACATTGATTATCCTTACAATTTAGTTAGTTTCGATGTTACTGGGCTCTTTACACATGTCCCAATTAAAGATGTTTTAACCTTTCTCCCAAATATTCTAGGTAACAGTATTGATGGTATCCCTTGTTAAAGATTTATTAGATTAATAAGTCTGTGTGTAAATAATTCTTCTTTTGTCTTTGAGGGAAAATATTACACACAGACCTTCGGGATGGCTTTGGGAAATCCTCTTTCACCGGTTTTACCTAACATCTACATGGAATATTTTGAAAAATATTTATTACCAACTATTAAAGATGAAAAAGTTATTTAGTTCAGATATGTAGACGAAGTTTTGTGCTTCTGGCCTATTAACCTATCTATTGATGATTTCCTTATTAATCTAAATTCACTGGTACCCTCCATTAAATTCACTCTTGAGATAGAAAATAACAACAGTTTGCCCTTTTTAGATGTTGAAATAATTGGAGATAATGGTGCTCTGAAAACAAAATTCTATAGAAAACCTACCAATATTCTTTCCTATGTTCATTTTTATTCCAATCACCACATCAATGTAAAAAGATAAGTTTTTATTTCCATGTACTTGAGAGCTTACAGGATTTCAGATCCTGAATTTATTGGTGACGAAATTAGAACTATCCGGAATATTGGGGAAAAGTTAAAATATCCCTCTTATATTCTTAATCAATGTCACAATACCGCCAAGAAACGCTTTTACAAAACTTGCAATCAAGAACAAGGAAACCATAAACAACTTAATACACTTGTTCTTCCTTTTCATGAAAATTTTCTTAGTATTGTCAACCTACTAAAAAAATTGGATATCAAAGTAGCTTTTAAATATGACCACACCATTAAGAAAACTTTAATTAAGAATAGCCCTCCTAACAACAACGGTGTAGTCTATAAAATTCCTTGCCAAGGTTGTAGAAAAAATTATATTTGACAAACTGGGAAAAACTTGGAAACAAGGATTTCCCAACATAAATGTAGTGTGAGATCTGCTCAGGAAAATAATGCATTATTTCAACATAAAGCATTATACAACCATCATATTGATAGGTCTAAGGCAATAATTTTAGCCAAAGGAAAAAGCCTACAAGAAAGAAATATAATAGAATCCTGCTTAATATCAGGCACCTTTGACAAAATATAAACTTAAGCTATGGTCATTTTAAATGTGATAAATTGGTAACCCAAATGGTCACCAAGATCTTTCCACCAGATTGAGCCTTATGTGTTGGTCAGGTCGATAGAGGTAAGGTCACCCCACCCTCCTCTCACGACTCGGTGGCGCAGTTGGTAGAACGCTGAGCTGCCACGAAAGTGGCCCGCAGCTCCTGGTTCGAATCCTGCCCAGGGCCGAAATTATTTCGGTACTGCTGCGCTCCGGGTCGTTACTCTGACTCTCGTGGGCGGGGAGTTAGGGGTGTGTGTGTGTGAAAGGTCATAGCATTACCCATAGATCGGACCTACGAGCTCTGAGCTCTCTTCCGGGAGGGAAATAGCTGTCGATCACGAGTCCAACACGTGATCCAAAGACCAAGTGAATACATTGTATTGTTCCCCCCTTCCCCCCCCCCTATGGTTGCTACCTGATACTTACATTTAAACACAACTCTGTATCTCTGTCATTTACTCTGAAGATGTAATATACGAAAGTACTTACTGTCTACAAGTTTCCCTTCTATGGTTATTTTGCATATATATATATATATATATATATATATATATATATATATATATATATATATATATATATGTATGTATGTATATATATATATTCTTATGTGCTCCTTTTGTAAATAATTTATTTCTGCATAAATATAGAAAGTTCATAATCAGTCTATGCATTATACATTATAGCAATAAGAGTGTGATCTAAATAGTAAAAAATAAACTATATGTAGCTAACTGTTGTGGCAATAGCCACCATGTGCATGTAAATAAACACCATTGGTAGCAACTGCCAGAGTTTACCTCGGGGTATGCTTCGAGAATGTAGTTCAGTCTAAATAAAGAGAGTAAAGATCAGAAACCACAACTTCGTTTGTCTCAACACCTTCAAACTCAATGTATATCATAACAACAAATCAACATTCTGGTGGCGAACGGTGGATACGAAACTCCAGCTCTACATCCTGGCAACGAATAATTTCCATTCCTACGAAGCAACAACTCTACCATTCCTCCGAAGCGACAACTCTACATTCTGGCGACAGTGACTACGGATTATCTGATTCCATGTGCAAAGATACATCAGAGATTTACACTCTAGTCAAACATAAGCACTTCCCAACTCTAAGTTCTTTGCTGCATCGTCAAGTAACACTTACGAGTCAACGCTCCAACGCTCCTTGTCCATCATCTACTGCGAACCAACGCTCCAACGCTCCAACGCTCCTCGTTGAGCACATACTGTGAGCAAGTGCTCCAACGCTCCTCGTCCAGTATCTACTACGAAGCAATTCTCCAACGCTCCTCGTCCAGCATCTACTACGAAGCAACGCTCCAACGCTCCTCGTCCAGTACCTTCTACAAGGCAATCCCTCTCCATTTCATCATCCAGCACCCACCCCAGCTACGAGACAACCCCCCCACTCCCACCCCTCCGCGGTATTATCCAATATTACTCCCACTAGCCGGACATCCCCCGCCTTCTCGCGTCAGCACCGCGTTGGACGACGAACTCCTTCATCACTCCCGCATCTACCTTTGCAAGAATGCAAACTTCAACGCTTAAGCCACACATATATATTTTCTTTCCTCACTCTTATTTTTCCGGTATATGTTTGTGTGTTTGCATGTTCATATATATACATACATATATATATATATATATATATATATATATATATATACATATATATGTATATATATACATATATATATATATACACACACATATATATGTATATATATACATATATATATATATATATGTATATATATACATATACATATACATATAAACTCACCAGCCCAATATATCGTAGTAACTCCTCCCCTGTTTACAGCAGAGCAACTTACCAACGATTCGTCTCACTGCATCATTATATATAGAGCTAAACTCTTTGCACTGAAGCCTCCCACCATCCTCATTTATAAGAGCTAAAACTACTACATCATCCGGAGTAAGTAGATATTTCCCGTTTTCAATATCACCAAGGAGGTCTTAACGTTTTTTTTTTTTTCAGTTAGTCTGTGGACGTGCCCAAACATCTTTCTGACTCGACATACAGACCCTGTACACGCACCCGCTCTACATTCACTTCCAATACACCAGACATGTCCCATCCTTCTGCTACTCAAAATACCATGAAAACACAAAATATTCTCACTGTAGTCAAGGATGAGACCACATTGCCTCTCTTTAACGGCAAGAACACTCCTTTGCACAATTTCCTCTCTGAGGTTGAGTCAGAGATAACACGAAGAAACACCAAAGGCGATAAAAGTAAAATATCAATTCTAACATCTAGAATAAACAGGAATGATACATTAGCTAGTGACGTCATTCAGTCTGATTTATTTGAAGAAACTGCATTCTATCATGATTTCGTTGAGCACTTTAAAAAGTCCTTTGCTTCATTTGAGCCACTTTGATAATTTTTCCCCTTTTACTCTTTGACTAAATCTTACAATCATGTTCGATACCACACCAAAGAGAACTTATTCTTACTCTTACTCCGCTGGTCTTCGGGCCACTTGGTGATCCATAACCGCTTTCGAAGCGTCTCGCCATGTCTTTCTGTCCTGTGCCACCTCCTTCCATTCTCTTGGTTCTATTCTACATATCTGCACATCTTCTTCAACACATCTCCTCCAGTCTTTTCTAGGTCGACCAAGTGGTCGTCTTCCACGCACTCCACTATTGAGCACTTTCTTTGGCCATCTATCTTCTTGTAACCTTGTGACATGTCCTGCCCATTTCAATCTTTTTAATCTTATTACATTTTTAATATGGGGTTGTTTTGTTTGTTCTCGAATTTCCCAGTTGTGTCTTATCCTCCATTCTTGCATTTGGTTGTCATACACTGGTCCTAAAATTCTCCGTAAAATCTTATTTTCAAGAACTTCAAACTTCTTCTCCATAGCTTTTGTAAGGGCCCATGTTTCGCAGCCGTACAGTATGACTGGTCTCACTATTGAGTTGTACAGTCTCAGTTTTGTTGTTCTTGATATTGACCTTTTTTTAAACAATTCTATTAGGCTGTAGTAACATCGATTTCCTGCTCCGATTCTGGCTTCCACTTCCTGTTTCATTCTTCCGTCATTGGTCACCTTTACTCCTAATTATTTAAAATCTTTAACACTCTCTATGTCCATCCCCGCAATCTGAACCCTTTCTGGCAGATTAGACTCTCTTGCTACCTTCATTATCTTTGTCTTGCTTTCATTGATCTTGAGTCCAACACTTTCTGCAGCTTCTTTAAAGAGCGCCGCCAGTTTTTCCATTTCTGTTTGATTCTCTATCATGATGTCAATGTCGTCAGCATATGCTAATAGTTTTATGGTTATATCTTCCAATTTTATTCCCTCGTCTCTCCTATTCATACTAACTCTGATTATTTTTTCCATTGCCAGGTTAAATAACAGTGGTGAGAGTATGCATCCTTGTTTTAAGCCATCTCCTATCTGAAAAGGTGATGTATTTTTACTCCCACATCTCACTACGCTATTTGTGTTTTCATAGCATGCTCTTGTTAATCTGATGTACTTGTGTGGTATTCCTAATTCTTCCATTATTTTCCACAGATGTTCTGCTCACTCTATCATAAGCCTGTTTAAAAAAAGAGAAAGCTGTTAAAAAAGACTAAAAAAAAAAAAAAAAAAAAAAAAAAAGTCTGGGTCTCAGAAGACAATAGTTCATTGAAACACGTAGTCTCACTCATGGCATACTTTCGATTGCCATCCCAATTACACCCAGACACACTTCAGAAAACTACACTATTTCATTCACACCAGGTATCACACTAGGCGAATTCTTGAGGAAATTATCTGACATGGACAAAGCTATCACCCAGATCCAGAGCCAGTCAGTACCTATTGCACCCACCCACACAGTAGTCCAGGTTACACGGCCCCCCTCACATAACACGAAATGAAAAAAAAAAAAAAAATGCATCTCGCACTCGAAATCGCCCACGCAAGCGTTCTCCTTCAAAAACACAAATGGTTTGTATATACTGCCACAAATGAGGGCACCTAGTAAAAAAGTTTTACCACAGATTCCCTTCACTACCAAGCCGACTCTGCGATTATCACGGTACATGTTTCCGCACGAGTGATCGTTGCCGTGTGCTGTTAGCACGGAGGCAACACAGACCAAGATCCACAGATCACTCTCCTGCAAGGCATTCACGCAACACATCTCATTTATGACTACAGAACACCAAGACTACGTGCGCATCAAAAACAGTTACTCCATACCCGGAAATTCATTCATCAGCTCTATCTGTACAAACCCTGGATATCTCAGACATGTCTTTCCATTCTTTCCTCTAGTAACATCAAAGTGACACAAAGTGGCAGTCTTTCTTGACACGAGCTCCCCAGTTAACATAATGTCAACACACAGTTCCCATAAATTCCGCACTGCAACTAAACGTGTTACCATTTTTGGAATCCCCCGACGTCAAACTTTGCAATGTAGATAGTGTACTATTCCCGATCATCGTAAATTTTCCATAAACATTAGCTTCAAACATGAGTGCTCATCCATTCCAGCTACCACTTTCGTAGCTAACGTTCACTTTCCTGCTGATATTCTCATAGGTTTAACATTGATAAAGCAACATAACATAGTTATCTAACCTGCTCAAAATGGTATCATTTATGCAAATGAATTCCTCCCTGTATTGCAACCAGCAACTTTTCACAAATTAAACCACATTCACGTGACCGAGCAGAAACAGGCAGAATATGACTCCACGCCAGTTGATTATACTCCCTCCATTCAAATTTACTCCACTTCATCACACGAGGATGCACCAGCTGCTATCACAATTTATTCCACCATCTTTATTCAACAAAGTTACCAGTGTTCAACCACTCCAACCCCTCCCCAGGACTCTAACTCCTCTACTTTACTGACAGCTGTGGACATACGTTC
>NC_134799.1:53373317-53375817 GCF_046742065.1 Oratosquilla oratoria
CCCACAAATGTGACAATGAAAGCCAGTAACTATATAGAGGTTTCGAGGGACCACATTTTTACTTTCTGGGACATTCATGAGTGTGACCACTTCATGCATGATAGTGCTCCTTCTCACAGGTCCAGGGCAGTGAAAAAGTTCCTTTCTGATCATAACATTAGTGTTTTGGAGTGACCAGGTAACTCCCCTGACCTAAATCCCAATGAAAATGCCTGCAACCAGATAAAAAACAAGCTAGAAAAGTCGAGACCCACAAGCATCCCTGTCCTGAAGGAGGAGCTGAAGAAGATGTGGGCGACAATGGACACCACCAACTTTACCGAACTTGCCAATTCGATGCCCAGAAGGATCCAGATGGTTATCAAGAATAAGGGTAACATGTGAAAATATTAAGTGTAGCATCAAAGTGGAAATAAAAAGCCAGTAAGTACTACGTTTGATTTTTATTGTCCTAAAATCCTAAAAGTCAAAAAAATTGCTGGCACTATATATATATATATATATATATATATATATATATATATACATGTATATGTATATATATATACACACATATATATATATATATATATATATATATATATATATGTGTGTGTGTGTGTGTGTGTGTGTGTGTGTACAGACAAAATCCCACCTTCTTGGCTCCGGCACAAAAATCCCACCCTCTTGGTTCCAGGACAAAATCACACCCTCTTGGCCCCCGGACAAAATCTCATGCAGCCCCTCTGGGCCAATGAGGGGCCAGTATTCCGTCTGAGCTAGGCAGGCTGAGCTGTTACACCGCCTCATAAGCCAGCCCACCCAACCAGCGGTCATTATTCCTTGGAAGACCTTTCAACATAGAAGAGCATCCTAACAAAGCAGTCCTTACCCTGAAGACACCTCACGACGAGGCGATCACGACGAGGCGAAAAACTATAGTTTCGGTGGAGTCAATAGTTGTGCAATACTATTACTATGCAAAAATATACCAGTTGCCATACACTGCGTATATTCTTTTGAGAGTCATGAATGACTACTTCCAGTCCCTCTCAGTTGCTAATAGGAAAGTATTCTTCAAATTAAAGAATACAGTATTGAAGATTGTTAAGGCAACTAGTGCACTTGATTTCAACCACAATATATATATATATTTAAGATTATTTCAGACAAATGAGAGAGAATGCGGTGGGGAAGGGCAAACGAAGATGTGTTAGGAATAGAGTTTATTGCCCTAACGTTGCGACCCAACTTGGTCTTCTTCAGAGGACTACAGCATTACAGACGGATCACAATTCTTATATTCGTAGTGAGAGGAACCCGCCAAGGTATGAGCGTCATGTTTTCTAACACATTCCTAACACATCTTCGTTTGCCCTTCCCCACCCGCATTCTCTCTCATATATATATATATATTTATATACATATATATATATATACATATACATACATATGTATATATATATATATATATATGTATAATTATATATATATATATATATATATATATAATATAATATAAATTTGCATACAACCTTTAGTATGTTAATGTTGTTGGTCCGTAGAATCATAACTAACTATTGCAATTACCATGCAACAAATCTGCATATTACATTCCGACGGCGGCGGGTTCTCCTTATATTTGATAATTAACTTGAAATATTTCTGGAATCTGGAAGACTATTTCATCATACAACTTCTTCATCTTCTTGTTTATTTATCTTGTGTTTCTCTGATCTCGTCACTCAGCTTTCCTGTTCTTCTGTATTTCTAAATGATTTTTCATGAGTATAACACACGTCTGATTTTAATCTACACCCCTGTGGAAACAAACATATAAAAACTCGCTACTGAAGAAGTACTTCGGACATGAACGAAGTAGCTTCTCGACAGCCAAAGTGAAAGGAAAAGTATCATACAGTACAGGAGGTGCCAGAGAGATGAATATAATAACTTGGTAGTGATAAGCACACAAGGAAAAGTGCTGCCTTATTAGGAACATGTTAATTATTGACAGTCGTCTCTAAGCCTTACATAATCAAAGGTAGTGCCATGGAAATCAATAGAATCATCATCCGGTGCATATGAGACTTAAATGTATCCAAAACATGTCAGAGATACAAATCTTTATCTGAACCTTTTGGAAGCCCCTGTGAGACCTTGGAAAGCTATGTCAATTTTTAAAAAGTCCTGTGAGGCTCTGAAAAGTCCTTAAATTTTTCGAAAAGGCCCATTTCTCTTTGGAAAACCGCAAGATACTTTGAAAACTATGTAAAACTTTAAAAAGTTTTGTAAGATTTTGAGAGAACCTATGAGGCTGTAGAAATCCCTATGAGGCTTTTGAAACCCCTGAATTCGAAGAGATTGTATTAAAAGAAGTTGGCAGGAAAAAAAAAACAAGTGGAGAAGAGGTTTTGTGACTGTGAGATGAAAGCTCATGGTATGACGTCGCTAAGAGGTGTTCCGATATATAAGTACATTCGTTCTGGTACTTCTACTAATGTGAACGAACTAACGATTT
>NC_134799.1:53388317-53398317 GCF_046742065.1 Oratosquilla oratoria
TTGTGTTCTGATGGAATTTCTTCCCCTGTTCATCACTCATTGATCCCAGATTCTCAGGAAACCGATCCATATGTGAGAATAAGTAAAGCATTTTGATGCTCATGTTACATCCAAGGTTTCTGAAAGCAGTCAGGATATTGGTGACAAGTTCTGCATAGTTCCTGGCCAAGAAAGTTCTCCACGACCAGAATAAAAATCTTCTATGCTTCCAGTTACACTTTGTTCATTGATTTTTCAAACTCCAATGAGCTGATGGATTTGAGGACCATCAAATATGCCAGCTTTCAACTTCTCAAAGGTTAATCCTGGAAAAGCATGTCACAAGTAAGTGAAGCAGCCACCATCCTTGTCTGGAGCTTTGGTTAACTGTTTAATCAAGCCGAGCATGATGTGCAGCAGTGGGAAGAGTATCTTGTCTCTATCTACCAGTGGCTTGTTGATGACGTTCCTTGTTCTGCAAGACACCAATTCCTCCCGCACAGGCAAGTCCTTCTTTGTGTAATGATGAGCAGTGTCCCTACTATCCCATATGTACAGAAAGTATGGATACTTGGTGAAGCCGGACTGTTGTCCCAACAAAAAAAAAATTAGTCATAAGTTGACACATGCAAAATCTTCAGAATTCGTTTATTGCAAGAAATATTAAAGAATTTTGCATCATATCACGTAAATAAAAACGCCCAAAAAACAAAGATGTACCTTAATTCAGAAAGATGACCTGATTAAGCAAAACCAATTATTTTTTCATTCAGCATATCAAAATTATCCTAAATCAGCTAAAATAATAATAATAATAATAATAATAATAAAATAAAATAAATTTGGTATTGACCAGTGTAGTAGTATGTGTGTGTGTGTATGTGTGTGTGAGGCAACACAGACAAGAATCCCCAGGTCGCTCTCATGCTAGACATTCATGTAACACATCTCCTGCAAGAAATTTACGTAACACATCTCCTGCAAGGCAGTCATGTAACACATCTGCAATTAATTCACGTAACACACACACACACACACACACACACACACACACACACACACACACACACACACACACACACACACACACACACACACACACACACACACACACACACACACACACACAGATATATATATATATATATATATGTATACAAGTTTTAGCAAAACCCATTAAGATTTTAAATGAGAGTACTAATGAGGTGGAATTACCAATCTCATCAATCTGTTCAGTTCAGGAAGAAACAGAGTTGGGAAACAAATACAAGAATCAACTAGAACCTACTAGTTACCCTGAGTTGGATGAAAGCTTAGTTGTTTTGCTCGTGAAGCACAATAAAGCAATTGCTTTGTTGGGGAACGCCTTAGGTAAAACAACTGTTTTAAAACATCAGATCAAATTAAAACCAGGGACTCAGCCTATCTAAATACCTGCCTACAGAGTTCTACATTCTAAATTAGCAATTGATAAATTGGTCACTGAAATGTTATCGCAGGATAACATTGAACATAGTAAAAGTAAGTAGGACTTCCCCTTGATTTTGGTGCCAAAATCTGATGGTACTAGGCGCACAGTTATTGATTATAGGGAATTGAATAAGCATACCATACGTGATAGATTACCATTACTAGTGATAGGGGACATTCTTAGAAGTTTGGGAACTGTGAATAAATACCTTACCACTATAGATATCAAATCTGCTTTTTGGTCAATAGAGTTACATGAAGACTCACGAGAGTTCACAGTATTTTCTACTCCAACGGGACACTGAGTTCAGACGAATGTCATTTGGGTTATGTAATAGTCCATTAACTTACATGAAATTAATGAATACAGTTCTAGATGGGTTGTTAGGAAACACTGCCAGTGTATTTCTAGATGATATTTTGATAGCACTTTAAGAAATTAGATTATATATTTTCAAGGCCAGTTGAAGCAGGATTGAAAATGAAACTTGAAAAATGTAAGTTTTTGCAGCACAGTGTTATTTATTTGGGACATAAGATAGACAGGCATGGATTTAATACAGTAAATTCAAAGGTTGAAGCAGTAAAGAATTTTCCAGTTCCAAATAATGTAGATAAAGTTAAGAGTTGCTTGGGATTGACAGGATATTATAGAAAATATATCCAAAGATATGGGGACATTGCTAATTCATTAAGTTTTTTGTTGAGGAAGGACTAAAAAACCATGTGTGGACCTGCACAACAGCAAGCTTTTGACAAGTTGAAAAATATATTTACGAATTCTCCAGTTTTAATACTTCCAGACTATGATAGAGAATTCATACCTTGTACTGATGCATCTGACATAGGGTTACGAGGCAAATTGATGCAAGAGAGAAATGGAACTTTGAAGCCAATAGCTTACACATCTAGACTTTTTAATAGCCCAGAGAAAAACTACTCTATAACAGGGGGAGAATCTTTAGCAGTGATATATTCATTAGAAAGTTTTAGAGATATGATACTTGGATATCCAATCAGAGTGTGGACTGATAATACAGCTATTCAGAACTTATTTAAGCATAAGAATCTTAGAGGCAGACTTGCAAGATGGTTTGCAGTACTTCAGAGCTATGAAGTTAAGTTTGAATATATTCCGGGTAGAAAGAATGTTGCAGCAGATGCACTTCCTAGAAACATTAGCCAACCAACGACAGGGTTGATTAATTCTATTTCTAGTATAGATGAATTAGTAACCTTAGATGAGGAAATGCTAATAAAATAACAGAGGGATGATAAAACATGTGACTCATTAGTCAAGTATTTGATGAACCCAAAAGAAAATCCTCCAAAAACACCAAAAGGATATATGATAGAGGAATTTAATTTGACTAATGAACTTTTGTATAGAAAAACAGTTATAAGTGGGAAAGATATTTCTAGAGGCCAAGTAAATCAGTTGGTAATACCACAAACTCTTGTAAAAGAAATATTGAAGTTACTTCATGATGGTGATCGTAGTTCACATCTAGGAAAGGATAAAACATATAGTCAAGCACAAATTAAATACTTTTGGCCAGGTATGAAGAAAGGTATATATGATTATATAGAAAACTGTTTGAAATGTGCTAAAGTGAAAGGAAATACACCAAAACATACTCCTATGTTAACATATCCCATTCCACAGAAACCTTGGGAAAGAGTTCACATAGATACATTGAAGTTACCTATGTCTGAGAATGGACATAGATATGTATTTGTTACCATTGATTATTTTTCAAGATTTCTTATTTTACAACCCATTCCAAATAAGAAAGCTGAAACAATTGCTTCAGTAATCTATGATCAGATAATCTGTAATTTCACTACACCCAAGATCTTAGTTTCAGATAATGGGACTGAATCTAATAACAACATATTGTAAAATTTATGTAGATTATTTAAGATTCATAAGGTCAATATCTTAGTGAATCATCCTCAGAGTAATGGAACTGTAGAGAGGTTAAATGAGAAAATTATGACATGTCTTAGAAGTATGATAAGTCCTCATAGTATAACTTGGGATACTTGGATTCCTTGTGTTAAATGTACTCTGATCAACGAAATTAACATAGCAATAGGTGAAACACCTCATTTTATAATTTTTGGGAGGACAAAATTCATTCATGTGAAATCTTGATTACAGAGCAGAAACCCATGTATAGTATAGATGATTATATCACAAATAGGATAAATATATTTCAAACTATACACCAAAGAGTTAGAGAACACATGCAAGAGTATACACAAGAGATGAAAAAGTAACAACACAGAATAGCACATAAACTAGAATTAAAAATAGGAGATTTAGTCATGGTCAAACTACATTCACCCTATAATTAACCTTCACCAAGGTGCTTTGGTACATATAGGGTAATTGATTATACAGGTGGAAATAAATACATGATCCTACACTTACAAACTAGGGAAGTATCGATTAATCACTTAGATGATATGAAGAAGGTTAGGATACAAGATGATGATGAAGATACCGGTGACGCTCATTGTATTAGTTTTAGAGAAACTCTAAACCCAGAAGAGTGTAGGGAACATGTAGATAATATCACATGGGAATTGAATACTAATCTTGATACTTTTTACGGATAGTTTTGATTTTGTTGAAATGTATGGTGCTTGTGATGGGAGACTGAACTCCTTAGTGTCAAGCAGAGATACTACCTGTAGCTTTGATCAGACATAAAGACCTTGGACCCTCTGTGTGTCAGACTCAGAACCTTACCAACACATAAGAACAATACCACTAAGTATTGAAATATAATTATTTTTGTGAAGCATTGAAAATTCTTATGCGGTATGTACAAAAGAGATCGGATGACCGTGAGCGACCAGATGTCCGGGATGGGGAAATCTAAATTTTGATGGTAGGATTGTTAATGAGGCATTGAATGTCAATGAAGGATCAAATATCAATATAGAGCAAGGTGTCAATAAAAAACAAAATTATTATGTAAAGAATTATATTGCAGCTCAAAACGCGTCAACAAGAAATAATCACGAGTTTCTTAAAACCATATACTTTAATGCTCGTAGTATTAGGAACAATTTCCAAGAAATACAGGCGTATGTCAAAAGCGAAAATATCGAGATGATAGGAATAACTGAGACATGATTAAATGGTAAAGAGTTTGAAACTGATTTTAATATTGCAGGATTTAAACACTTTCATCAGGATAGAAACCACAAGAAAGGTAGGGGTGTTCTGTTGAACGTTAAAAACAATGTCCATGCTTGTGTTTTAGAAAAAGTGAAACAAGATTCATATGATAGTTTGTAGGTAGAATTAACCAAAACAAATGGACATAAAATTAATGTAGGTGTAATATATAGGCCAAAGACATTATAATTAGCAGACGACAAACTGTTGTTTCAAGAAATGTCTACTTTCTGTAACCTGGACTTATTGATAATGTGTGATTTCAATGTTACTGACATTGATTGGATGACCCTACAACATTGCCATATATGTAGTCGCTTGATTGATTTTCTCGGTGACAATTATTATGTAAAAGAGACCACAAGGCATGGAAACTTATTAGATCTATTAATCACTAGCCGCGAAAGCATGGTAACTGATGTAGAAATTGGTGAAACTATTGCAAATAGCGATCACAACTTAGTTAGATTCAAACTCCTAATTTTTTTTAGAATAGATACTTGTGTTTCTAAAATACCCGATTTCAGTAAAGCTCAGTTCATAGAACTACGTCAATAGCTTCAGCTTACCGATTGGGAGGCAAAATTAAGCGAAAGACCTGTACATCAGATGTGAAAAATATTTCAAAATACACTCGCTAAAATTATTCATACTTACATTCCTTTTAAGGACAGACGTCCCCTAAATCAGGCTCGCCTAAAATGGCTTGACAAAGAAACTGAAAACGTATTGCTAAAGAGAGACAGGCTTATAAGAAATACATGTGCTCGGGTGCGTCTAATGACTATCAGAGTTATGTATTAATACAGAGTAATTTAAAAAGACAATAATAAAAAGGAGAACAATACGAAATGAGTATCACAGGTAAATCCAAAGAGAATCCCAAAGAATTCTATAGTTACATTAGAGATAATTTTTTTATTAGGAATCACATTAGTCCACTATTATCTGCTAACGGTCAACTTGAATATTCAAATGAAGGAATATGTGATATTCTAATCAATCATTTTAGCTCAGTATTCGTAAATGGAACACTTCAAAGTGAACTCAAAATTGAAACCTGTGAAAAGTCTAGGGTAAACTTACTCCGGTAAATATAACAAAAGAAAAATTAAAAGGTGTATAGAGAAACTCAAAATTAATAAAACACCAGGGCATGAGGGTTGGCATCCAAGAATCTTAAAGGAAATGGAAAATGAGATTTTTGTTCCATTAAAAATTATTTTCAAAAAATCCATCATAACCGGAGATGTCCCAAGAGAATGGAAGCCAGCTAACGTTACTCCCATATTCAAAAAAGGTGACAAAAAGAAACCAAATAACTACAGGTCTATAAGTTTGAATTCAATCGTAGGAAAAATGATGGAAACTATCATCAGAGATGCTATCAAAATTATTTAGAAAGTAACTGTTTGATAAATGATATTTAGCATGGTTTCAGACGGAAACGTTCTTGTGTGACTTACTCGAATTCTACAACACAGTCATCTCGAATTATGACAAAAGAAAAATATAGACTTTGCAAAAAGCTTTTGATACCGCCCCCACGAAAGACTACTTACTAAATTAGCTTCACATGGAATAAGTGGTAGCCTATTAAGTTGGAATAGTAATTGGTTGAATGATCAAAAACAGAGTTGTTTTAATGGAAAAACTTCTGGATGGAAATATGTTAAGAGTGGAGTTCCTCAATGTTCCGTTCTTGGGCCACTTCTATCCATAGTATATGTAAATTATATAGACCATGGACTAAAATCTATTGTTTCCAAATCTGCTGCTGATACAAAACTGCACGGAATGGCAAATGATCACTTAAACCATTTAGATATTCAAGAAGAATTAGATAAATTACAGCAATGGTCTGAAAAGTGGCTAATGAAATTTAACACAAGTAAATGCAAGGTAATGCACATAGGTAAAAATAAGAGTAAATACGATTACAAGTTATTTGGAAATTCGTTAACAAAAGTAGATAGTGAAAAGAAATTTCGGCGTAATTATTAGTAACGATCTCAAATCATCCAAACAGTGTACTTCAGCCTCTGAGAAAGCAAATACGTTTCTAGGGCTGACTACGCGATCTTTTGACTTCAAAAGTACATCAATCATTAAGAAGCTACATAAATCGTTAGTTCGTCCACATTTGGAATATGCTGTTTCCGTATGGTCACCAGATCTCATTAAAGACATTGACAGATTGGAAAAAGTACAATGGCCGGCCACAAAATCGATTCCAAATATAAGTAAATAAATCACACGAAAATCGACTAAATCATATAAATCTGTTCTCCCTAAAAAAAGCATAGACTCAGCGGTGACTTAATACTGGTCTTTAAGATTCTAAAGGGAATTGACAACATAAAAAGTGGCAAAATTTGAACACTGAATAAGAATCAGACAAGAAACAATGGTCTCAAACTGTCCGGTAAAAGATCTAATTTGGAAGTGGATAGAAACAACTTCGCCAACCGTGTAGTTAATGAATGGAATAAACTTCCTGCAGAGGCAGTGCAATGTGTTAGTTAGGTCGATAGAGGTAAGGTCATCCCACATTCCCGCATTGTATTGTCTCCCCCCAATGGCTGCTACCTGATACTTACATTCAAACACAACTTTGTATATCTGTCATTTAGTCTGAAGATGTTATATACGAAAGTACTTACTGTCTACAAGTTTCCCTTCTCCTGTGATTATTTTGCATTTTTGTATCACGGTGATGTGATTGCTTGCACACACACACACACACACACACACACACACACACACACACACACACACACACACACACACACACACACACACACACACACACACACACACACACACACACACACACACACACACACACACACACACACATATATATATATATATATATATATATATATATATATATATATATATATATGTTAACAACCACAACGCACTTTAATTCTAAGCCATCAAAGGCCAGCATGCTTGAAATTAAAATGTGGTACTACCCAGGACACGAACCGGGTATCCTCATGACAAGTGCGCCAGTGACTTTCCAGCTAGGCCATCAAGAGATGGCCTAGTTGGAAAGTCACTGTCGCACTTGTCATGAGGATACCCGATTCGAGTCCCGGGTAGTACCACATTTCAATTTCAAGCAAGCTGGCCTTTGATGGCTTAGAATTAAAGTGCATTGTGGTTGTTAAAATGTATCTCTAATCACTGGGACACATTCACTGTTGTATATATATACATATATATACATATATATATATATATATACATATATTATATATATATATATTATATATATATATATATAAGAACATAAGAACATAAGAAATAAAGGAGACTGCAAAAGACCATAAGGCCTACACTAGGCAGCTCCGTATCCATCACCACCTGTCATCCCCATCCATAAAGTTGTCTAATCGTTTTTTAAAACAACTGATAGTTTCAGCGCTTACTACATGGTTACTAAGTTTATTCCATTCATCGACCACCCTATTAGTAAACCAATTCTTGCCTATTTCCTTCTTAAATCTAAATTTGTCCAGTTTGTACCCATTACTGCGAGTCCTGCCCTGTTGTTTTATTATGATGACCTTGTTTGCATCACCCTTGTTATAGCCTTTGATCCACTTGAACACTTCTATTAGATCACCCCGCACTCTGCGTCTTTCCAGAGAGTGTAAGTTTAGGTGCCTAAGCCTCTCTTCGTAAGGCAAATTTCCGAGTCCTTGTATCATTTTGGTCATTCTTCTCTGTACTGATTCTAATGAATTTACGTCCATTCTGTAGGACGGAGACCAAAACTGTACCGCATAGTCAAGGATGGGTCTAACTATCGCTAGGTAGAGTTTAATAATTACCTCTGCACTTCTATTCGTTACCGTCCTAGCAATGAAACCTAATGCTCTGTTAGCTTTATTTCTGGCGCTAATACACTGCTTCCTGGTTTTAAGGTCCGGACTCACCAGAACTCCCAAGTCCCTCTCGCACTCAGATTTTTCTAAAAACGTGTTATCTAAGTTGTATCTATTTTCGGGGTTGTGGAGCCCTACGTTTAACACGCTACACTTAGAGATATTGAAGTTCATTTGCCACTTCACCGACCATGTTAACAGCTTATTAAGGTCATCCTGCAAAATCTGGGCGTCGTCTCCTGACCTAATTAGGCGTCCTATTTTAGTGTCGTCCGCAAACTTACTAACATCACTATTTAACCCTTCGTCCAAGTCGTTTATATACATAATGAACAACAAGGGACCCAAAACCGAGCCCTGGGGAACCCCGCTAGTAACATTGCCCCACCTAGATTTTATTCCATTTATGGTGACCCGTTGCTTTCTGTTACTAATCCAAGCTCTAATCCATTCTAACACTTTTCCTCCTATGCCATGGGCTTTGATTTTATTTAGTAGTCTCTGGTGTGGCACTTTGTCGAACGCTTTGCTAAAGTCAAGGTAAATAACATCGTAATTTTCATTGTTGTCTGCCGCCTTATATACCTTAGTGTAAAAGGATAGAAGATTAGTCACACATGACTTACCCTTGGAGAAACCATGCTGTGAAACACGAATTAAATTATGCCCTTCAATGTGTTCTCTGAGTCTATTTACTATTATTGATTCAAGCATTTTTCCTATAACCGATGTCAAACTGATTGGCCTGTAGTTGCATATAGACGATCTATCTCCCTTCTTAAAAACAGGAACAACGTTTGCCTGCCTCCAAGCAGTTGGAACAGAACCAGTATCTACCGATTTATTGAATATTTCAGTTAACTGGTCGCAGATTTCAAATTTACACTCTTTAAGCATTCTTGGAAAAATTTCGTCTGGACCCGGAGATTTTGTAGCTTTAAGTCTGTCAATCTGCTTGACTACTTCCTCTTTACTAATGCTGATATTAGTTAGACTACTTTCTTCATCCCCTCTGAAAATCGGATCGCAGTCAGGTACTTTATCTAACCTCTCATCAGTAAATACCGATAGAAAATAATTGTTAAACTCCTCACTCATTTTTTCTTCCGATTCAATCATGACATTTTCATTGTTTTTAATTGGTCCTATTCTTTCTTTATTTTTTGTTCTATAGAGGTGAAAGAAACCCTTTGGGTTGGATTTTGCTTGACTGGCAACCTTGATTTCATAAT
Source organism: Oratosquilla oratoria (assembly GCF_046742065.1). NCBI lineage: Eukaryota > Metazoa > Arthropoda > Malacostraca > Stomatopoda > Squillidae > Oratosquilla > Oratosquilla oratoria. Next base: position 53,398,091 of record NC_134799.1, read on the forward strand.
TACGTTTCGCTGAACGTGTATTCCTTTTAACCAGCTTTGCCATTTCGTTATAACTTGATCTAAGGTGTGATTCCCCGTTTTTCATTTTTACGTAAAGTCCTCTTTTCATTCCGATCTCATGTTTCAATCTGTCCGTCATCCATTTGGGAGTATTACTATTTTTCCGTATTGACTTTAGGGGGATAAATGTATTTTGTGCATTAATAATTAGATCAGTTAGATTGTTA
>NC_134799.1:53405817-53413317 GCF_046742065.1 Oratosquilla oratoria
TTCTTCATTAATTCTCTACATCGCTTTTAGATAAGGTACATCAAGGACTCCCACCTGGGATCCTCTTACACCCACCAAGCCAAGTCTGCTCAGACGTCACAATTTAATTCATCCAATAACTTTGGAAGTTACAAATAAGTGCCACCCTTTTAGGGCGTGACTTTACCTCCATGCACCAATAATTTTTCTCCTCCTCCACCCTTTTCTCCAATCAGAAAGACTGTTATACTGTCTCAAGCAATACTGTTTACGCAAGCAATTTGTCGCAAGCAGAACAAGCTCTGTGTTTACATTTTGTCACATCAGCACCTACCCTAACCAATGTTTACAAAAATAAGACGGTAAACGAAATATGCAACTCTGCAACCTGCAGTTGGCCATTGCATCATAACAACCGAATATAAAATGAATATAAAATTTACATATCGTTTCACCTACCCCTCTATCTACTTAAATGTCTACCTCTATCTATCGGCCTCTTACAGTTTCCTTAGAACTAGAAAGACTTCAGTTAGAAAGATAGGGACTTGAATATGAGCTAGAAGAGCGTGAACGTCAGCGTGAGTTTGAACGTGAAATGAAAGAACGTAAGCAGAGACACGAGATAGAAATAGCTCAATAACAGAGACAAAAACTTCCATCCAACTACACAGCAACATAGTCTCTATCCCCTCTTATTACGAGTCAGAACCAGAGTACTTCTTTTGACACTTCGAAAGACTGGCAGTACATCTCAATTGGCCCGAAGAAGAGTGGATATGGCTTATTCAAAGCAAGCTGGTAGGAACAGCAGCCAAGGTCTTTAACAGTCTTGAGGAACATACCTTTTATAACCTAGTTAAAACCAGTACCCTTAATGCCTATCAAGTTACCCCAGAATCCTATAAGTAGAAATTTAGAAACTTATTAAAATCTTCAGCTTCAACTTATATAGAATTTGCTGCCGAAAAGCTAAAGATTTTCAAGCAATGGCTCTCCTCCCGTAAAATTAACACGTATGGTCAATTGGTAAACTTGATGGTCATTGAAGAGTTTAAAACACGACTTCCATTCCAAGTAATGATGTACATCAATGACAAGGATGTACTAGAATTGAATGGTGCTGGCCTGTTGGCCGATCAATTTACGGTGGTGTACTGGTTGGGATCGCAACGCAAACGTCCATGTGTAAAGTTATCGACATATTCCCTCGCGTCTCAGGATGATAAATGGTTTATGGATAAGTCCTCGTATACCCCTCCTTCCTCCGATAACTGTAACTACTATAAGAAATCTGGTCATCCTATTTCTCGTAGTCAGGCTCCAGGCTGTAGAACCTCCTCATTCACTAACGAGCAAAAAAGAATCAGATAAATGTCGAAGTAGATCCTCCTCAAGGCAAAGTCTACCAAACTCGCAAAACACTCCAAAACCCATGTCCCATTTTGTAAAAGTTGATTCTCAATCCCAGAAATATCCTTTCCATGACTTCAAATCTCAAGGTGAAATCGCCCTCTCAAGAAACGGCCCCTTCCTCCTGATTACTATTCCTAGAGACACTGGTGCCACTCAGTCCATTATCATCAAATCCGCTCTACCCGAGATTGGGACCAGAGTCTCTGGACACAAAGTAACTATAAGTGATCTGCCCTCAGTTCAGTCCACGGAACTGGTCAATGTATTCCTCAAGTGGAACTTATTCCAAAAGGAAGTGTAGATCGGTATCTGGCACAAACCCCTGCCTATTCCAGGATTTGAACTCATCCTTGGCAACGATCTCGCCGGCTCCCTAGTAGCCCCTCCGCCCGAGATTATAAATCCTCCCTGTGACCTAAGCCCTACTATTGTAGAAGACCACTTGCATCCCGAGATTTTCCTCTGTGTGCGGTCACCGCTTCCAAAATCGCCCTGTGGATCCCCCTCTGCCCAGTACCTTTGATCTTCCTAACCAAACCATATCCTCTGAAAAACCTATCAAGAGGTCAACTCGAGGATACCACCCTACAACACTTCCAAAGAGTAGCATCCAGTTCCCAAAAAGAAGTTGACAACTTCTCTGAATTCTACTACCAAAAGGGGATCCTACTAATGAGAGTAACCAAACCTCGCTCCCTCCGACCCAGTATTATCCAGATCGCTCATGATGGTTCTGGAGGACATCTAGGCATTTGCAAGACCTACGATCGAATCAACGATGACTTCTTCTGGCCCGGTCTAAAGAAGACAGTCACTGATTACATTAGGACCTGCCATACTTGCCAGATGGTAGGAAAACCCAACCAGAAAATCCCACAAGCTCCTCTGAACCCCATCCCTGTCTCTGGTGAACCCTTTGAAAATGTTATTATTGATTATGTGGGGCCATGGCCCAAGACAAAGGAAGGAAACCATTATACCCTCACTGTAATGTGTCCAGTGATTAGGTACCCTGAATCTTTTCCTCTGAAGAAAATTAATGCTCAAATCATAGGAAACATCATACTAATTTTTTTTTATTGAAGTGGGTCTACTCTAAGATATCCAATCTGACAGAGGAACAAACTTCACCAGTGACCTTTTTACCAGTGTACTAAAAGAGTTAGGTATTACCCAAACCCTCTTCCCCGTTGATCATAATGAAACTCAGGGCGCTCCTGAACGGTTCCATCAGACACTCAAGGCCATGCCTCGAGATTTTTTTTTTTTTTTATTATTCTCCTTCTAACTGGGATGAAGGACTACCCCTTATATTATTTGCTGTAAGGGAAACCGTACAGTCCTCATTAGGGTTCTCTCCCTTCGAACTGCTGTACGGTCGCCAAATAAGACGACCCCTTAAGACCCTTAAGGAACAGTGGTATCAAGCGACCCCTCAACATCCCAAACAGATAGTGAATCAATATATTGATCAATTGAAACGCTGACTGAAAGTAGTCCGAAACATTACCTTAGAGAACTTAGCCGCGTCTCAAGCCAAAATGAAAATCCATTTCGACCAGGAAACCAAGGTCCGAACCTTCAAACCCGGTGACGAGGTATTCCTGTATCTGCCCATACCTGGAGTTCTCCTCACCCACAAGTTTCAAGGTCCCTATATAGTTTCCAACCGCCATGATAAACTTAATTACGTTGTTCTTACTCCTGACAGGCGAAAAGACTCTAAACTAGTTCATGTAAATTTGATAAAAGGATGCCTGAGGAGACAACCTGCTGATGACTCCTCGAGACCTATCCATTATAACCAAAACCCAGAAGGTGAATCAATTACCCCAGTACAAAATAATGATTCCATCATTCTCCAGCTTAACTCCTCCCTCTTCGCTGACCCATCCTCATTCCATGCTCACTTAAACCAAAAACAACAAGAGGATCTAACCCTAGATTTTCCAGAAACACCCTACCGTATTTGCAAACCACCCAGTGTTATGTACTACGGTCGAACATGACATAAAACTTCTTCCTAAAGACCAGACTCACCAAACAACGTATTCTTAGGTGGGCTCTCTAGCTCCAAGCCTTTAATTTCCGGATGAGTCACATCAAAGATGAAGACAACATCCTGGCGGATGCTCTCTCAAGAGGAGCAGACGCCCAAACATCTCTCATTGACTAAAGGACCTCTAGCCCAGCTCCACCCCTTTACGCTGAACTTCTGGAATGGGGGTGTTATAATCACTGGTCACTACCGTCAGTTTTCTCTCACCCCATAACAGACTATTTGAAGACACTCGTACATGACCTAACACCCCCCCACCACGTCCCCATGACTTGTTAACAGCTTCAATAAGTTGTTGGTTTCGACCTGTTTGCGAGCCGGACTCAAAGCCTCAATGAACCGCTGACGAGGTCCATGTCAAAGCTCCGCCCACTCCACCCACTACTTAAAGACGGCCACCAACTTCGACAGACAGCAATTAAGACCCCTGTGACTTCCCCAGGTCTCAAGGCATTTGCGTTGACATCGTTCCCGCCTTGCTGCTCCGCAACCGGGTCCCCCTAGGACAAGCCTCGTTCCACACGCAACTAACGTGAGTATAACCAACTCTTACCTGGTAGAAGTGGAACTCCCCACCCCTTTTTGAATCTGGCTATCTTTACATGTATTTGCTTTGTGACTGGGAACATTTCTCTTGTATTTAAATTATACTTATAATTTTCTTATTCCATTGTATTTCTCTTTATGATATGTCTGATGTTATCCTTTGGGATATATTTATTTGTATTGGTTATGGTACAGATTAAATACATGTTTTCATGCTATTAGACTTCTCGACTTGCCTCTACGTGTGTAAAATATGACCAAGAGCCACTACATCCATTAACGTACTTTGTTACGGCTGCATCGTGCCATCGTTCGGTACACCTTAGCAAGCCATAACAATATATATATATATATATATATATATATATATATATATATATATATATCTGTATATATATATATATATATATATATATATATACAGTATATATACATATATATATATATATATATGTATGTATATGTATATGTATATGTATATGTATATATATATATACATATGTGTATGTGTGTGTGTGTATTTATTCTATCTCTTCCTGAAGAAGACAAGAAATGATCGAAAATAATAAAAACATGAAACTAAAATAAAAGAGAAAATATGAAACACATTTGAAGAAGGGAAAAGAAGAGTAAAGAGAGAAAGAAAAACCGGTCAAACAAAGGAAAGAAATAAAAAAGCGAACAATAGATAATAAATGTTAAAAAAAAAAGGGAAAAGAATAGCGGAAAAAAAGATAAAAATGAAATAAATCAAAGAGTAAATAAAATGCGGCATGGTATCGTGAGTCATCTCACCCAAACTCTTTCTTTTTCCTCCCCCGTGCCCTCTACCCACACAACCTCAGGAGTAGTGGGTGGCACTTTTGTTCTTAGTCCGGCTTATGCCAGGCTATTTCATTCATCTTCGTAGGACTATCTTGGCGGCAAAGAGGTTTTCGCCTACCTCGTTTAATCCCTTCCGCGCTTGATGGGACCAAGGCAACCCCTCACTAGCGAAAGGATTAACTCATCTCTTGTGTGGAAAAAGCCAACTGATAATGTCCTCCAAAGGGCCCCTTTGCCCAGAGAAGCACAGATTATTTTTTACTATGCTCAATAAAATCGTTTGGCGCTCGCCTGAGGAAAACTCCCGAAAAGAGCTAAATGATCACGAAGGTTAAGCGTCTTAAAGATTTTCTTCTTCTTTTTTTTTTTTTTTTTTTTTTTTTAGTCGAGGCCATTTCTCTTTTCTCTCTTCTCTTGCATGGAGGCTGCCACGTCAGGGCTGTCACTCTCGCCGCGCTCATGAAATATTACTCCAACAATTTTTGGTCTCCAACTCTTCAACAGTTTCATCGGCCTCACGCGTCCTCCTCCTCCTCTTCCTCCTCCTCCTCCTCCTCCTCCTCTTCCTCCTCCTCCATTACTCCTACTCCTCCTCCTACTCCTACTGCCCCCCTCACCCCTCCCTCAGTCATCTCCTTCTTCCACTCCGTAGTCCTTATCAATGCACTTTTGTGTATTTTTTGAGTAATAATTTGCTAATACTTTATATGTTTTGCCATACCACTCCAGGTAATAACTTTTTTGTCTTGTATGGTTGTAGTAATCAATGTAGTATTTCTTATTGATGATTTTTGTTTATTTACCTATTTATTAATTTTTATTATTTTGCATATGCATATTTTAGCCTTTGGCTGTAGATGATCTTTTCTCTCTTATATTTCAAATAGCAGAAGATATGCAAGATAGAGCCTGACACAGACGCCACCCCTCCCTTTTCCACTAACGATGTAGAAAATCCAATAAAGTCCCGACACAAAACCTGACACATATATGATCTTAAAAGATTATTGGTACAGATAGCCACACCAACGGAAAAATCCCAACTCAACCAACTATTTTGAATAAAGATATTGTATAATGGAGTTTCCCACGAAGCGCTATTCAACCTATTCACAAGTGATCTCACAACACGAGATCCAAAGCAGTGACCTACGCAGACGACTTAACTTCTTCAATAGGAGTCAAATCCTCGCACGCAGCATCGGATGCCTGAGGTACGATGACTAATGCATCACAATACTCGTGTTGTAATATATAAAGTCACTGTTTTATTACTCATTCTCTTTTTCTGAGTAATAATAAACACAGAAAATGTGATACGACTTAACCTCTTCAATAGGAGTCAAATCGTCGCACGCAGCATCGGATGCCTGAGGTACGATGATTAGCGCATCACAATACTCGTGTTGTAAAACATAAAGTCACTGTTTTATTACTCATTCTCTTTTTCTGAGTAATAATAAGCACAGGAAACGTGATCAAGCCAGTTCACAGAATTGGGAGTAACGCGGCTATAACTACAAATTAAATATAATCAAGACGTCGACATCGGCATCTTCGTATTTTCTCTTGCGTCTCATGGCGCCTACGTAGGCGCCATCGTATAGAAAACGCGATGATAACCCAGTGTTGTAACTACAAAACAATTGCAAACATCAAACATGCTTACTAAGGGAAATTAGAACAATGGTTAGTAATGGGATGCACTAAAGCCCCAATAGATCGTCTACAAATAGAAATAAAAATCTCTCTTCATAGAAAATCACATGGAAATGTTAGGCACACAGTCTTATGTAAGAATCCTAAACCGTACCTATTCATCCCATACATAACATACATACATACATATACCAAAGGATTTTTCCCCCTTACACGGGGGGTAGCCAAAAAAAAAGGCATAGAAATCATTCCCACCCATTTCATTTCCCATATATTCCACTCCCCTCCACCCTCCTCCCTCCCTCCTATCTTGGCACTTCCTGGATGACGGGTCATCCCTGCATCCTGTCCACTGCCCTGGGTCAGAAGCAGTGTCGCAAGACAGCACATCCCATACATAACACACCTGAAAAAATACTCCAGGGACCCACTACTGAAGCATATTTGAAAACCTACTACCTGCACCACGCAACACACCCGTACAAAATACATATACAATCAGATCACAAAACGAGGATTCCAAGATCAACCACCCAGTTCCCTACTCCACCAGTCTACTTCAAATAAGAGTCCTGTAGAGAAATGCTTTCCACTACAAGCAAGAGGCAAACTAACAAGACTCCGTTCGAGTCGAGTCACCATCCACCTTAAAAACACAAGACCAAATAGACCTGTTCACAGAAATAAATTGCCCTTGTTGCAATCATCACAGAAGAGACACTGAACATCTCATCTTACAATACTTAACCCTAATCATACACAGACTACAACTAAATAGTTTTTTCACGGGTGACTTGTGGGCCAATCTGAGGCAGTTGCCGGCCACATAGGAAGAGTAGTAGGTTTCCTGCATGAGAGACCTCGACCAATGGATTAGTTGAATGAATTTCTTCATCAATGTGCATTTCGCATCTTTGTCTGTCTGTTCGTCTTCCTTCCTTCCTTTCTATCTTTCTTTCTTTCTTTCTTTCTTTCTTTCTTTTTTCCTTTCTTTTTCTGTCTGTCTGTCTGTCTGT
>NC_134799.1:53423317-53425736 GCF_046742065.1 Oratosquilla oratoria
ATTTAGTAAGTAGTCTTTCGTGTGGGACGGTATCAAAAGCTTTTGCAAAGTCTAGATATATTAAATCTATATTGCTTCTTTTGTCATAATTCGAGATAACTGTGTTGTAGAATTCGAGTAAGTTAGTCACGCAAGAACGTTTCCGTCTGAAACCATGCTGGCTATCATTTATCAAACGGTTACTTTTTAAATGATGTTCGATAGCATCTCTGATGATAGTTTCCATTATTTTTCCTACGATTGAAGTCAAACTTATAGGCCTATGGTTATTTGGCTTCTTTTTGTCACCTTTTTTGAATATGGGAGTAACGTTAGCTAGCTTCCTCTTGGGACATCTCCGGATATGATGGATTTGTTGAAAATAGCCCTCTTCAAGAAAGTACAGGTTACAAGAATTTGCAGAGACATAAGTGAGTAGAAGGGAAACACGCAGAGCTAAAAACAGGACAATCCGTCGCGCAGGGTGGAGTCAGAGGTGAGGGGATGTGTGGGTGGAGGTGTGAGGTTAAAAGGGAAACGGGTTGAGAGCGGGGTCAGGAGGGTGAAAATTCTTAACCAAACGGCTCACTGCTAGAAGCAGTTAATAGTCATTTTAATAAGAAATTAAAAGAACTACTTCATAAGAATAGAGACCTCTTACAGAAATTCATTTCAATTAGTCCCCCTTTGCCACATATGTATGGTCTCATTAAGACTCATAAATGTAACAACCCCGCTAGACCTATTGTTTCGTCAATTGGTTCTGCTTCTTACAAGCTTTCCAAATGGCTAGTTACTATCCTTAGCCCTTTTAGTAGGTACAATCTCTTCTTCTCATGTTACAAACACTTCTGATTTAATAGACAAACTCCATGATATCAAACCAAATTATAAGTTTACATTGGTTAGTTTTGATATAGTCAGTTTATTCACGAAAGTCCCCATAGATGATTTATTATTTTACCTTCAAGATGAACTTAATAAACATGTTCTTCCATTGCCATCAACTACATTGATTGAACTAATTAAGGTATGTGTTAAAGATTGTAAGTTTCAATTCAATGGTAATTTCTATTCCCAAAAATTCGGCATGAGTATGGGAAACCCTTTATCCCCAGTTTTGAGTAATTTATACATGGAATTTTTCGAAACTAAAATATTACACAAAATCTTCCCCCCTAACATCCCTTGGCTTAGGTATATTGATGACATTTTATGTCTTTGGCCAGAAGATAAAAATGTCCATGATTTTTTATCTAAATTGAATACCCTTGTTGATTCTATTAAATTTACTTTAGAAATTGAGAAAAATTGTACCTTACCTTTCTTAGATTGCACTATCCTACGTCATGACAATAGCCTTAAATTTAAAGTATATCGTAAACCAACCAATGTAAGTTCATATATCCATTATTATTATTCTCATCCAAATAATATTAAACGTACAGTCTTTGCTTCTATGCTTTTAAGAGCTTTTTGTATTTGTAGTCCTGAATTCATTGATGAAGAAATCAGAAATGTTTTTAACATTGGGCTAGAATTAAAATACCCTAAGCAATTCCTTGATATTGCTTACAATTTTGCAAGGAAATCATTTTTAACTCCTCAGCCTAAATCCCCTTTCAATTATCATAATGTTTTAATTTTACCATTTCAAGAAAATTTGTTAAGTATCACAGAATCATAAAAAGATTTAACGTAAAGGTAGTTTTTAAAAATGATAGTACAGTAAAACATAAACTCATCAACAATAGTATTGAAATTAAAAAAGGATGCATTTATAAAATTCCTTGCAAAATGTGTAATCAATTTTACATAGGTCAAACTGCCAAACCCTTAAACATTAGAATTGAACAACACAAGAAAAATGTTAGGGATGGCAATAATTCTAGTGGTATATTCAAGCATATTGAATTAAATAATCATCCAGTTGTTCTGAGGTGTTGACGTTAGTGTTACGTTTGAGGCTTTTTGCTCCTCTTGTTTTTGTTTACAGCCAGGTAACTTATTTTATTTGTAGTATATATATATTTTCTAATTTAGACGTTTGTTCCTGGTTCTTCATTGCAGACATTTGGTCCACTTCTATTTACATCTGTCCTGTTGTTTTTACTGTGTGTCACCTAGGGTTACTTTTGCTTCGCTTGTTTTATGTTCACAAATATGTAACTTTTATTTGAATTTTATTTTATTCTAATTGGTATTTAATTTCTATTGTAATCTATTTATTTTATTATTGTAAGGTATTCTTTGTGCAATTGACTGAGATGGTGAACCTTTCACAGGTTTACCATTTCGGCGATTTATAATGAGTTCACATTCTTGTAGCCGTTATACCCCCTGAAGACGATTCCTGGACGGGAACCGAAACGTCGGGCAAATATACCCTTCAATTGAATTTGGTGTTTACAGTTTTCCAATATGGATCCCAGATTCCAAA
>NC_134799.1:53426236-53431236 GCF_046742065.1 Oratosquilla oratoria
CACTTGTACTCCCCGTCTTGCTGTACGACTTGAGGAGGCATCTCGAAGTCTTTGATACTAAGTGCCTTCGGAGAATCATGGGATATCGGTGGAATGACTTCTTATCAAACCAGAGACTCAATTTAGGCCAGTTACCAGTATAATTCGTAAAAGTCAACTCTGGCTATATGGGCACATGACACATATCCCTAATGTCGATACTACTCACAGAGTTGTCTCCGCAGGAGACAGCCCTCGATGAAGGAGGCGAAGAGAACTTGCCCAGAATTCATGGCTGGGAAAAGTTGATCGAGCCTGTCGAGAGCTGTTTGGAGTGGGAATGGTGGCTGCATGAGGTCTTGCTCCAGAGAGCGTGGGGACTGGCGCCGGCGTGTGAGAGAACCAACGCTCTACATGACGTATGCCCCCAATTGATGATGATGATGATAAGTATAACAGGTGCACTGACGCACTGTAGGGGGACGGACTGTAAATTAGGAAAGGCCTTGTTGTTGATGTGCTGTATCGCTAAATGTATAAACAAGCTGTGCGGTCAACTGAACATTCAGATCAAACAAACAATTCTCATTTGGAAAATTTTGTAGCAATGTTTGTATATTTGAATTTTGCACTTTTGACAATAGGACCCGATCACTGCGAAACCTTTTTGATAAGTTTTATTATGACTAACACAAGACCATTTCATTCATCTGAGGACAGCAACTAGTACTGGTGGGGTTAAGGAGGTTTTGAGTGACGATCATGTGCAATCGTACAGAAGTTTTATGATTTGTACTTCTGTTTTGAGTGTAACGTTTTACAAGTGAAAAAATATAGGAAGGGGTTTTCATGGGGAACGGTGAAGCCATCGTGTGCACTATACATAGTGACGTAATACCAGTGCTCTTGTATCTAATATATATATATATATATATATATATATATATATATATTGCCGAAACCACAGGGAAATTAAAGTCAGAATACTGAACGTTTTCGTCTATTACGACATCCTCAGAGTACAAAGAAAGAAAAAATAGAACACAATATTTATACAGAAGAAAGAAAACTGGGAGAGGTCATAGCCTCATAAAACCTTCGGACATTATACATACAACACATTTAATTACAAATGGAAATGTTAATGTTAATAAAAATACATATACATTCATATACACATAGAAATGGTGATAGTAACAATAAAAATAATAATAATAAATAAAATAAAATAAAAAGAACAAAAACCATGTGGCCGAAAGGTCCATAGGACAATTGGGACAATTAGGAAACTAAATACTGCTTTACTATCCTATGATATTGTTTTGTTAAACCAAAACACAAGTAATATTATTATCAAATAGTACAAAAAAGAAAAAGAAAGAAAAAAACAATATTTAACAGAAATACGAAAACTGGAAAGGTTATGCCACATAAAACTTTCGGACGTTATACATACATACACACTCATATACACAGAAATATTAATGGTAACAGTAAATGAAAAAAATACATACACAATCATATACACATGGAAATAATAATGGTAATAGTAAAACAAACAAACAAAAAATACAAAAGAACAAAACCTTGTGGCTGAAAGGTCCACAGGACATTTGGTACCATTAGGAAATTTGGTACTGTTTTACTATCCTATTAATTATAAAATTGTCTAGTTTAAAAACCTAAACTCAAGTTAATATTATTATCAAAATTGTTCTTTATGAAACAGGATTCAATGATGTTCCTATCTAAAGCTGAATTACAATCAACAATTTTCTTAACGTTGTATATATATATGTATTAGCTTACCTTACCGAGATGCCGTATCGGCTTGGACGTTGGCCACCATTGGGCTCCATTCCTGTCTGCAAATGACTCCTCTTAACAAGATGGCATTTGTTTTTTGTTTTTCTCCTACAGATGTCCTTAACCCTTCTACATATTTTCTTCGTGGTCTTCCTCTTGCCCTCTTTTCTTCTATATTTTCCCTGTTAGGTACGTATGTTCTAATTGTTGTATTTTCATGACGTGTCCTACAAAGTGTAACTGTCTTTTCCTGATAGTTGCTACTACTTCTCTCTGTGTTCCTATTTATTTATTCATTTATTTATTTATAAATGCGGTACTGCCAAGGACTCGAACCCAGCATCCACATGACAAGTGCCGTAGTAACTTACCAACTAGGCTATCAAGAGAGATATAAGCTGAGCGCAACTTTTCTTATATATTTGTATGCTCGAGTTTTAGACACATACATGAAATTTTGCGTTCAACCCATCTCCACTATGATAATCCAATTGTACTATAATTTTATTAACAATGTATCATTTAAGATTTTATTTGACCCAACGGGTGACGGGTGGTCTAGTGTATATAGATAAATTACAGCAATGATCTGAAAAGTGGCTAATAAAATTTAACACAAGTAAATGCAAGGTAATGCACATAGGTAAAAATAACAGTAAGTATGATAACAAGTTATTTGGAAATTCGTAAACAAAAGTGGAGAGTGAAAAATATCTCGGCGTAATTATCCAAGCAGTGTATTTCAGCCTCTGAGAAAGCAAATAAGTTTCTAGGACTGATTGCGCGATCTTTTGATTTCAAAAGTCCATCACTCATTAACAAGCTATATAAATCGTTAGTTCGTCCTTATTTGGAATATGCTTTTTCCGTATGGTCACCGAATCTCATTAAAGACATTGACAGACTAGAAAAAGTACAACAGCGAGGCACAAAACTGATTCCAAATATCAAAAATAAATCATACGAAAATCGACTAAAACATATGAATCTGTTTTCCCTAAAAAAGCGTAGACTCAGAGGTGACTTCATACAGGTCTTTAAGATTTTAAAGGGAATTGACAACATCAAAAGTGACAAAATTTTCACATTGAATGAGAATCAGACAAGAAACAATGGTCTCAAACTGTCCGGAAATAGATTCAATTTGGAAGTAGGTAGAATCAATTTTGCCAACCGTGTAGTTAATGAATGGAATAAACTTCCTGCACAGGTAGTGGAATGTAGTTCAGTTTGAAGCTTTAAGAATCAGTTAGATAAATACCTAAGCAAGATGCTGTAATGATTATAATTTATCTTATATTATTTGTTTTTGTTTTGTTATCATTTGTCTGTCTGATTTTCATTTATTATTAGTTATATGTCAATTTATTATTATTTACTATTTACCTGTTTGTTTATTATTTAACTATACCTATGTATTTATTTATGTATTTTATTTGTTATTTACATTATTATAGTTTTTGTTTATTCTTTTATTATTATTATTATGATTTTTTATTCGCATCCGACCTAGATATGGACCAAAAGGTCTCCTGTCGGCATGCTCCGCCTTTGTAATCCTTTGCCCTCCAAGAATGGCTTCCCAGACCCCCTGACCCTAAGTAGATACCTTTTTCCCACTTCGGCCTACCCTCTCCAGCTTTCTTCCTTTCACTCTGAAGTTCCTCCATGCTACCTTGCCCCAACTTTTTATCATGATTTATTCTTTTAATACTATTTGTTACTTTTTATTTTCAACACTATTATTATTATCATTGTTATTATAACTATTATTTATTTATTATTACTATCATCATATTTATAATTTTATCATTACATTTTTATTATTACCATCATTATTATTATTACTTTCATTATCTTTATTATTATTATTTTTATTATTATTGTTACTATTATTATTTAATTATTTAATTTTTCGTTTTTATTATCATTGTTATCACTATTATTGTCATATTTACTATTAATAATTTTTATTTTTTAATTTTTAATTTTTATTTCTTGGTTATTAGTATTATAATAATAATTTTTATTATTTTTATATTTATTTTTATTATTATTATTATTACTTTTATTTTATTGTTATTATTTTCATTATTATTATTATTACTTCTACTGTATTGCTATTATCATTTTTGTTATTATTGTTAATATTTATCTTCATTGTTATCATTACTATTGTTACATTCTCTATTAATAATTTCTTTGTTATTAGTGTTATCATATTTAATTGTAAAAATTTCTTCATTGTTACGTTAGCCACAATGTGATGTTCACATTCGTCACCAACTATGGTAACTCGGAGAGGTGGTGAAGTCCACCCTATGTATATAATGCCCACAGCCCGTTTGTACACATATTTCTTTGAAAAAACATACCTGCGAAACTAGTCAGGAATAAACTCAAGACTAAGACTCCTGTGTTTCCTATTCCGCTTACATCAACCTGTCAGAATGTCTCAACAAATATATATATATATACAGTATATATATACATATATATATATATATATACATACATATACATACATATATATATATATATATATATATATATTTCAATATATATACATTTACAGTATATATATATATTTCAATATATATACATCTATATATATATGTATATATATATATATATATATATACATTTATATATATATATATACATTTATATATATATATATATGTATATATATATATTTCACAAGACGAAAATGTAGTAGCACATTTAGTATAATGTTTTAAATTACTCACTGTCGGAGAAGCAAAGCAAATTGAGCAAATTAGGTTATCCAACTTGGTTGTTGACAAAAGCTCTTAGCAAGGCAAAAATCAGCTATTATAAGAACTCTTCCCAAACAAACAACCAGCACAATTGGGACAATACTTGTATAAAGATCCCATACAACCATTTATTGGACGAAGCTTCTAATATGTTACCACAAGATAAGATTAAATTGGTCTTCAACTATCCTAATAGCATTTTTCATAAGGTAGTAAATATACATCAAAAACCCAAATCAGATAATAACCCAGGAATATATAAACTACCGTGTAAAGACTGTAATGAGGTCTACTGGGGTCAAACTGGTAGGGACCTCAACACCAGAGTAAAAGAGCACAAAAACTCTGTCAGGTATGCACAAAACAACTCCGCGGTCTTCCTCCATACATCAACAAAGGATCACCGCATAGATTGGAACAATCCAGAATTAATTT
>NC_134799.1:53436236-53441236 GCF_046742065.1 Oratosquilla oratoria
ATTTGGAACTTTTGTCAGTTTTTGGCCGAGCCAACAGAATTGATCGAGGTACTATGTTTCCCGACATTTTGAAGAATGGGCGTATAAGATATTGTCTTCTTCTTCTTCTTCTTCTTCTTCTTCTTCTTCTTCTTCTTCTTCTTCTTCTTCTTCTTCTTCTTCTTCTTCTTCTTCTTCTTCTTCTTCTTCTTCTTCCTCGCGTTCTTCTTCGCGTTTTTCTTCGCGTTCTTCTTCGCGTTCTTCTTCGCATTCTTCTTTGCGTTCTTCTTCGCGTTCTTCTTCTTCGCGTTCTTCTTCGCGCTCTTCTTCGCGTTCTTCTTCCTCGCGTTCTTCTTCTTCGCGTTCTTCTTCGCATTCTCCTTCTAATTCTACTTCGTGTTCTTCTTCGCGTTCTTCTTTGTGTTCTTCTTCGCGTTCTTCTTCCTCGCTTTCTTCTTCGGGTTCTTCTTCGCGTTCTTCTTCGAGTTCTTTTTCGTGCTGGGGATCCCGTGTTTGGGTTTCGCCCCGAGGCCGAGGCCGAAGGGGAAAACGAGGGATTTGAGCGCGGAAAGCTGCGGCCGTAGGCCGCTGTTTGCGCAGCCAAGCCCCCGGGCGAGCCAACAGAATTGATCGAGGTACTATGTTTCCCGACATTTTGAAGAATGGGCGTATAAGATATTGTCCCGTGGCCTTAAAAATGAACATATTGAATTATATCTAAAATTGTACAAAAACATAAAAAGGTTAAAACTTAGAATAGCTATGATAAATGATTTCCAACGTATAGTTCGAAAATTTGGTGAGGTATTAAAGGACAATCCTGATTACAAATATTCTGGCTCAAGGAAAGAGTATCTTAGTTTACCAGCTAATAAAGAAGACATTGAAGAAAAAGCGTATAGCTGTCATAGAATTTGGTTGTCTTGCTACTACAACATGTCCAATGACGGCAAATCAGCTTTAGCTTTGGAGAGAAAACGACAGAGGCATTATTGGATGTGGGTTTATTCCTGACCGGTTTCGCATAGAGCGAAACCGGTCAGGAATAAACTCAGGAACTCGGAACTAGACCCGTGACTTCTTTTTCCACCTTCATCAACTTGTCACAACGTACCAGCATATATATATATATAAATATACATATGTATATACTGTATATATATATATATATATATATATATACACACATAAGAATAAACTGTATATATATATATATATATATATATATATATATATGTATATATATTTCTTCATGGTTGTTTAATGTCTAAGACTATCTGCGTGGAGAGTGCTTACTCACATTCGGTGGTACACTGCCCGTAAGCACACGAGGCAATGCGGTTGGACCATTAGGAAACGATAATCCAACAGGAACGCCCAGTTTTGTTTTGGTTGTGCTGTTCATATTGGCTATAAAGGGGGAGTGGGGTGTCAGTAATCTTACCTCCATGCCAACTGGTTTCTGGTGAGATATTTCTCTGGTGTCACCTTATTATATTCGGTGAAGCCCTTTATCCATAGGATGCCCAATGGTCCACGCCGCCACTATGACGGTACCCCATATATTTATGAGGAGTTTCCCTGTTCGCCATCAGGGACGTGCCAATTTGCAGTGGGTCCTGGGAGCTGCTCTTTGTCTGATCTTTCTTACAAAACCTGTTCGATATGGGTGACCCTGCAGAGATTGTCTCTCTATCGACATAGCTTTTGTAAGCATTAACATTCTCAAGCCTATCCACCACGTCAAGGTGTCAACACTCGGATAGGTACCATAAAGTAAGAAGTCTCTCAGAAGATCACAGGCTGAAGGGTTTAATAGAAGAACTAGACAACATCAAGTGGGATATCGTAGGACTGAGCGAAGTCCGAAGGGTGGAAGAAAAGCTGATACAATTACAAGATGGTCACCACCTGTTCCACTATAGAGATAGGGACAAAGAAAGATCTAGTGGAGTAGCATTTTTGATAAACCGAGAGGTTGCTGATAACGTAGTTAAATTCAGTAGCTTGTCAGACAGGGTAGCTTGGATTGTGATTAGGCTGTGTAATAGGTACACTCTAAAAATAGTTCAGATTTATGCACCAAATTCAGAGTTCAGACGATGAAATAGAGTCGTTCTATAATGATTTAAGTCAGGTAATGGACCAAGAAAAACGTAAGTACACGTTGGTAATAGGCGACTTTAATGCTAAAGTGGGGAAGAAGATGGGCGATGAGACGAGTATTGGTAAGTTTGGAGTAGGTGAAAGAAATGAGAGAGGCGAGATGTTAGTAAATTTTACAGAAAACTACAACATGAGGATAATAAACACTTTCTTCCAAAAACGTGTAGGTCGTAAATGGACGTGGAGAAGTCCAAATGGAACAACAAAGAAAGAAATAGAATTTATATTAGGAGATGAGAGCAAAATTGTTAACAATGTTACGGTGATAAGTAAAGTAAACATAGTTAGTGACCATAGAATGGTAGGTTGCAGAGCTAAATAAAATTTCAGAGCTGAGAGAAATATACTAATCTTAAGAAAGAATATAAGCCTTGCAAAGGTTAAGGATAATAATAAGAAATTTCAGTTAGAAATTAAAAATTTATTCGAAGCTCTAAGAACTAATGAGGACACCGTGGAAGATATTAATTTGAATTTAGTGAATATCATTAAAGAATCGGCAGAGAAAGTAGGAAGTACAAAAAACATTAGAGAAAACAAATACTCCCAAGCTACAAATGACCTAATCAAAAGAAGAAGAACCATGCAAATTAAAAGCAGAAGAGACGAAATAGAGTAGAACTAAACAAGCTTATCAACAAAAGGCAGATATTAGAGAAAAGAAAGAGAAACATTGATGAAATAGAGGAAACTATTCGGAAGGGTAATAGTATTAAAGGGACCAAGCGCAAACATGCTTTAGGAAGACAGCAAATGATATGTTTGAAAGATAGAAATGGAGAAATAATTAAATGTAGAGACAAAATGGTAAAAAGAGTAGAAGAATTTTACCAAGAGCTTTACTCGTCAAAGACCGTAGTTGAATCAGTAAATTCATGTGTAGACGTTAGTAGTGTACCAGATATTACAAAAGGAAGAAGTAGAATTTGCTCTAAAAACTATAAAACGAGGAAAAGCACCAAGGGAAGATGGTATATCGATAGACCTGTTGAAAGACGCAGGTATATTAGTTAATATTAAATTAGCTGATTTGTACACCCAGTGCTTACGTCAAGAAAGCGTTCCTGATGCGTGGTGCAATGCTATAGTAATTTTGCTTCATAAAAAGGAGACCAGAAGGACCTTAGTAACTATCGACTGATTAGTTTGCTATCAAATGTATATAAAGTATTCTCCAAGATCCTTACAAATAGACTAAGTAAAGTTTTAGATGAAAACCAACCGAGAGAAGAGGCAGGTTTTGGAGCGGATATTCGACTTTGGACTATTTGCAGGCGATAAAACAACTAATCGAGAAAACGACAGAATACAATATACTTCTGTGTTTAGCTTTTGTAGATTACGAGAAGGCCTTTGACTCGGTAGACCAAATATCAATACTAAACTTGCTACGCAAGCATGGTACAAACGAACAGATCTTAAAAGTTTTAGAAAATATTTATGCGAAAGGTACCGCTATAGTTTGACTACATAAAGATACAGAAAAGATCGAGATCGAGAAAGGAGTACAGCAAGGCGATACAATTTCACTGAAACTATTTACAACTTGCTTGGAAGATATTTTCAGAAGATTGAGTTGGGAAAAGAAAGGTTTAAAGATTAATAGCAAATATTTGAACCACCTAAGATTTGCGGATGACATTATTCTTATTTCAGAAAGAGCAGAAGACTTGCAAGATATGCTGAGTGATCTAAACAAGACAAGTGTCAAAGTATGTTTAAAAATGAATCAAAGTAAAACCAAAGTAATGTTGAATACGAAAGTTCAAAGTAAAGAGATTGTAATTGATGATGAGAATCTTGAGGAAGTTGAAGAGTATAATTATTTAGACCAGATCGTGAAGGGGACGAAAGATCATGATAATGAAATAAAAAGACGCATTACAAGTGATTGAAAAGTGTTTGGTAAGTATAGTAAGGTCCTAAGAGTCTCTCTACCTCTATGTTTGAAACGTAAAGTTTACAATAAATGCATTCTACCAGCAATAATCTTCGGGTGTGAGACTTGGAAACTAACAAAGGCAATGGAAACAAAACTAAGGACAGCACAGAGGAGAATGGAGAGATCAATGATGGGAATAACACTGAGAGACCGAAAGAGAGCAAGTTGGGTGAGAGAGCAGACTAGAGTGAAAGATATTGTGAAAGCAGTAAAAGAGAGGAAGTGGAATTGGGTAGGTAAGTTAGTGCGAACGACTGATGAGCGATGGAGTAAGTATGTTACTGAGTGAACGCCGCAAGATGGGAAGCGTGGAAGAGGGAGACCAGACAGAAGATGGAGAGACGAAATTGAGAAGTTTGCAGGAGTGACGTAGTAAAGTATGGCGCGGTCGTGTGAATCATGGAATGCTATGAAGGAGGCCTTTGTTCAGCAGTGGACTCAGGATGGCTGATTTTATTTTATTATATATATATATATATATATATATATATATATATATGCTAATAAGAACACGGGTACGTGTTCACTTATGCAAAGTAGACCACTTGGAAAAAGAAACTAACGAAGCAGAGCGCTTTCGTATATTACATCTTCAGTGCAACAAGTACATAGTGATAGGAATACATAGACAATATATACATGATACAAAGGGACAAGGACAGTTTGAATAAGCGTAGCGACCAATTACCCCCTGGAGAGCGGAAGGTCATTGTCAATTATCTTACGATGGTCGGGCGACATCAGGTCACAGTCGCCAAGGAGAGCGCAAGGTCATTGTCAATTATCTTACGATGGTCGGGCGACATCAGGTCACAGTCGCCAAGGGTCACTGTTTCTACTACTTATATAAGGCGACATTAAGTCAATTCGTTGGATTACATTTTACCTGATATTATCTTACTAATTTCTTGAC
>NC_134799.1:53448736-53451236 GCF_046742065.1 Oratosquilla oratoria
GAATAAAAGCATAAGATGGTCTAGGATATTTCCAACCAGTACCATAGGGTTTGGGTCTTTTAATGTACGTGAATGTAGTACAGATGAGAGCAAAATGGAAAAGATAGGCAATATGTTTGTGAGAAGAAAGATGGATGTATTGGCTTTGAGTGAAACTAAGTTAAGAGGGAGAGCGAGCGTGAATTTGGGAGTGTAGTTGGGAGATTCTCATGAGTGAAGAGAGGGCGAGGGAAAAAAGGGGTGGCTATAAGTAAGTGAAGAGATAAGTAAACGTATAGTGGAGTGGAAGAAGGTTTCTTCAAGGTTAATGTGGATGAAGGTGAAACTAGGAAAGGTTTTTGTAAGTGTATATGGGCCTGGTAGTTAGAAGAGTGTAGAAGAAAGGGAGGCATTTTGGATAGCTTTAAATGAGTGCATAGACGGATTAGGGAGAAACGTCAATGTAGTAGTATTAGGAGGCCTTAATGCTAAGGTAGGAAATGAACCAATAACCGGAGTGGTTGGGAAATATGGAGTTCCAGGAAAGAATCACAGTGGGGAGTTGATGGTGGAGATGTGTCTAGAAAGAGAGTTCATGATAACAACTACAGTGTTTCGGAAGAAAGTCAAGCATAAATACACATGGGAGAGGGTGGTGGATGGAAGAGTGATAGATAGAGCGTTAATGGTAATGGACTATGTAGTGGTAGATAGGAGTATAATAGGAAGATTTAAGGATGTAGATGTTCTAAGGGAAGAGAGTGAGGGAATATCAGATCATTTTCTGGTGGAAGGTAAGTTGAGAGTGGAGAATAGATGGAGAAATAGGAAAAGGACAAAGGGTAGGGAGGTGCTTAGAGTGAACTGCTTAAATGAGAAAGAAAAGGAGGAGTACAAGAAAAACCTGAGAGAGGAGTGGAAGAGAGTGAAGGATAGAATAGACCTAGGAGTGGAGGAGGAATGGGGATGGTTCAAGGAGAGAGTCACAAGGTGTGCAAAGATGGTGTGTGGAACAAGGAGGATAGGAGGAAATAGAAGGAAGGGTAGTGAATAGTGGGATAAGGAAGCAAAGAAGAAAAGAGAAGCGAAGAATAGAAGAAGCGAGCTTACACAGATTGGTTACAAAACAGGACAAGGGAAACATATGAGAGGTACAAAGAAAAGAGAAGAGAAGTAAAGTATAAGATAAAGGAGGCACAGAGGAGAGCAGATGTGAGGTGGGGTAAGAGTATGACAGAAATTTTTGAATGTAATAAAAAATGCTTTGGAAAGAAATTAAGAGAGGAAGAGGAGGCGAATCAAGTAGAGAAGAAAAGGTAAAAGGTGCATATGGAGACATGATAAAAGAAGAGAAGGCAGTAAGATGAAGAAGAGGAGAGTATTTTAGGGAGTTGCTAAATATGTAGGAGGATAAGGAGGGAAAGGTAGTTGCAGTGGGAAGTGCTAAGAAAATTACCGTGATGATTGAGGAAAATGGAGGAGAAATAAGGATGGATGAAGTGAAGGCAGTTGTTAAGATGATGAGAGCAGGTAACGCACCTGGTCTGGATGGATGTCATCCAGAATGTCTGAAAAAGGGAGGTACAGTGAAGGTGGACTGACTAATGAGCTTATCTAATGTTTGTTTAAGAGAGGGTAGAGTGCCGGAGGACTGGAGGAGTGTCTGCATAGTTCCACTTTACAAGAGAAAAGTGGACAAGTGTGAGTGTAGTAGTTTCAGAGGGATTAGCTTATTAAGTGTAGTTGGGAAGACTTATGGGTGTGTCTTGATTGAGAGGATAAGGAGAGGAACAGAGGGAGTAATTGGTGAGGAACAGTGTGGGTTTCGGCCAGGTAGAGGTTGCGTAGATCAGATTTTCGTGGTAAGACAGATATGTGAGAAAGCGATAGGAAAAGGTAAGGACTTTTTTTTTGGGGGGGAGGGCTATGGATTTGGAAAAGGCTTATGACAGGGTTGGCAAGAAGGCACTGTGGGAGGTATTGCAGTTATACGGGATAGGAGGAAAGATTTTAGAAGCTGTCAAGATTTTTTATGAGAGTAGTAGAGCGTGTGTCAGGGTTAGAAATGGAGAGAGTGAGTGGTTAGAGGTAAAGGTGGGACTTTCTCAGGGATATGTTATGTCACCCTGACTGTTCAATTTATACATGGATGGGGTGGTGCGAGAGATAAATGCAAGGGTGGTGGGTAAGGAATTGGAAATAGTTAAAGAAAATGGCGAAAAGTGGGAGATAAGCCAGCTGTTGTTTACGGACGACACTGCGCTTGTAACAGGATCAGAGGAGGGATTGAGGAAGTTATTGACAGAGTTTAGGAAGGTGTGTGAAAGAAGGAAGTTGAAGATAAATGTGGGTAAAAGTAAGGTGATGAGATGTATAAAGGATGAAAGTGGCAGCAGACTGGATATGAGTATTAAAGGAGGAAGACTGGAGAAAGTGGATAGTTTTAGATACTTGGGTTCGAATGTGGCAGAAAAGGGAGTAGTGGAGGTGGAGGTAAAATGTAAATTGGGAGAAGCGAGTA
>NC_134799.1:53456236-53463736 GCF_046742065.1 Oratosquilla oratoria
TTCAATTGATGTTGTCACCAAAACATTTGCCACACATAACAAAGAAATAAGTACCCTCTCCAAAATACACAAATGTCAATAACACAAAAAAGACACAAAACAATTATAACACAGATATAAACAGATGCAATAAACTGATTTGCAAAACTCACTGCTACCAAAGTCTTAAGCTGTCATAAAATAATTTACCAATAACAAAATCAGGAAAAATGTCAAGTAGTATTCAATCTCTTCCTCCTCCTGATTGTGAAATTTTATTAACGACAGCAACAATTAAAATAAGGCTTTATTAGAATAAGTGTTTGTGTTAGATCTCAATGGAGAATGTTTTCCTCATCTAGGTTAGTAGCTCATCTACACTACAGACATAATTGATCAACCCCGTTGTTGGTTGGCTAATATTTCTAGATAGTGCATCTGCTGCAACATTCTACCCAAAATATATTCAAACCTAACCTCATAACAGTAAAGTATAGCAAACCACCTGGCTAATCTGCCCCTAAGGTTCTTATGCTTAAATATGTTCTGAATAGCTGTATGATCAGTCCACTCTTTGATGGGATATCCCAGTATCATATCTCTAAAACTTACTAATGAATATATCCCTGCTAAAGTTTCTTTTTCTGTTATAGAGTAGTTTCTCTCTGCGCTATTACAAAGTCTAGATGTGTAAGCTATCGGTTTCAAAGTTCCATTTCTCTCTTACATCAGTATGCCTCCTAACCCTATGTCAGACGCATCATTGCAAAGAATGAACTCCTTATCATAATCTGGAAATATATGAACTGGAGAACTATTAAGATTATTTTTCAATTTGTCAAAAGCTTGCTGTTGTGCAGGTCCCTATATGAACTTTGAATCTTTCCTAAACAAAGAACTTAATGGATTAGCTATGTCTGTATATCCTTGAATAAATTTTCTATGATATCCAGTCAATCCCAGAAAATTTCTAACTTTTTCTACATTGTTTGGAACTGGAAAATTCTTGTTTGTTACACTGTTAAAATATCATCTAAAATACTCTGGTAAGGTAATGGACTATTACGTAATCCAAATGGCATTCGTTTGAACTCATAGTGCCTAGTTGGAGTAGAAAATTCTGTGAATTCTCGTGTGTCTTCATGCAACTCTATCTACCAGAAAGCAGACTTGATGTTTATAGTGTTTATATACCTATTCTCAGTTCCTAAACTTCTAAGAATTTCCCCCAACACCGGTAATGGTAATTGGTCGCGTATGGTCTGCTTATTCAATTCCCTATAATCAATAACTGGACACATGATATTATCTGATTTTGGCACTAGAATCAGAGGAAAGTTCCACTCACTTTTACTATGTTCAATGTCCTGCGATAGCATTTCAGTGATTAATTTATCTGCAATGGCTAGCTTAGAATGTGGTAATCTGTAGGCAGGTATATAGATAGGTTAAGTCCCTGGGTTAGATTTGATCTGATGTTTTAGAATAGCTGTTTTGCCCAAGTCGTCACCCGGCAAAGCAATTGCTTTATTGTGCTTCAAGAGCAAAGCAGCTAGGTTTTCATCCAACTCAGGGCAATTAGTAGGTTTTAGTTGAGTCTTGTATTTTTATTCCAAATCTGTTTCTTCCTGAACTGAACAGATTGATAAAACTTGGTTTTGTACAAACTTGAAAACATTCTATTTATGTACTCTTTCTTAAGACTATGTCTTTATTCAAAACACTAATAACTAATATCTCTACCATATTTGTGTTTGTCTTGTAAATCCCTGAGTCCAACCTCAAACCTTTTAATCTAATTGAGTCTGGGATTATTAAAGTCTCAGAGTCTACGATAAATCCGACAGGAGACCTTTTGGTCCATATCTAGGTCGGATGCGAAAAAAAATCATAATGATAATAAATGAATAAATAAAAACTATAATAATGTAAATAACAAATAGGATACATAAATAAATGCATAGGTATGGTTAAATAATAAACAAACAGGTAAATAGTAAACAATAATAAATTGACATATAACTAATAATAAATGAGAATCAAACAGACAAATGATAACATAACAAAAAAAGTTATATAAAATAAATGATAGTCATTACATCATCTTGCTTAGGTGTTTATCTAAATTATTCTTAAAGCTTTGAACTGAACTACAATGCACTACCTCTGCAGGAAGTTTATTCCATTCATTAGCTACACGGTTGGCAAAGTTGTTTCTACCCACTTCCAAATTGAATCTATTTCCGGACAGTTTGAGACCATTGTTTCTGATTCTCATTCAGTGTGAAAATTTTGTCACTTATGATGTTGTCAATTCCCTTTAGAATCTTAAAGACCTGTATCAAGTCACCTCTGAGTCTACGCTTTTTTTTATGGAAAACAGATTCATATGTTTTAGTCGATTTTCGTATGATTTATTTTTGATATTTGGAATAAATTTTTGTGGCTCGCAGTTGTACTTTTTCCAGTCTGTCAATGTCTTTAATGAGATTCGGTGACCATACGGAAGGAAACAGCATATTCCAAATGTGGACGAACTAACGATTCATATAGCTTGTTAACAAGTGATGGACTTTTGAAGTCAAAAGATCGCGCAATCAGTCCCAGAATCTTATTTGCTTTCTCAGAGGCTCAAATACTTTGCTTGGATGATTTGAGATCGTTACTGATAATTACGCCGAGGTCTTTTTCACTATTCACTTTTGTTAACGAATTTCCAAATAACTTGTAATGGTACTTACTGTTATTTTTACCTATGTGCATTACCTTGCATTTACTTGTATTAAATTTCATTAGCCACTTTTCAGACCATTGCTGTAATTTATCTAAATATTCTTGAATACCTAATTGGTTTAAGTGATCATTTGCCATTCTGCACAGTTTTGTATCATCGGCAAATTTGGAAACAGTAGATTTTAGTCCATGGTCTATATCATACTCTGGAGTGTAGTAACGTCGACTTTATTACGCCACTTTCCACTATTAGAAGAGCTTCGTTTGAAGTTGATGAATTAGTTATTTCTGGGATTTCTTGAAAATCTGAGTTGGGCTCACTATATGAGACTTTATTTTCAATTGGTTTGGACCACTCTGCCCCGATATCTAAACTGTTATTGCTATCTTTCCTATCTATTTCAAGAGATTATCTTATTACTGTTACTGGCTCTGAGTCTGGTTGATTTAGAAAATGTGATTAACTGTGATTTCACTAAGATCCCTAATTCGCCAGGACCTATGACCACGCTCTCTTTTCTTACAGTTGCAAATCCTATCAATAAATCTCCTGGGAAAACAGATTCTTCTAAGAATATCACTGGAAAGTGCAAATGCTCATTTTTATATAAGATGACTTCTAATTCAACCTTACCTAATGTCTTTAACTGACTCCCAGTTACTCCCTGCAATAAGTAATGGATTAGTTCTAAGATTTTCGCTCCTGATTTCAATTGGTTTAAAACTCTACTAGCTATAACATTAACTACAGATCCTGTATCAATAAATATTTGAATAGGTTTATTGAACACTTTACCCGCAATTAGAGGTTCTGCAGAAGTCCTTCCGATTGTTATAGTCAGTTTACAATCATCTTTGATGTAGGTGTTTTCCTTCACCCTTGTATCCCTCTTTCCCCCAACACAATACTGTGTATGTGCATTTCTATGGGTAGCTCTTTAGTGTCATTTTAGCTTGTATCTGGGGATTTTCCTCTTGTTTCTGGGTGAATACGAAACTTTTATTTTGTTCTACACTCCTGTGTTCTGTGTCCTATCCTCTGATGATACACACAGAAAGATGGGTTTCTACAAAGATATTTATCATGACTTTCATATTTGCAATTTCTACAAATAGTTTCATAATAACACTTTTATGCTTTATGCCCCCAGGTATTACAATTACAACATTCAATTCTAGCATTCCTTGATGTGCTTCTAACTCTATGTTCAGCTTCTCTGTTTCTGTAATCACGTCTAGAGTTCCTAGTTTCTTTTTATTGTTGTATTTCCACTGTCATCACATATGGAATAATTGTCTTAGTTTCACTATAACCTTGAAGAAGCTAATCTATCTTCTCTAAATCCATTGTTTGTTTAAGATCTTTATACAACTTTTCTGCCGTTATTTTGTCAAGGCTGTGTATTTGTGTGTGTGTGTGTGTGTGTGTGTGTGTGTGTGTGAGTGTGTGTGTGTGTGTATGTGTGTGTGTGTGTGTGTGTGTGTGTGTGTGTGTGTGTGTGTGTGCGTGTGTGTGAGTGTGTGTGTGTGTATGTGTGTGTGTGTGTGTATTCACCTTGGTCTTTGGTCTTTGGATCATGTGTTGGACTCGTGATCGACAGCTATTTCCCTCCCGGAAGAGAGCTCAGAGCTCGTATGACCGATCTATGGGTAATGCTATGACCTTTCACACACACACATCCCCAACTCCCCGCCCACGAGAGTCAGAGTAACGACCCGAAGCATAGCGATACCGAAATCATTTCGGCCCTGGGCAGGATTCGAACTGGGTACTGCGAGCACGCACCGTACTTCCCAGTCCAGCGCTTTACCATCGCGCCATCGAGTCGTGTGTGTGTGTGTGTGTGTGTGTGTGTGTGTGTGTGTGTGTGTGTGTGTGTGTGTGTGTGTGTGTGTGTGTGTGTGTGTGTGTGTGTGTGTGTGTGTGTGTGTGTGTGTGTGTGTGTGTATTGTCCACTGAGGTTCAAGTGTCTGCTCATGGAGCGGACTCTTATTCCTCAGCGGGCACTTGGGTCAAGGCGGACAATTGAACCCCAGTGGTCATTTGGGGAGCAGGGATGGAAAAATCTCCCGTCATTACAGAATGTGATGTAATCTTCCCTGGTCTCTTATTTTGTGACCTTAGCGTTACCTTCTATACATAATGTCTTGTACTCTCCTTGTGTACATTACATTGAAAAATTCTGTGTTTAGAGAAACGTCTTTATAAGCCTCACCGACAATAGTTCCTAATGTTTACAGGAATTCTATCATTATCCCTTTCCCTTGATCAGAATCATCATTCAGACTTAAAAGTCTACTCAAGAAGCTTTGTAGTGCGGAATGACCTGTTGTATTCAACAAACCATTTATATATTTGCAAACGCCAACACATACACACACACGCACACATATATACAGATACAAACAATTTACACACACGTGCACGCGAGAGAATAAAGAGAAGTTTGAACCACATATGAATTTGCTGTCAGGTATGATAATTAATTGGACAGTAAGAGGCAGGAGCCTTGTACCTTTCCTGTATACTACAAAGTAAATACTGTATAATTAAGTAATTACAAACACACGCATTTGCACGTATGCACGCGCGCACACTTAAGTAACTAAGGTATTAGGGAAGACTTTGAAGACTAAATTAAATGTATATGCAAATAACGCTATCGGTTTTCATATCGGTGACGCTAACCCAATATAGTGATACAAACTCAGAAGACGGTCTTCTTTGTCGGTGCTTGATTTCTATCATAGGTGCTTACATCTTCAACATGGCTTATAATCTTCAAAGGATGGGCGATATTATACAGCTGAAGAAAGAGGAGAGAATGCCTGTCTGAAGTGTGCTCCGATTGTTAGAGACTATTTTTCTAACCCATGGTGACCACAAAATCACCTGACGCCAGCTAGAGTAGAATACGTAAATTATGTATCACTCTGACAGGAGCCAAACGATAAAACTTTTACTATTACTACTAGAAAAAATCGAACTTGGTGGAATCTGAAATGTGTATAATTGGAATCCAGGAATTGAAAAAGAAGACGACCTGGAAGACAGGGAATATTCCATAAGGACACGCGTAGTACCATGACTTTGGTCTGGAACGGTCTCTTGCTCCTATTCTAGGATTAGGCTGCGAGGGTAGTTTGAAGGATGTATATATTCATGTAAATAGTAACTGTATATGCACATTTATATATGTACATGTATATGTATATGTATATGTATATGTATATGTATATGTATATGTATATGTATATGTATATGTATATGTATATGTGTATGTGTATGTGTATGCGTATGCGTATGCTTATGTG
Source organism: Oratosquilla oratoria (assembly GCF_046742065.1). Lineage (NCBI taxonomy): Eukaryota > Metazoa > Arthropoda > Malacostraca > Stomatopoda > Squillidae > Oratosquilla > Oratosquilla oratoria. The sequence goes on from NC_134799.1 coordinate 53,462,264, forward strand.
TATGTGTATGTGTATGTGTATGTGTATGTGTATGTGTATGTGTATGTGTATGTGTATGTGTATGTGTATGTGTATGTGTATGTGTACGTGTATGTGTACGTGTATGTGTATGTTTATATGTATGTATATATATACGTGTATGTGTACGGGTACGTGTATGTGTATGTGTACGTGTATTTTTACGTGTATATGTACGTGTATGTGTACGTGTATGTGTACGTGTATGTGTACGTGTACGTGTACATGTAAATTTTTACAAGTATAGGTATAGGTATAGGTATAGGTATAGGTATAGGTATAGGTATAGGTATAGGTATAGGTATAGGTATAGGTATAGGTATAGGTATAGGTATAGGTATAGGTATAGGCATAGGTATAGGTATAGGTATAAGTATAGGTATAGGTATAGGTAAAGGTATAGGTATAGGTATAGGTATAGGTATAGGTATAGGTATAGGTATAGGTATAGGTATAGGTATAGGTATAGGTATAGGTATAGGTATAGGTATAGGTGTGTGTATAGGTACAGGTATAGGTATAGTTATAGGTATAGGTATAAGTATAGGTATAAGTATAGGTATAGGTATAGGTATAGGTATAGGTATAGGTATAGGTATAGGTATAGGTATAGGTATAGGTATAGGTATAGGTATAGGTATAGGTATAGGTATAGGTATTGGTATAGGTATAGGTATAGGTATAGGTATAGGTATAGGTATAGGTATAGGTGTAGGTATAGGTATAGGTATAGGTATAGGTATAGGTATAGGTATAGGTATAGGTATAGGTATAGGTATAGGTATAGGTATAGGTATAGGTATAGGTATAGGTATAGGTATAGGTATAGGTATAGATATAGGTAGATATATGTGATGCACATATGTATACATGGATTAATGTCAACGTGTACTCCTTATTCAATATTGTTTTTTTCCTACGCAGACCCTGGTTTCTTGTACGACGATGAAAATAGCCAAATTTTGCCTAGATTAGAATCTTTAGAGCTTGGCATGGTAGTGAAAGGGTCAAATGTCTAATAGTATAATTTGCAATTTGTTCCTCTGAATTTAGATGTCCATTCTGCATCATTCTCTGTTGTTTCTCTGAATATGAGGTAATATATATTTTCTTATAATTAATTTTCTGTTTTAGGACAAAACTATAAAGGAAGGGATGAATGCCTAAATTTTTTTATTAAGGTAATTCAGGACATGCAGTTTAATGTGTAGAAAAGAAGCCTTAACTTAGTGCAAAAATCATGTAAACGTGATGACATTATTTGTGATGTTATAGTAGAACTTCAAAGAGGGAAAGAAAACAGGACAAAAGAAAACATAGAAAACATTTTTATGAAAATTATATTCTGCTGCAGTTACAATTAAAATCCTCGCGATTCCGAAAAATAGAATATGAAACCAAATGTTGGGTAGAGAAAATTTAGAGAAAAACTTTTTAAATCTCGATGTAGTAGCA
>NC_134799.1:53468736-53473736 GCF_046742065.1 Oratosquilla oratoria
ATACAGCTTTTCTGCCGTAATTTCGTCAGAGCTGTTTGTCAAAAATGCGAAGGCTATTAATTTCGTTACTTGAGAAACTTTCATTTGTCACTGGATCTTTCTATCCAATCTAAATCCTTCAACATAGAATTCATGTCCTTAGAGAATCTGTTTAATTTTGCTCAATATTCCGTGTCTGATTCACTTGTATTTACTTTATCATTCTAACCAAAGACCTGATAGGATCCTGATTAATTTTGACTTAAAATGTTTAATAAATGACTTCTTATAATCTTCATATAGGGTGATATCTTCTATTTGCTAGAAATTTGTTATAACCCTAGCCCTACCCTTCTCAGGATCTACATTTTGTTTTAAAATTTCCGTTTTCCTTTTTTTCATCAAGTTATGTTTTTAGTGACAATTAAAGTGTCGATCAAACTGAGAAACATATTAACTTCCAAGGTGTTTTCATCGCCTGTAAATTTGGAAATATTGACATTCGAGGTATGAACCCCATGCCTCAAAATACCACCTGTAGTCATAACTTCATTGTTTTTATAGTCGAATTGAATCGATTGCCTCCTTGTAGGCTTCCTCCACGTACATTAACCACGTCTTCCTAGCCCCTCTCGTAGTCCTTCGTTCATTCGTAGTAGTAGCTCGTCCCCTTATTCCTCGTAGTAGTGGCTAGTTGTAGATCTCTCTCGTTCAGTCGTAGTAATAGCTCTTTGTAAACCTCTCTCGTTCACTCGTAGTGGTAGCTCGTTGTAGTCAGCATGCGCGTGGCTGCGTGGTTTTGGTTGTTCACTGCGTGGTTGTGGTTATGTGCACTGTAGATTGCTGTACTCTTACACTCGTAGCCGTATCATACGCTAAGGACTGTAGATTGATGTACCAGCCCTGTCTTTTCGGAAGCGCTTTCTATTCACTCGTTTCATCCCACCGCTGTCACCACTGTTACTTCTGTCTCTCCATTACCACTGTATAACCACGGTTTACTTCCTTGTTACAGTTCCCTTGTATTATTTCTTTTTTGGCTTTTAACTTTTTCGTCACTGATTTACGTAAGAATGTCATTCACCATATCTCTCGGTAGGATGTAGGTAATGTTTCTTTAGGATGATGAATTAAACGGAGATAAAAAAAAAAATCCGAATGATATTACACTTGGCTTGTCACCAAGGGACTCCCAACTGGGATGTTCAATTTACTCACTAAGCCACCTTGCACCGACGTCACGACTTCCCCAGTCTAATGATCTTTACTCTTACATCAAAGTGCCTCCCCTAAGGGCGTGGCTTTACTTCCATGAACCAATAAAATTTTCTTCACCTCTTCTCCAATTAGAAAGACTGTTACAAACATCTTAAGCAATATTGCTTACTCAAGCAATCACGATTCGATGCATGACTAGCTTAGTTTACATATTGTTGGATCAAGATAATACAGCAATAAAACCTGGTCTCAAGTGGTTGTTTATAAACTTTAAATGAGGACCGAGATTGTGCAACTCCTTTGCGGCTATTATTTTCTAAACACCCAACTCATACAATGAAATTCTCGCCACCTATTCTCTATCTACCTTACTTGTTTACCTTTATCTACCAGCCTTCCATTGTGTTTGTGTGCGTTTTTATTTGTGAGTGTTTGTGTGTGTCTGTATGTATTCACCATGGTCTTGGATCACGTGTTGTACTCGTGATCGACAGTTATTAACCTTCCGGCTGAGAGCTCAGAACTTGCATGACCGATCTATGAGTAATACTGTGACCTTACACGCACACCCCCACCCAACTCTCCACCCACGACAGTTGGAGTAACAACCCGCAGCAAAACGATACTGAAATTATTTCAGCCCTAGGTAGGGGTCGGACCTGGACCCGGACCGCCGTAGTGGCAGGCAAGAACTCTAACCTCGATGTGTGTGTGTCTGTGTGTGTGTGTGTGTGTGTGTGTGTGTGTGTGTGTGTGTGTGTGTGTGTGTGTGTGTGTGTGTGTGTGTGTGTGTGTGTGTGTGTTCTTGTATGTGTGGGTGTGTGTGTTTGTGTGTGTATGATTCACTATGGTCTTTCACCATGGTCTTCGAATCATGTGTTGGACTCGTGATCAACAGTTATTAACCACCCGGGTGAGAGCTCAGAGCTCGTACGACCCATCTATGGATAATACTGTGACCTTGCACGCACGCACACATCCAACTCCCCGCCCACGAGATTTGGAGTAACACCCCGCAACACAGCGATACTGAAATAATTTCAGCCCTGGGCGGGAGTCGAACACGGACAGCCGTAGTGGCAGGCGAGAACTCTAACCACAGCGCCACGAGGTGTGTGTGTGTGTGTGTGTGTGTGTGTGTGTGTGTGTGTGTGTGTGTGTGTGTGTGTGTGCGTATGTGTGCGTGTGCGTGTATGTGTTTGTGTGGTGTGTGTGTGTGTGTGTGTGTGTGTGTGTGTGTGTGTGTGTGTGTGTGTGTGTGTGTGTGTGTGTGTGTGTGTGTGTGTGTGTGTGTGTGTGTGTGTGTGTGTGTGTGTTTGTGTTTCTATGTGTTAGCGAATGTGTGTGTGCTTGTGTGCGTGTTTATGTACGTGGTTGTTTGCGTGTGTGTGTGTGTGTGTATGTGTGTGTGCGAGTGTGTGTGTGTGCCTGCGTGCGTGTGTGTGTGTGTGTGTGTGTGTGTGTGTGTGTGTGTGTGTGTGTGTGTGTGTGTGTGTGTGTGTGTGTGTGTGTGTGTGTGTGTGTGTGTGTGTGTGTGTGTGTGTGTGTGTGTGTGTGTGTGTGTGTGTGTGTGTGTGTGTGTGTGTGTGTGTGTGTGTGTGTGTGTGTGTGTGTGTGTGTGTGTGTGTGTGTGTGTGGATTCAACTTGGTCTTTGGATCACGAGAGTTAGAATAACGACTCGAACCGCAGCGGGATTCGAACCCGGAGCGCCGCAGTGACAGTCGTGGACTCTACCAACCGTGCCACCGAGTCGTGTGTGTGTGTGTGTGTGTGTGTGTGTGTGTGTGTGTGTGTGTGTGTGTGTGTGTGTGTGTGTGTGTGTGTGTTACCGTATGTGTGTTTGTGTGTATTTGTGAATATTAGCGTGAGTGTGTGTGTGTGTGTGTGTGTGTGTGTGTGTGTGTGTGTGTGTGTGTGTGTGTGTGTGTGTGTGTGTGTGTGTGTGTGTGTGTGTGTGTGTGTGTGTGTGTGTGTGTGTGTGTGTGTGTGTGTGTGTGTGTGTGTGTGTGTGTGTGTGTGTGTGTGTGTGTGTGTGTGTGTGTTACCGTATGTGTGTTTGTGTGTATTTGTGAATATTAGCGTATGTGAGTGTGTGTGTGTGTGTGTGTGTGTGTGTGTGTGTGTGTGTGTGTGTGTGTGTGTGTGTGTGTGTGTGTGTGTGTGTGTATGGTTGTGTGTGTGTGTGTGTGTGTGTGTGTGTGTGTGTGTGTGTGTGTGTGTGTGTGTGTGTGTGTGTGTGTGTGTGTGTGTGTGTGTGTGTCTGCGCGTGTGTGTGTGTGTGTGTGTGTGTGTGTATGTGTGTGTGTGTGTGTGTGTGTGTGTGTGTGTGTGTGTGTGTGTGTGTGTGTGTGTGTGTGTGTGTGTGTGTGTGTGTGTGTGTGTGTGTGTGTGTGTGTGTGTGTGTGTGTGTGTGTGTGTGTGCGTGTGTGTTTGTGTTTATGTGTGTGTACATATATATTCAGCTAAATTCTCTCACAAACAGACACAAATGCATTCGTTCTTGTATATGTTACAAAAATAGGATATGTGGTTTTAGTTTTAAAGATGATAGTTTACTAATGTCCTCTTTAATATCTCTCAACTTCCCCCATTTTCGTAAAAGACCTCTCTGGAACCTTCACTCTTCCATCTTTTGTCAATACTGGCCACGAAAAAGTAATTGTTTTGTTTTTTCTCTGCCTTGTCCCATTTTATCAAGATCCTTATTGAACATATCGAGTGAATGATAAAAAGAGCTCTCGGGGAAGTGTCGTCTCCCCTCGCGGTTCGGAGGACAACCAAGAGTCTGTTCATACAAAGGTTATCCATTAGCCTTTATCAATTATTGCCACTCCCTTTTGAAAGGAGAGACTGACATTCTTTGCCTTCGAATTTCTTCTCTCCTTTTTCATCTATATAGAACTCGATTAAGGGGAAAGAGAAGTAAAATGTTACTAACACCGAACCAAAATATGAGATCAATATCACGCATATAGGCAAAAGCGTAGCACGTACACACACAAATACAAACACGGACGCGTGCACACACACACACACACACACACACACACACACACACACACACACACACACACACACACACACACACACACACACACACACACACACACACACACACACACACACACACACACACACACACACACACACACACACACACACACACACACACACACACACACACACACACACACACACACACACACACACACACACACACACACACACACACACACACACACACACACACACACACACACACAAGCATAATGGGATATGGTCTATATAACTATTGGGAGAAAAATAGAACTGAAAAGCAAGGAGGAGGTTTCATGATATTGACCAAAAAAGATTTAAATGTGACAAAAATTATCAAAGGCCAAGACAATGTAGGAGTAATTATGATTAACATTGCAAACAAAAAGATGAAAAGCAGAAAATTTGTAGCTGTGTATGTACCACCAAAAACCCATGCGTGATCGGAGAGCGAACATTCTAAATTATTGGAAGAAACAATGAAGGTGCTACGAGTTACTGAAAGAGGTTGGAAACATAATAATCATGGGCGATTTCAATGCAAAAGACATAAATTGGGAAGAAAGGATAGTTAAAGGGGGAGATGAACTTTGGAGCAATATTCTACTAGATATGACCATCGAATACACCCTAACGCAATGGGTTAAGGAAAATATTAGATATAGAAACAATGAGGAACCATCAAAACTAGACTTAGTATTAACTTCTGAACCAGATATTGTGAACAAAATGGAGTATAAAACACCAAATGGAAAAAGTGACTATA
>NC_134799.1:53478736-53486236 GCF_046742065.1 Oratosquilla oratoria
TCCTTGCGTGTGTGAGTGTGTGTGGATTGACAATTAATGCCTACAGCTAAAAGATGAAAAAATGTATCTACTATATTTATCTTCAGTATGTATTTGGTTATAGGGGGTTTATATGGAAAAACCTAGGAAGAGTTTGTAAATATTTTTTTCTTTAAGGCTATCGACTCATAAGGTAGTCATTAAGCCTGGTTTGAATTTGTACAGTCTGGACGTGTGGGAAAAAGTGTAAATAATAAATTTCCGCCCCGTTAAATTAAATGAAAATGAGCAATATTTCAACATTTGGTAAAATCATACAATCGTTTTACATTTGTATTATTTTTTCTTACAAAAGCTATCATGATTTGTGGCAACATTAATTTCACAAATATAGATAATACTTATGAACACATACAATGGTTTGTTTAATTATATAGACTTTTATGCTACAAAAATAACAACTTAAGGGGGGACTACAGTAGTGGTGTGTTCCCTCATCATAAACCACCTAACTTTAACCCTTGACCCTAACCAAAATATTTTTTTAATTAGATATATCTTTAAACACTCCCCCTCCCAGGTGTGCGCCCCCTCCCGAAGTTGGGAAACCCTAGTTTGAAAATTCATGCATACACAAACACAAATATCATGTGTACACATTCTTTGGTGTGCGTGTGTATGTGCATGTGTGTGTGTGTGTGCATTGACAATAAATGTCTACAGCTGAAAGGAGAGGAAATGTATCTAGTTTATTTATCTTGAGAATATATATAGTTATCTACAAAAACGTAGGAGTTTGTGAATTAACTATTTCCGCCCGCACAAAAATTCAATGAAAATAACCAATATTTCAACATTTGGTAAAATTATACAATCATTTTCCATAAACATGCTTTCTTCTTACAAAAGCTATCATGGTTTGTGGCAACATGTATTTCACAAATTTAGATAGTATTCATGGATACATACAATGGTTTGTTTAATCATATTAATTCTTAAGTCACAAAAAATACTACGCGACTTCAGGGGATACTACATAAACCTCCTAAATTTAACCCTTAACCCTAACCAATTTTTTTCTTCGAAATGAAATATAGTTATCCAAGTACCTGGAGTGATGGGGTATCAGAATATATATGGTTATGGGGTCTATCTTTAAAACTCTAGGAATAGTTCGTTTACAAACAAACAAACAAATAAACAATCAGACAGACAGACAGAGGCTACTACTTTATTATAATATATGTACATATATGTATATATATATACATATATATATACATATATATATATACACATATATATGCATATATTTACACACACACACACAGACACACACACACACACACACACACACACACACACACACACACACACACACACACACACACACACACACACATATATATATATATATATATATATATATTCATATATATGTATATACGAGTATATATATATATACATATATATAAACATATGTATATACATTATATATATATACATACATATGTATATATATGTATATGTATATATTTATATATACATGTATATATGTATACATATATATATATATATATATATATATGTGTGTGTGTGTGTGTGTGTGTGTGTGTGTGTGTATGTGTGCGTGTATACATATATGTATATATATACATATATATATAATATATATATATATATATATATGTATATGTATATATATATATATAATATAATATATATATATGTATGTGTATATATATTGTAAGAGGCTGGTAGATTAAGGTAGACAAGTAGTAGACAAGTGGATAGATAAAGTGGTAGGTGGCGAGAAATTAATTTTTACGACTTAGATGTTTTGAAAACAATGGTCTCTACGGAGTTGCAGAGTTGCATAATCTCGCTTACCGCCTAATGTTTGTAAACATAAGCTAGAGTATCGATATTGGTGCTGGTGTTACGAATTGTTAACACTAAAGCCACTTCGCTTCGTGACAAGATTGCTTGCGTAAGGAGTATTGTTTGAGACAGTGTAACAGTCTTTCAGATTGGAGAAAAGGGTGGAGGAGGAGAGAAATTGTTGATGCATGGAAGTAAAGTCACGCACTTAAAGGGTGGCACTTATTTGTAACGGTCAAAGTTATTGGATGAATTAAATAGTGACATCAAAGCAGACTTGGCTTGTTGAGGGTATTAAGGATCCAAGGTGAGAGTCCTCTGGTGTCCCTAAGACAATAACGTTGTAGAAGAATTAGTGAAGAAAATGAAGAACTGTTGCGGTTTTAAAGAGCTTAAGCCTGCTTAGCATAGATTTGGCCCTCGTTTCCTGTTTGCGGAAATGTGGGATCTAGTGTGTGCTACCAAGGACACATACTGAGATGTTTGTGTTTTTTATCGTAAGAGAAGTGTTAGTGATTGTTCTATTAGTTTTGTTGAAATGGAAGTATAGATATTTGCATTTCGACGCACTGATCTTAATGCACTACTGTTGCTCCCATACGTGTGTCCCGTCCAGTATGTTTTTACATTGAGTATAAAGCTTCCTCCAGTGCTCTGTGTCTGCTAATATGATTAGTGTCGTTCGTATACGAAAGTGTAGGATCCAGGTTGCGAGAGTAAGCCGGCCCAGGGAGGTCATTTGTATATAGATTGTATAGAGTAGGGGCAAGGACTGAATCCTGAGGCACTCTTGCCTTTGGCACAACATTCGGGACATGCTCGAAGACCTTACCAAAATACTCTAGAAAAGAGATTGTCCAGTATTAGTGTCATCAACACATGAATAAATGAAATATGTACGGGCAAGTAGGTAATTTATGAATAGGAAAAAGTCGTTAACAAAAGTGTACACTAAAATATCAGAGGGTGAACCCATGAATTTATTTACAGCATTAGCTATACAATGATCAAAGAGAAAAAGTCGGAAATTAGAAACTAATAAGGAAATAGGAAGTGTGGAGGGGATAATTTAGATATACAAGATGCATTGTAGGTCTCAACTAAGTTCTCAAAAGTAGATGATCAAGAGTTAGGCAGAAACGTTAGATAATCTCTATTAAAACGTACTTTGTGTTGATCAGAGACAAGTTTGTAAACGGAAAATATTTCAAGAAGGCAAGACAAGCAGAAATACAGAGAGATAGACGAACACAGAAACAGATATTGTTGAAAGGCATATTGATAAACAACAAGCATATTCCAATTACTGACACTTATGAACAGAGGGAATGAGGAAGGCGAAGGTGAAAGTAACGGAGGGGGAAGGATCTAGCTACGGACACAAGTGGAATTAGTTATCACAAGTTTCATAATTGCATTCTTGGTCGAGTTTGTGTCACGGACGTTAAATCGCAGCCTTCCAGGGAGGATAACCAACGAGTGGTGTGTAAATATATACTGAGACACATGTATTCTCACATGCATTCTCGTACATAGGGGTATATATACATTCATACATACATACATACATGCACATATACACACGTGCACACATATATACATACACAAATACATATATACATACATACATACATACATACATACATACATACACACATGCATACATACATACCTACAAACATGCATACATACATGCATGCATACATACATACATGCATGCGTACATACATGCATGCGTACATACATGTATGCATACATACATGCGTGTATACATACATACATACATACATACATACATACATACATACATACATACATGCATGCATGCATGCATACATACATGCATACATACCTGCATACAAACACGCATGCATACATACATGCATACATATATACATACATATATACATACTACATACATACATAGTGTCACGACTCACCTATGGGTTAATCTACAGTAGTAGCGACTAGTGACACGAAAGATAAAAAAAAAAAATTAAGGCTGTGTGCAGTTCGGACAAATGACAGAGAGTTCAGGCAGGATAATCAAATTCTTCATTAAACTAAATATTATCACTATCAAAATAACACATAACACATAAATGAACGTATAATGATAAGAATATGACAATGCCTATGGTAATAAAAGGATTCACAATATTTACCAAGTAATTTGTATCTCGTATGATCAGGTGGCGAAACAAAGACTTGATTATGGTGTTGAGTCTTTCCAACCGTCACTGAGGGGATGAATTGGTGGTTTGAGGTGAACGATAACTTCTGGTAAGGGCAGCTTCTGGTAGTGGTGGTTTGAGGTGAACGAAAACTTCTGGAAGGGGGTAGATTCTAGTAGTTTCTTCTGGTAGGAGAAACTTCTGGTAATCAGGAATAAATATAGATTTGATGTTTCTTAAGCAGAGAAACAACAGAAGAGTTGTGTCGCTCTTAGTCCAGTAGGTCTCTGAATAGTCTCCGATGAATACGGCTAAACAAAGGTTGACACTTGATTTTAGAGACGGCCTGTAGTTATGGTTCAAAGGACTTGTTTAGCGGAGTTGTCGTAAGTCGACGATGTAGATAATACTACGTAGATTCAGATGGGCCCTGGGTTTCAGCTTCTTCTTTTCTTCTATTTCTGCTATGTTCTGGGGCTGTCTCTCTGGAGTCTCTCTGCTTCCTTTCTCTGTTGATTTCCGTCGACTTCTTTTGTCTTTTGTAGCTTCTCTCGACTTCTGTCTCGATCATCCTAGGCTCCGTCCTTTTATACTAAAGGAATGGGAGCCAACTTTTCGTAAATGGCAAAATGTATCCTAACTAGGTAGTTTGAAGGTCCTCAGCCAATGGGAAAGCAGAGCAAGCTTTTCCCGCCAAATTAGGAACGTTTCAACTTCTTTTTAACTGTGATCATACGTAAAGGGCGCACTCCAATAGACAGGTATTTCTCAGTGATTAAAGAAGTCAAGTATATCTAACATACATAAATACAATTTGATAACATATTCACACAAGGCGCGCCTTAAAATTACAAACTGGAGACTTAATTCACACAAGGGCGTGACACAGCATAACAACAGGACTCTACTCACGTCAAAGACGTGATATACATACATACATACATACATACATACATACATACATACATACATACATACATACATACATACATACATACATACATACATACATACATACGCAAAGTAGACCACTTGGAAAAAGAAACTAACGAAGCAGAGCGCTTTCGTATATTACATATTCAGTGCAACAAGTACATAGTAATAGAAATGCATAGATAATATATACATGAAACAAAGGAACAAGGACAGTTTGAATAAGGGTAGCGGCCAATTACCCCCTGGAGGGCGGAAGGTCATTGCCAATTAACTTATGATGGTGGGGCGACATCAGGTCACAGTCGCCAGGGTCACATAGTCGCTGGGTTACATTTTACCTGATATTATCTTACTAATTTCTTGACAAATAAAATTATCAAGTTTGTATAAGCCCTTGTGTAGGTTGGTATTTTGATAACTGGTGGTATGAATCAAACTACACTCTATTAAATTTCTTGCTATTATGTTGTTGGTATAATAGATTGGCTGGGCATTACCCCAATCAACTTCTCAGCCTAAATCACCTTTCAATTATCATAATGTTTTAATTTTACCATTTCAAGAAAATTTGTTAAGTATCACAGAATTATTAAAAAGGTAGTCTTTAAAAATGATAATACAGTAAAACATAAACTCATCAACAATAGTATTGAAATTAAAAAAGGATGCATTTATAAAATTCCTTGCAAAATGTGTAATAAATTTTACATAGGTCAAACTGCCAAACTCTTAAACATCAGAATTGAACAACACAAGAAAAATGTTAGGGATGGCAATAATTCTAGTGGTATATTCAAGCATACTGAATTAAATAATCATCCAGTTGATTGGGGTAATGCCCAGCCAATCTATTATACCAACAACATAATAGCAAGAAATTTAATAGAGTGTAGTTTGATTCATACCACCAGTAATCAAAATACCAACCTACACAAGGGCTTATACAAACTTGATAATTTTATTTGTCAAGAAATTAGTAAGATAATATCAGGTAAAATGTAACCCAGCGACTATTTGACCTTGGCGACTGTGACCTGATGTCGCCCCACCATCATAAGTTAATTGGCAATGACCTTCCGCCCTCCAGGGGGTAATTGGCCGCTACCCTTATTCAAACTGTCCTTGTTCCTTTGTTTCATGTATATATTATCTATGCATTTCTATTACTATGTACTTGTTGCACTGAATATGTAATATACGAAAGCGCTCTGCTTCGTTAGTTTCTTTTTCCAAGTGGTCTACTTTGCATAAGTGAACACACGTACCCGTGTTCTTATTAGCATACATACATACATACATACATAAATACATACATACATACATACATGCATACATACATACATACATACATACATACATACATACATACATACATACATACATACATACATACATACATACATACATACATACATATATACATGCATACATACATACATACATACATGCATACATACATACATATGTACATATATACATACATACATACATAAATACATATAGATACATACAAATAAGCTAAAATATATAATACGTATATATGTATGTATATATATATATATATATATATATATGTGTGTGTGTGTGTGTGTATAAGTATATATATATACATCTGTATATATATATATATATATATATATATATATATATATATATATATGCATGTATACATTAATACATGGACATACGTTTATATATATATATATATATATATATATACATATATATATATATATATATTTATAAGAACATAAGAACATAAGAATAAAGGAGACTGCAAAAGACCATAAGGCCTACATTAGGCAGCTCCCCATCCATTACCACCTGTCATCCCCATCATAAAGTTGTCTAATACATACATACATACATATATACATGCATAAGTATATACATAGTATGGTGATGGCGTAATGAGAAGCGTGCTATTCTCGCATTCGGTTAGTTATGGGTTCGAATCAGGTAACGTTTACCTGTCCTAATAATCCGTACACCGTCATCATTACTGAGGCTCTTGTTTCTCAGAACTATAATGGCAGTGAGAAATATGTTGAATATCAGAGGAACCAGGACACAGCCATTCGACGGTGAAGGGCCCTCCTCCAGTATAAAGCAATTCCCCTATGAACACTTTAGAGAATAATAAGAAATTTTGGAAGGATACCAAACTTAAGGAGGGCACTCCAGTGGAATTTCCTGTTTATTGGGTCAAAGGCCTTTCATTGGTTAGTAAAGGCATATGGATTAAATCATGTCTGTGGTACTTCTGTCTTTTCTGAAGCCACATTGCATCTCAGGTTATACTGATTCTGCAGTGAATTAGCCAGTCTTGTGAGCATGACTCAATCAAGGACCTTCCCCGCGGTGGCCAATGAAGATAACCTTCGGCAGTTTTCACAGAGTGACTTGTCGCCTTTTTCTTCTTATAAGAGTTTCATTTCAAAATACATCCTATAAATTTCATAGAAATAGGGCGTCTTTTACATTTTGACAGCAAACCAATCATATGTGCCGTGGTACGTGGCTTCGGTGT
>NC_134799.1:53496236-53503736 GCF_046742065.1 Oratosquilla oratoria
ATCACAGAGAAAGGTTTGTAAGCCTTGTACCCGCCTCAACAGGATTAGTTATTGCAGGGGCACATACAGATCAATCAGCGAGCTCCATTCCAAGACGATCCTCCAGATGATCCGCTAGATATGTATATAGGCAGCATATACCCAGTTGATTGTACAATTTTCTTTCACAAGAAGACTGTCGAAACGATAGAAAATAAATATATAATAAAGCATATCTGCTCCACCCAGGAATTTCCCTGCACCACTCTCTCTTTACACTTGTCTATACATACATGCATATATATATATATATATATATATATATATATGTATGTATGTACATATACGCACATGTGTATACACATACGCACATACACACATACATACACACACACACATATATCTATATATATATATATATATATATATATATATATATATATATATGTATGTATGGAATGGAACGCGAGTCATGTCGCCCACGACCTGACGCATCTCTGACAGTGCAACCCTGCTTGACTCGAACTAACCTAATCCATTTTAATTATGTAATTACACACCACGGCATATTTATCGGCTCCTCCTGCATGTTAAACCAGTTCACTTGTACCTTACATTAAAGTAGACGAACTCACCAAGACCTGGTTTTCTTTTCACAGTAGCATCACCACACTGGTCAAGCAGGGTCGTACTGTCAGAGAAGCGTCAGGTCTTGGGCGACATGACGCGCGTTCCATGCCACATGGCTATTGTGGTGTATAAGGCTTCGTTAGTTTCTTTTTCCAAGTGGTTACTTTGCATATATATATATATATATATATATATATATATATATATATACATTATATATGTGTGTGTGTGTGTGTGTGTGTTTTCATATATATATTTATATATATACATATATATCTCTCTCTATATATATGTATATTTATGCACACACACACACACACACACACACACACACACATGTATATATATATATATATATATATGTGTGTTTTTATATTTACGTATATACAAATATGTATATATATATATACATATAAATATGTATAATATGTATATATATATAAATATATATGTATATATATATATATATATATATATATATATATATATATGCACTAGCCAATTGCCCGCGCGTTGCTGCGAGTTCGTGAATAATCCCTAACCTAACCATACCATACCTAACTTTAACCCTTAACCCTAACAAAAATATTATTAAATTAAATATAGCTTTAACCACTCCCCAGATATGCGCCCTCCTACCCGAAATGAAAATAACCAATATTTCAACATTTGGTAAAATTATACAATCATTTTCCATAAACATGCTTTCTTCTTACAAAAGCTATCATGGTTTGTGGCAACATGTATTTCACAAATTTAGATAGTATTCATGGATACATACAATGGTTTGTTTAATCATATTAATTCTTAAGTCACAAAAAATACTACGCGACTTCAGGGGATACTACATAAACCTCCTAAATTTAACCCTTAACCCTAACCAATTTTTTTCTTCGAAATGAAATATAGTTATCCAAGTACCTGGAGTGATGGGGTATCAGAATATATATGGTTATGGGGTCTATCTTTAAAACTCTAGGAATAGTTCGTTTACAAACAAACAAACAAATAAACAATCAGACAGACAGACAGAGGCTACTACTTTATTATAATATATGTACATATATGTATATACATATACATATACATATACATATACATATACATATACATATACATATGCATATATTTACACACACACACACACACACACACACACACACACACACACACACACACACACACACACACACACACACACACACACACACACACACACACATATATATATATATATATATATATATATATTCATATATATGCATATATGTATATATATATATATATTCATATATATAAACATATGTATATACATTATATATATATACATACATATGTATATATATGTATATGTATATATTTATATATACATGTATATATGTATATATATATATATATATATATATATATATGTGTGTGTGTGTGTGTGTGTGTGTGTGTGTGTGTGTGTATGTGTGCGTGTATACATATATGTATATATATACATATATATATAATATATATATATATATATATGTATATATACATATATATATATGTATATATATATATATATATACATTGTAAGAGGCTGGTAGATTAAGGTAGACAAGTAGTAGATGATTAAGTAGATAGAGGCGTAGGTGGCGAAAAATTCATTTTACGACTTAGATGTTTTGAAAACAATGGTCACTACGGAGTTGCAGAGTTGTATAATCTCGTTCACCACCTAATGTTTGTAAACACATGCTAGGGTATCGATATTGGTGCTGATGTTACGAATTGTTAACACTAAAGCCACTTCGCTTTGTGACAAGATTACTTGCGTAATCAGTATTGCTTGAGACAGTGTAACAGTCTTTCAGATTGGAGAAAAGGGTGGAGGAGGAGAGAAATTGTTGATGCATGGAAGTAAAGTCACGCACTTAAAGGGTGGCCCTTATTTGTAACGGTCAAAGTTATTGGATGAATTAAATAGTGACATCAAAGCAGACTTGGCTTGTTGAGGGTATTAAGGATCCAAGGTGAGAGTCCTCTGGTGTCCCTAAGACAATAACGTTGTAGAAGAATTAGTGAAGAAAATGAAGAACTGTTGCGGTTTTAAAGAGCTTAAGCCTGCTTAGCATAGATTTGGCCCTCGTTTCCTGTTTGCGGAAATGTGGGATCTAGTGTGTGCTACCAAGGACACATACTGAGATGTTTGTGTTTTTTATCGTAAGAGAAGTGTTAGTGATTGTTCTATTAGTTTTGTTGAAAATGGAAGTATAGATATTTGCATTTCGACGCACTGATCTTAATGCACTACTGTTGCTCCCATACGTGTGTCCCGTCCAGTATGTTTTTACATTGAGTATAAAGCTTCCTCCAGTGCTCTGTGTCTGCTAATATGATTAGTGTCGTTCGTATACGAAAGTGTAGGATCCAGGTTGCGAGAGTAAGCCGGCCCAGGGAGGTCATTTGTATATAGATTGTATAGAGTAGGGGCAAGGACTGAATCCTGAGGCACTCTTGCCTTTGGCACAACATTCGGGACATGCTCGAAGACCTTACCAAAATACTCTAGAAAAGAGATTGTCCAGTATTAGTGTCATCAACACATGAATAAATGAAATATGTACGGGCAAGTAGGTAATTTATGAATAGGAAAAAAGTCGTTAACAAAAGTGTACACTAAAATATCAGAGGGTGAACCCATGAATTTATTTACAGCATTAGCTATACAATGATCAAAGAGAAAAAGTCGGAAATTAGAAACTAATAAGGAAATAGGAAGTGTGGAGGGGATAATTTAGATATACAAGATGCATTGTAGGTCTCAACTAAGTTCTCAAAAGTAGATGATCAAGAGTTAGGCAGAAACGTTAGATAATCTCTATTAAAACGTACTTTGTGTTGATCAGAGACAAGTTTGTAAACGGAAAATATTTCAAGAAGGCAAGACAAGCAGAAATACAGAGAGATAGACGAACACAGAAACAGATATTGTTGAAAGGCATATTGATAACCAACAAGCATATTCCAATTACTGACACTTATGAACAGAGGGAATGGGGAAGGCGAAGGTGAAAGTAACGGAGGGGGAAGGATCTAGCTACGGACACAAGTGGAATTAGTTATCACAAGTTTCATAATTGCATTCTTGGTCGAGTTTGTGTCACGGACGTTAAATCGCAGCCTTCCAGGGAGGATAACCAACGAGTGGTGTGTAAATATATACTGAGACACATGTATTCTCACATGCATTCTCGTACGTAGGGGTATATATACATTCATACATACATACATACATGCACATATACACACGTGCACACATATATACATACACAAATACATATATACATACATACATACATACATACATACATACATACACACATGCATACATACATACCTACAAACATGCATACATACATGCATGCATACATACATACATGCATGCGTACATACATGCATGCGTACATACATGTATGCATACATACATGCGTGTATACATACATACATACATACATACATACATACATACATACATACATGCATGCATGCATGTATGCATACATACATGCATACATACCTGCATACAAACACGCATGCATACATACATGCATACAAACACGCATGCATACATACATGCATACATATATACATACATAGTGTCACGACTCACCTATGGGTTAATCTACAGTAGTAGCGACTAGTGACACGAAAGATAAAAAAAAAAAATTAAGGCCGTGCGCAGTTCGGACAAATGACAGAGAGTTCAAGCAGGATAATCAAATTCTTCATTAAACTAAATATTATCACTATCAAAATAATAGATAACACATAAATGAACATATATAGATAATGATAATAATATAACAATGTCTTTGATAGTAAAAGGATTCAGATTATTTACCAAGTAATTTGTATCTCGTATGATCAGGAGGGCGAAACAAAGTCTTGATTATGGTGTAGGGGTGTAGGCGAATCTTTCCGACCGTCACTGGGGGATGAATTGGTGGTTTGAGGTGAACGAAAACTTCTGGTAGGGGCAGCTTCTGGTAGTGGTGGTTTGAGGTGAACGATAACTTTTGGAAGGGGGTAGATTCTAGTAGTTTCTTATGGTAAGAGAAACTTTCGGTAGTCAGGAACAAATTTATATTTAATGATGTTTCTCAATGGGAGAAAAACAGAAGAGTTGCGTCGCTTATAGTCCAGTAAGGTCTCTGAATAGTCCTCCGATGAATACGGCTAAACAAAGGTTGACACTTGATTTTAGAGACGGCCTGTAGTAGTTATGGTCAAAAGGAATTGTTCAGCGAAGTTGTCGTAAATCAACGGTGTAGATAAATCTACGTAGATTTACAGTAGATGGGACCTGGAATTTAGCTTCTTTTATTTTTTCTACTTCTGCTATGTTATGGAGCTGTCTTTGCAGTCTCTCTGCTTCTTTTCTCTATTAACTTCTGTCGACTTCTTTTGTCTTTTGTAGCTTCTCTCGACTTCTGTCTCGATCATCCTAGGCTCCGTCCTTTTATACTAAAGGAAATGGGAGCCAACTTTTCGTAAATGGCAAAATGTATCCAAACTAGGTAGTTTGAAGGTCCTCAGCCAATGGGAAAGCAGGAGCAAGCTTTATCCCGCCAAATTAGGAACGTTTTCAAACTTCTTTTTAACTGTGATCATACGTAAAGGGCGCACTCCAATAGACAGGTATTTCTCAGTGATTAAAGAAGTCAAGTATATCTAACATACATAAATTACAATTTGATAACATATTCACACAAGGCGCGCCTTAAAAATTACAAACTGGAGACTTAATTCACACAAGGGCGTGACACAGCATAACAACAGGACTCTACTCACGTCAAAGACGTGATATACATACATACATACATACATACATACATACATACATACATACATACATACATACATACATACATACATACATACATACATACATACATACGCAAAGTAGACCACTTGGAAAAAGAAACTAACGAAGCAGAGCGCTTTCGTATATTACATCTTCAGTGCAACAAGTACATAGTAATAGAAATGCATAGATGATATATACATGAAACAAAGGAACAAGGACAGTTTGAATAAGCGGTAGCGGCCAATTACCCCCTGGAGGGCGGAAGGTCATTGCCAATTAACTTATGATGGTGGGGCGATATCAGGTCACAGTCGCCAGGGGTCACATAGTCGCTGGGTTACATTTTACCTGATATTATCTTACTAATTTCTTGACAAATAAAAATTATCAAGTTTGTATAAGCCCTTGTGTAGGTTGGTATTTTGATAACTGGTGGTATGAATCAAACTACACTCTATTAAATTTCTTGCTATTTTGTTGTTGGTATAATAGTTTGGCTGGGCATTACCCCAATCAACTCCTCAGCCTAAATCACCTTTCAATTATCATAATGTTTTAATTTTACCATTTCAAGGAAAATTTGTTAAGTATCACAGAATTATTAAAAAAGGTAGTCTTTAAAAAATGATAATACAGTTAAAACATAAACTCATCAACAATAGTATTGAAATTAAAAAAGGATGCATTTATAAAATTCCTTGCAAAATGTGTTAATAAATTTTACATAGGTCAAACTGCCAAACTCTTAAACATCAGAACTTGAACAACACAAGAAAAATGGTTAGGGATGGCAATAATTCTAGTGGTATATTCAAGCATACTTGAATTAAATAATCATCCAGTTGATTGGGGTAATGCCCAGCCAATCTATTATACCAACAACATAATAGCAAGAAATTTAATAGAGTGTAGTTTGATTTCCATACCACCAGTAATCAAAATACCAACCTACACAAGGGCTTATACAAACTTGATAATTTAATTTGTCAAGAAATTAGTAAGATAATATCAGGTAAATGTAACCCAGCGACTATTTGACCTTGGCCGACTGTGACCTGATATCGCCCCACCATCATAAGTTAATTGGCAATGACCTTCCGGCCCTCCAGGGGGTAATTGGCCGCTACCCTTATTCAAACTGTCCTTGTTCCTTTGTTTCATGTATATATTATCTATGCATTTTCTATTACTATGTACTTGTTGCACTGAAGATGTAATATACGAAAGCGCTCTGCTTCGTTAGTTTCTTTTTCCAAGTGGTCTACTTTGCATAAGTGAACACACGTACCCGTGTTCTTATTAGCATACATACATACATAAATACATAAATACATACATACATACATACATGCATACATACATAACATACATACATACATACATACATACATACATACATACATACATACATACATACATACATACATACATACATATATACATGCATACATACATTCATACATACATGCATACTCATACATACATATGTACATATATATACATACATACATAAATACATATAGATACATACAAATAAGCTAAAATATATAATACGTATATATGTATGTATCTATATATATATATATATATATATATATATATATATATAATATATGTGTGTGTGTGTGTGTGTGTATAAGTATATATATATACATATGTATATATATATATATATATATTTATATATATATATATATATGCATGTATACATTAATACATGGACACATACGTTTATATATATATATATACTATATATTATATATACATACATACATATATATATATATATTTATAAGAACATAAGAACATAAGAATAAAGGAGACTGCAAAAGACCATAAGGCCTACATTAGGCAGCTCCCCATCCATTACCACCTGTCATCCCCATCATAAAAGTTGTCTAATACATACATACATACATATATACATGCATAAGTATATACATAGTATGGTGATGGCGTAATGAGAAGCGTGCTATTCTCGCATTCGGTTAGTTATGGGTTCGAATCAGGTAACGTTTACCTGTCCTAATAATCCGTACACCGGTCATCAT
>NC_134799.1:53510673-53513173 GCF_046742065.1 Oratosquilla oratoria
AGCCAGGCTAAGCCACTGCGATGAGCAACAAAAGCTTAAAACTTGGTCAAAGAATAGATAGATCTTGCGATAAACTAAGGAATTTAGACCTTGACCACATTCTGAGTGATCTGAAGCTTTAGTCCTGTGTTACGGTGTCACTTCCGATGGATCTTTTTCCGATTAGTAGGATGTGCTTCTATTCGTTTGAGAGGCAAGCCTTGAGCCAAAGTGAAGTCCCAATTTATGATGATCCCGTTTTGCATCGAGCCTGGCCTTTTGTCAGCTGAATGAAATCATCGGGTGTTGAATTAAAACCTGTAGAAGGTGCCACGATACGCTGTTCTTGTCCATTAATAGCGTAAATTCTATTCAGCTATGATGTGATCTGTATATCATTTTCTTGCTGAGAATACTCGCTGAAGAGGAGGCTTACATTCAGTCGAGTAAAATCAACAGGGGCAGCTATGATACACGTGCACATCATGTAATTCAGCAAATTGGTCAATCAAGATGGGTTTAACAGTTGTCGTGGAGGCGTTTCCCTCAGCTGATTAAAATCAACTGGTGGCGAATAGAATAGAGTTATAAGTAGATGAGTGTTCTTTGGTTGAATAGGTCATAAAACGCAGTGAATCCGAGTTTGCTGTACATGTCCCATAAGTCCTGACCATCCAACGTTTGTCTTGCTTTGACACCCCTCGTTAAAATGAGAAACGAAGGGAGCGCTTTTTGTTACCACCTTTGATCTTTTGACGCTCTCGCGTTCTCTAATCAACAATTACTATACTTCATTTGCCTTGACCTGATGGAGATTTTTTCACTTTTTGCTGCATACCTTATATGTACGTCCTAGATTTATGTCAATTACGGTTTTTCTCTCCCTGTTCTTGATAGTACAATTTTTTTTTTATTTAATCAATATCTGCCAGGTTGAAGGAAACATACCTTCTAGGTTATTCTAGCCCCCATCATTTTTCGCCTGTAAATTTAAACACGATCGCCATCATACGACTAGAACCTACTTTATGATCTGGGTAATTGTCTTGCAGCGAATGATTTTTCTCAAGTCAATAGTTTGAATAATTTTTTTTTTCTTTTGTACAATAGAATATATGAGTACTTTTACAAGGTTATTTGACCTATTGACGTCCACGGAGGTTTTCCGTAACTGAATGGAACTGTTTGACGGCGACTCGAATAGACATGAGTCGAATACAGACGCCAAAGTTTTAACGTATCGCCAGGTGTCCTGAGGTCGTTAAACTCTTCATTCTTTCGGACCTCTCTTGTCCAGCTTTATTCAGTTATGGACTGAGTCACATAAAGGAAGGGTAGATAAATATTTCAGCCTATATCAGGTGCTTTTAAGATGATATACTCCAAGTGGGGTTAACGAAATGGGTTTTTAGGTGCATGAAGAAAAAGCCAGGAAAAGACATTCAAATTTAACCGAATACAAAATTAGAGAAAGAGTATCAAGTTTATTTGGAATTGTATACAAAAAATAATAATAACAATAATAATGATAATAATAAGTACTACTGGTCTGTGAAAAATTGGCTTTGACTGCTACTCTTTGGCTAATAGCAGCATTGTAGTCAAAATAGTTAACCCTTCAATGCACCTCCAAAGATCTTGATCTGGCTAACGTCAGAAAAATTTACTCAATTCAGATGCGACCTCTTGACGTAAATATGCTGAAGAATAGTCTCCATCTTTTAGGGCCCTTTGTTTGCATTTAACCCTTGCGGTACCTGATGGCACTTTTTTATTCTTTTTGCCGGCAAGCTATTTTTTTTTTTTAAATCAGTAGCACCCTTTCAATAGCGAAACATTTTATTATAGTTGCCGCTACAATGTTTTATTTATCCCTAGCACCCCTTTCCTGGTAACAAAGATCTTGTATTCATGCTGGCGCCAGGTCATTTCATTAATCTATCATATCAATATGCCCCCCCCCATCTGACACTATCACCATATGATCTTATTCAATTTGTAGGTCACTTCCGGGTGCTGAAGGATGAACAGCCTGTGGAACTTGCGTGGTAGGAAGGAACCAACCTTACCTTGTAGGATGAGAGCAAGAAGCAGCCACTCGCACGTTCTTCTGAGAAGCCTCCTCCTTCCTCCTGCAAAACTTCCTGCAACTCTTGAAGCACTTTTTCCCTCCTCACCGTCCCCCCTTCCACGTCTCCTCCCTTTCCTCCTCCTCCTGCCAAGGCAATTTGAATTATCGTCCATTTGTTTAGGTGGCTGTGTGTGACTCATAATTTTCTACGTTATTGCTCGTGGAGCAAACTCGTAGTTTGGGTACTTGTCTGAATACTTATATGATTTCACTTATTGGTTGGTAATTCAATTTTCCTTAGCGTTATCATTCATATAGAATATTCATAGTATTTTTTCAAATAATACTTGTACAAGTTTCATGTAAAATCTAATTTCTCCTGTTATTATCTTTTTTGATATTCAGATGAATAGTTTTAATTTTCCATAAACACTTTTTTTCGTAGATATA
>NC_134799.1:53520673-53523173 GCF_046742065.1 Oratosquilla oratoria
TTAAACAGATGTGCCTACAAAAATACGAATTGTAGGAAAATTACTATACATAGAAAGGTATCTAATAGTCAATAAGGAAAGAAATATTTGCATGGTTTTCAGTCGCTATAGGTCTCTGGTGGTGTCCGTAATGGTACATTCAATACAAGCTAGAAATTTATGTAAATTTTCCGAGACACTAAACGAATCTTCCAAAAACCTAGGTTCCCAACTACACTCAATAAACTGGCTAATGGGAAGGTTTTCATTTAGAGAGGAACAGAGGGAGTAATTGGTGAGGAGTGTAGGTTTAGGAAAGGTAGGGGTTGCGTGAGTCAGATTTTTGTGGTAAGACAGATTTGTGAGAAAGATATAGCAAAATGTAAGGACGTATTTGGGAATTTATGGATTTGGAAAAGGCTTATGGCAGGGTAGACAGGAAGGAACTGTAGGAAGTTTTGCAGATATAACGGATTGGTCAGTAAAGAGTTTCTACTAGAGTAGTAGAGCCTGTTCAATATGCACAAGGGTGGGGGTGGTGTGGGAGGTAAGGGTGAAAGTAATGGGTAGGGGACTAGAAATGGTTAAAGAAAATGGAGAAAAGTGGGACGTGAGCCAGTTGTTGCTTGAGGATGACACTACGCTTATGGCAGGGTCAGAGGGGGGATTAGGGGAGTTAGTGACAGAGTTTGTGAGGGTATCCGATAGGATAAATTTGGAGGTAAATGTGGGTAAAAACAAGGTGATTAGATATACTAGAGGAGAGGATGGCATTGGGTTGGAAGAAATCTAAAAGGAGAGAGGCTGGAAGAAGTGGAGAGCTTTAGGTATTTAGGGTTGCATGTGGCAGGAAATGGAGGGGTAGAGGTGGAGGTAAATTGTAGATTGAGAGAAGCAAGTACGTGCCTTGGGGAATTAAAAAGTGTAATTAAAAATAGACATCTCGGAATGTATGCAAAGAGGAGATTGTATGAAGGGATGATTGTGACGACGGCTTTTTATGGAGCAGAGACTTAGAATTTAAGAGAGGCAGAGAGGAAAAGTTTAGATATGTTTGAGAAGAAATGTCTGAGAAGCATGGTAGGGGTTACTAGGTTGGATAGAGTGAAAATCGAGTAGGTGAGAAGGAGAGCGGGAGAGAAAAAAGAGATGACAAATAGTGATGTTGAAAGAGTATTGGGATGGTTTGGACACATGGAAAGAATGAATGAAGAAAGATTAGAAGAAGAGGTGTGGAAAGCAGAGGTGGAGAGAGTAAATTTGAGGGGGCGACCGGGGATGAGATGGATGGGGGTGAAGGGGGCATTGAACAAAGGGGATTGTCAGTTGAGCAAGGAAGGAAGAAGGCAGGAAATAGGGATGAGTGGAGAGTGGCTGTGTATAAATTATACTGTTATGCAAGAAAGGGAGGGCGGGGGGATATGGAGGACATAGTGTGCTTATGCGTGAACGATATTTGGACGCAGCCCGAAGGGATTTCTCTCTGTCTTCTCTTTTTCTGCATGAGGGGACGGAGAGAGGAGGTCGCCGATTAAGTGAAGCGCCTTGCTGTGGATGTACTAATTCTACATCCATTGCTTCTGGTCCAGAGCAGTAGGCGGGATAAATGGATGACTCGTCATCCATTAGGAGCTAAGAGGTAATAGAGGAAAGGGTAGTGGAGAGGAGTGAAATGGATAGGACTAGGTACGTGTCTTTGACTTGGATATCTCTTTTATAAGGGGGAAAATGCTCTTGGTATGTAAATAGATACATAGAGATGTACGTATAGAGAAATCGTGGCGAGGGATCGAATCCCGGAAGTTGAAACCCTCAAAACAATATCTTTGATAAATAGAATTTTTAATCATGTATGAGATATAAAATGTTTGGGAGAGGAAAAAAAAAATCGTTCTAGCGTCATCCTTTCGAACGTCAACCCTTGCATTCTGACTTCAGTGACTTTTTCTTCCATAGTGTTTTTGCGACCTTCCCCTATGTGTTAGTTTGTCCTTCCCTGACCTGCAACTGCAATTAGTACTTTCCATAACAGAGGGTATTTTTTTCTATGCCTTTCGCCAGACTATTCCTTTCATTTCCGTAACACCTCATCGGTAGCGAAGTGGATTCCATTCTAATCTGATGCCATCCTTCACTCTGAACGTCTGACGTCACTGCCGTGATCGCATGATCACGTCTTTCATCAACATTGTCGGCCAATATCCTTTGCCGGGTTCGAGTCCCATTAGTAATTGTCACCCGCTAATGTCAGTCGAATTTCAGTTGTCAGGGACAGACCGTCCTCCTCAGACACCTGACCCAACTGACCAACTATGCGTGTGTGTATATGTGTAACTGTGTGTGTGTGTGTGTGTGTGTGTGTGTGTGTGTGTGTGTGTGTGTGTGTGTGTGTGTGTGTGTGTGTGTGTGTGTGTGTGTGTGTGTGTGTGTGTGTGTGTGTGTGTGTGTGTGTGTGTGTGTGTGTGCGTGTGTGTGTGTGTGTGTGTGTGTGTACGTGTGCGTGTGTGTGTGTGTGTGTGTG
>NC_134799.1:53533173-53535673 GCF_046742065.1 Oratosquilla oratoria
ACACACACACACACACACACACACACACACACACTTACACACACACACACACACACACACACACACACACACACACACACACACACACACACACACACACACACACACACACACACATACACACACACACACACACATACACACGCACACACGCACGCACACACACACACATGTATATGTGTATGTATGTGTATGTGTGTGTGTGTCAGAGTAAGATATCTATGTGAAGTAAATCTATGGTATATCTAATTCAATTTGGATCTGTTCCAGGACAAAAACATTATATATATATATATATAATATATATATATATATATATATATATATATATATATATATATTATATATACATATATGTATATATATATATATATATATATATATATATATATATATAATGCTTTTGCCCTGGAACAGATCCAAATTGAATTAGATATACTATAAATTTACTTCACATAGATATCTTACTCTGACACTAAACCCACTGATTTTATGATAAAGTAAATATATATATATATATATACATATATATGTATATATACATATATACATATATATATATGTATATACACACACATATATATATATATATATATATACATATATATATACATATGTATATATATACATATATATATGTATATATATATACATATATATATATATTCACTGTCGCGTCGCAGGTAAAAAATAATTAATCCTCTGCCAGTTTAGAAAGTTTCCTTCGGTTGATTATATTCACTCAATGGTAGCTAGAACAAACGTAGCATAAGGGCTATTCGAAACTGGCTTAGCCTTATCATCGCTCAGAGAGTCTCGGTTGGATAAGATACTCGTAGACTATCGCAGCCAGAAATCTAAGTCAAACCCTTACTCTAGGTCACTGCGTCGGGGTCCATTAACCTGTTCTCGTGTGAGAACACAAGTAGAGGAAGATAGGGTGTAACCATTTTCCATGCTGCTCTGTGACTTATTCTCTTTAAATGACTTTTGTAGTTTGTCGATAGTGTAAAGAGAGCAGTTTAATTCTGGCTTACGTCTGCAATAGTAATGGAGTTATACTCGTGTTATTTGAATCCTCATAGTGAACATAGTGGTTCACAAACAAAATTTAAATATATGATTTTCTTTTCTGCATTACAGTGGCCTGGTTCCGTGCTGGTCTTATTTGCGGGAACGAAACACTTTGGGAAAGTCGAAAAGACAGTGGGAAAATCCCAGAATTTCTTAATCTTTTGAACTCGCGCAGTCAATTGCAGATGTTGCTTTGAATTTTATTTCGTAATTGTTTGGCCTCGCGGGAGATTACTTGAGTTCCCTCTTTTCGATTTCCTACTCCATTTTTTTTTTTCTAAACAAGATACCAGGAATATTTTGAACAAAATCTGCTATTTAGTAATCTCAAAAGAAGGAAGTACGAGTATGAGAAGTTGACGCCAGGAAGCGCTCAGCTACAATCAAAACCTTTGTGTTTGTTTAGTGACCAAAGTGTACCATTTAGTATCTCACGAAGAAGCTTAAAATCTATGGTGCTTACGTCAGGAGGTGCTCAGGTACAAATGAAACAGTCGCATTTGAAATCAACTTTGTAACGTTGAATAGAACCTTGAGGGACTTTTAGTAGGATATTGACAATACTATCTTGACTTGTTGGCATCCACCTTAAAGTATTGATGCCTAAACTGCTGGTATCTTTGGTTGGTATCGCCTTGAATTATTGACACCTTGAGCTGTTGGTACCTTGCTGTTGGCATCTTGATTTGTAGGCACTTTGAGTTGTTGGTATTTTGTGTTGGTCCCATTTTGAATTGTTTGTACCTTAGGAAATTGTCATTCTAAGTTGTTGGCACCAAACTTAAATTATTAGTACCTTGAACTGTTGACAAAGAGTTGTTGATAACATTATTTGCATGCATTCAATTCAAACATGATATGATCCTTAACACACGTTTGTTATATCATGCGTAGAACTGATCCTTTCGAAGGTTTCAAAAGAGCAAAAACGGTAGAGCACAAGGAGTTGGGTTTGTACACACTGTGAACTCAAGAGGTAAACCCACATTTCATCAAAATGCATGTACAGCCGAGACAAAGAAATTGGTGTATATACATGTATTTACCATATACCGTAGAGGCCCATTGGTGTAGTTCTCGTCTCTGTTACCATGAACCACCAATCCTTAGGGCCCTTTCACACTAGGCAACTAGTGACGGTCACTAGTTGCCTACCATTATTTTAAATTAAGCCTTTCACACTACGTCACTGCGGTTGCCCGGTTGCGCAACAGTCTATGGATGTTGCCCGCTCCGGTAACAAGTGACCGTCGCTGGCTGTTGCCGTCACCGTCCGTCTCTTTTTCTTGACCAGCAAAGCCAACAGAAGCACCTCCTCCATGGATGCCATTCTTTCGACTAATGAGATGATGAGAAAGAATTTCACAACTCGGTGATAGTCATTGGTTGCATGTAGTTGCCCGAGACTT
The DNA here is from genome assembly GCF_046742065.1 of Oratosquilla oratoria. Lineage (NCBI taxonomy): Eukaryota > Metazoa > Arthropoda > Malacostraca > Stomatopoda > Squillidae > Oratosquilla > Oratosquilla oratoria. Next base: position 53,535,657 of record NC_134799.1, read on the forward strand.
TCACATTAGGCAACTAG
>NC_134799.1:53548173-53560673 GCF_046742065.1 Oratosquilla oratoria
AAGAGTGTTTGTGAAGTGAAGTGGCCTAAAACCGTGTTGTGAGTCAGCAAGGGGAATATGTGGTGTAATGAGTTGAAGTATGAGGCGTTCAATGACTTTGGAGGGGATGCAGAGAAGTGTGATTGGGCGGTATGATGTTGGGATTGTTGGGTCTTTATTGGGTTTTGGGATTGTGATTATTTTCCCATGCATCCAGATGTCAGGTATAGTGTTGTGTGAATAGCTGTAGTTTGCAATGTTTGTGAGTGCATGTACACCTTGTGGTCCAATGTGTTTTAGTTGGATGTTACTTATGTTGTCAGGGCCACAGGCGGAGGAGTGTTTGAGGTTATGTATTATGTGTTTTGACTGTCTATGAAGGGTGTTTAGTCTGAGTCTGTGGGAAAGTCTTTCTTACGTCGAATGGTGCGTCGGTAGTCAGTGTGAGAAGTATGATGGCTTGTCTGTGCAAAATGATTTATGAGTGTGTTTGCTTGTTGTCTGTTTGAGGGTGAATTAGATGTTGTTGTAGTTATTACTGCGTGAGGGCGTGTTGCATTACTGTTGGATAGTGCAATGCTGTTGAGTGTTTTGTGCAATCTGCTGGTGTTTGTTTTGTGATCAAGTGTATTGACAAACTTTTGCCAATTTTGTGTTTTTTTCATGTATTTTATTGGTAATCTCTTTCTTTAGTGTTTGTATTTGGTCAGCTATGTTTTTAGGGATAGGTGTGGGGGTATTGTGTTTAAATTTATCTCGTTCTCTGATGAGGCCTAGGATTTCTGGTGTGAAATTGGGGTTGTGTGATTTTCTGTTGCCTCTAGGGATATATCGCTTCTCTGCGTTTTGTATGATTGCATCAAAAGTGTGATTAAACGAGGATCCCGGTGTCGGCGTTTTGACTATATTTATCTTATAGTCATACCTGAGTGATTCCCGTGTTCTGTAAACTGGCTTCATCACCTTTCTATGTTTATAATTACTCAATGAAAAAGAATGAGTAATGCAGCAGTGATTTTATATTTTAAAATTCGAGTATTGTGCATTGATCGTCGTATCTTAGGCATCTATGCCGCGCGCGAGAATTTGACTCGTATTGAAGAGTTTAAAGAAAGTTGGCAACGGCCAAATATACTTCTTATTTTCAATTGACTATGTAGAATTGAGTGCAATTTAATAACTTCCTTTGTTTTCTTTCTTACCAAGTTTCCGCTTTTGTTATGGTAGGCAGGACTCCTCATTCTCATTTTTACTGTTTCTTTTTTATCTCTCTCTCTCTCTCTCTCTCTCCCTCTCGGTTTGGGTTTGCTGCCGAACGGACGCCTTGTTGGAGCTCCTAAAAACTACGTCTAGCGTGTGATTAGCAGTGTTCCCAACATTCAGACTAGGCCGAGGCCTACAAGAAGACGCAGTGATTGGTGTAGTGTCATCCAAGTGTTGACAAATTCTCAAACTTTGTTAAAATTACGATCTGAAATCGTGCACCGGGCCGGGACACCTACAAACAATTTTCTTCAAACTGCGCATGCGCAGTACGAGGCGAGTGACGCAATGACTGTCCTACCCAACCGTTGACATCCCTAATTGTTGCCAACATTACCACCTCACCAGGCACCATGAACTATTCTGGTCCTTCCACAGTGATAGATGTCGTGACTGACCTCGCCCTTAGTGACGAGGAGGAACAGGCTTCACAGAACTGGCCTTATCTTCCGCACAGGGAACATCAGCAGCCGACAGGGGGAGTGGTGTCCTCTCACCCCCTATATCCGAGTTCTACCTCCTCTAAACGCCCTATAGACCTTAGATCTAACGCCAGTAGTACCTCAACATCACCTGTTGCCAAGACTCACAAGACAGACAAAGGCACTATGCAACCTGTAACCTCTGACAAACCTTTGCCCCGTCCCCTTCCCCTTCCGGTACCCACTCCTGCCACCCCTTCACTCCCGTCAGCTGCTCCAGCCTTTGCTCCCAGGGAGGACTATGTCAAGCTGAGTTTCCAAGATAACCCCTCCTGTGAAGTGAAACTCCGTTGGCTTACTGAAGTCACCAAAGCGTTTCATCTCGATCGAGAGTTGGCTGAAGTGAAGATGTCTTCTATCACGTCACGTTATGTCTACGTATCGAGGCGTCGCAAGGACATCATAGAAAGTGTTACAAGTGGTGATTTTCATTCCATGCGATGTGTTATTCAGGATTCACTTGAGCGACCCCGTAAGTTCCCTACATACCTCGTTACTCGGTACCCTACTTCAATAGATCCTTCCCTTGCCAAGACTCTACAAGGTGTGCACACTGCTCGACGGTTTCACCAGGATGGGAATCCTATAAACCGTATTGTCATCACCTGGAGTCTCCCTGAACCCCCACCACCTGTTATTGAGTTTCCCTTTCTCCCGTGCCTCCCTCCCTGTGAATTACGCAGGATGACGGACGAGAAGCCTTGGTGCTACAGATGCTGGGGCATAGGCCACATCTCGCGCTATTGCTCTGCTTCGGCCAGATGTGCGTGGTGTGCTACCAACCACGATACACGCTCCTGCCCGCACAGTGTTCCTCCTGCTTCATCTACTGCTATCGCTGCTGGAGATGCCCCACCAAATTCCTCGCCTCTACGACAGCCTAACCCCTCACAGTGGAAGTGTGTTCGGTGCAAAATGCCTGGGGTTAACGTCTGGCACGGCTGTACCAAACGGTCCCGTAACACTTCAACAGGTCACACCCCACCACCTCCGCCACCCCCCGCACACTCATCTCCACGTCACACTGATTCAGCTGACATCATTGCTCTCCGTAAGTCAGTTGCCACCCTGGAATCCCGCTGCACTGCTCTCACGGCTCGTTTTGACACCATAGATGCCCGTATAGACAGTATCATAGCCCAGCAAGCTGTTACTGCAAACTCCTTATCAAGTTTGGTTGAATCACATCAGGTTGTCATCACCACCATCACAACTCTTACTGATAAACTTGACAAGGTCGCCTCCCACCTTGAAAAGATAACTAGTGTGCAGCCCAGGTCTTCCTTGCCCAGTATTCCACCCGGTAGTGCCCTACCCACTTCTGCCTCCCGCCATAGTAAGACTAAACTTCGCTAGTCACATTCATTTTCATGCCATCTCCTGGAATGCCTTTGGTATTAGACACTCCTCTAAACTTACGGCACTTAAAACCTATGTTTATCAACATCATCCACAAGTCATATTTATACAAGAGGCCTTTCCTGGTAATGCTCCACATGGGGAGGAGGCTCCTTTGATCACAGGGTATGTCTCATATGTACACTATACCAGAAATGGCCTCATTACCTACATTCAATCATCCCTGCCTCACACGTTCGTTGGTTCCTCTGCGCAACCTGATATGACCTTTCAGCTCTTTGAGATTACCGTAGGAAATAGTACTCTTCGGTTGTGCAATGTCTACTCTGCTCCCGGTTTGATTAATTTACCAGCCCTTCCTATACCTACAGATAGTGGAATGATCTATATGGGGGATTTTAACGCAAGGCACCCTGCTCTTAGAGACGTATCTCCCACTCCCAACCGCGCTGGCAGGCCCCTGCTAGACTACATCCGCCGACATCGCCTAACACGTTGGGATACTGGTGGTGCCACACACACTCGTGGAGGTACTATAGATCACATTATCACTGCAGGTCTTGTGGCATCCAATGTATTTTGCTCATCTATCCCTTCTCTCTTCTCTGACCATGTTGCTATTAGCCTAACATACTCCATCCTACAGGCTCAAACTTCCATCCCCCATCACCGTGCCCGCATCTCTATCCCTCCTAAATACTGCCCCACATACATCTCGTATATTTCTCGCCTCCTTCCCACTTTTGATCTTCTTTCTCCTGACAGCCTATACGATTCACTGGTGAATTCTACACATGACTTCTACACGCACTATGTGCTCCGACCACACATTCAACGTCGCACTAAGACCCGTTCTTGGACACTGGATCAGCGTATTGCCCAAGCGGAAAGAATAGCGGTGGATGCTGGGCTTTCCTTTCAAAGGCAGCCCACGCCTGAACACCTGCACCATTATCAGCTGGCCAGGGATGACCTGGTTGCCCTTCAGAAATGCGTGTACACAGAGTCTTGGCAGAAATTTACAGATAGTATTAACCATCAGACTAGCACGAGCACTATGTGGCATCTTATAAAAAAGGTTGCCAAGAAGAAATCCGCCTGCACTCTGCACCACAGTCCGCTTGAGTATGCACAAGATCTTATTACTACCTGGTCAGAGCAGTCACAAACTCGCAACCTTCCTGAGAATGTCCAAGAGGCACTGTCCTCCCACCGCAGCTCTCGTAACCTCCGCCTAATGGGTGCGTTACTACAGACAGATGAAGAAGATGACATCCCATTCACCGAGGACGAGCTACACCGTGCTCTTGCTAGGGTTAAGAATTCTGCCCCTGGTGAGGATGGCCTCACTTATCAAGTCCTTCGTCTCCTTCAGACTGTTCCTAGTAACCCCCTACTACAGCTCTTCAAGCTCTGCCTTCGCCTGGGGCATGTGCCTTCAGCCTGGACCAAAAGCACTATCATTCCTATACCGAAACCTGGCACCAACAAATTTAGGCCTATCTCTCTGACCACCTGTTTTAGCAAAGTGTTTGAACGCATCCTTCTTGCCCGACTGACGCACCGACTACTGGATAAGCTCTCCCCCAGTCTTTATGGTTTCCTTCCGCAACGGAGCACACACCCCTGCCTAGTTGAACTCTACACACGTCTCTCCCCCACCAGTGTGGTTGCTTTCTTGGACCTCAAATCTGCCTTCGATATAGCCAACAGGGAAATTATCCTTGACCAACTGGTGAACTTTGGAGTTCGGGGGAACCTACTAATATGGATTCGAGGTTACCTTTGTAATAGAACGTCACGTGTCTACTTCAAGGGGTCGTACAGTTCCTATGAACCATTCGAACTGGGCACCCCGCAGGGAGGTGTGCTAAGTCCCTTCTTATTCAATATCCTGATGCATCGTCTACTCTCCCTCCTTCCTATCATCCCCGGTACTACTATCACCTGCTATGCGGATGACATATGCATCCACTCCACCTCACCACATGACCTTCAGCGCATGCTCCGTGACTTCAACATGGCCGCTACCTCCTGTGGCCTCCTTTTCTCCCCAGAGAAAAGCAGGATTTTTACCTCACGCAATGCCAGAGCTCTGCCTGCATTCACTATGGGTGGTCATGACATCCCTCACTGCACACAGTATACATATCTGGGAGCACCAGTCCGAATCACCCCAGCTACACCTGCGCGTCAACGAATTCACCCCCTCGTGAAAAGCCTTCTTGACCGTCTGGAGCCCCGCTTTGCACCTATCAAGTGGCTTGCCAACAATGCTGTAGGTATCTCCATCCCAGTGGCAAGGACTCTCTACATCCTACTGCTTCGATCAATAGTCGACTATCTATCCCCTGCCTTGTGTCAACTTCCTAAACCAGCGCTCGAGCCACTTGAAAAATTCCAGAATCGAGTCATGAGGTTTATCCTGGGGTGCTCTCTCTCTACCCGTGTTGTGAACATGCAGTTAAAACTCAACCTACCTCCTCTAGTAGAGAGGATTTATGCCATTGTGTCCTATTTCACTGTTAAGTGTCTCCACTACCCCAATCTTGCTCCACACTTCACTGATGTCATAAGTGCGTCACTGGGTCCGGACGCACACAGACCCCCACTTCGAGCAGGCGGACATACCCTCATTAGGGTAGTGAGTGATATTCTCCGTGGCCTGGACATCGATGTGCCTGCGAAGGCGGAACCCCCTGATTTACCACCATGGCGTGTCCCCCACCCCGCTGTCACATTTACAACAAACCTCGAAAGCTGCCTATCCCCCCCTGCAGAAACAGTTAGCTCTGGAGACTATTGCTGGTATATCTACGTCTGTGCCTATGATACACCACGTCTACGTAGATGGTTCTGTGCAAGCGGATGGAAGAGCAGCGTGTGCCATCTTCTCCCCAACCTTGGAGCCTCCTGTACCAGATGATTCATGGATTGGCCGCAGACTGCCCACCTCATCGAGCTCCACCTACTGTGAACTGAATGCAATCTTGGATGCTGTGACTCTCCTTATTCGACATCGTGTGAACGGGATAATCATTTGTGACTCCCAATCAGCCCTGCACGCCCTATCCTCGCCAAGACCTATCTGCAGCCGTGTTGTGAATGAAATCCTATGTCGACTTGCTGCTGCAAACGATGCTTCTCTTACCATACCGTTTGTATGGATACCCTCCCACATTGGACTACATGGCAACGACACGGTGGATCGTATCGCAAAGGCGGCCTGTATAGCAGATGAACATGCACGGGATGCCGAGCCCTCCCTCCGATGTCTACGAAAAATCATCCACTCAGTTGGGTTTGACATGACGATGCGACGCAGAAATGCAGAGAGGGCTAACAGTGTGTCCATACAACATCATGATCACTTTCTCCACAGTCGCTACAAGTATCGCAAACGCGGGTTAACTGTGCGAAAACACAATGTAATTAGTGCTCGACTCAGGATGGGGTATCGGCCTTTGTGGCAGGTCGCCCACACTCTTGACATGCCACAGAACACCACCTGTAAACTGTGCGACAGCCCTAATGCTAACAACCTAGAACACTATTGTCTTCAGTGCCCCACAGTAAGAGATCTTCTACCAAGAGGTCAGACCTTGATTCAAATCTGCACGTTCTTGCTCGAGGCTGACAACCTTGACATAATACTTACCCGTTTTCCTCACTTCGGTGGTTATTGACTGTATTACTGATCAAGTCTAGGAGCACTGCAGAAGGGTGAGGTCCTGGGTCGACTACACTTTTCTTCTGCTTCCACAGCTTGTTCAGCCTGGAGGGGGGGGGGGCGTCGTTGTGTGATATTGGTTATGTCTTCCTGTGGTGTTACACAGCCCATTCTGACAAATATTATTGCTGCTCATATCCATTACCGTTTGTATTCCATTAGAATGTTTATGCACTCACACTCAATTTATAAATTGTGTAATGTATTTTTTTTTCTCTCCCACCCCTTTGCGCTCCTCTCATCGGTGACCTTCAGTGATACTGTTTACTGTATATGATTCTTACGTATGACTATGTACACTGCCGTTATGACTTTTGTTTATCGAATGTTCGTGCCTACTGTATTATTTACTGTGTCGAGGAGCACCATAGGAGAATGAGGTCTTGAATCGACAGCATTCCTCTACTTCCTCAGGTTATTCAACCTGGGGCGGAGGGGCGTCATGTGATGTCGAGTGCGTCCTCTCGTGATGTTACTCGGCACATTCTGTATATATTTGTTGCTTCCCATAACCATTATTATATGTATTCCAATTGTATGTTTACGTACTCAGACTATACCAAAAGAAGGAAAAGGAAGGAAAAAGGGGAGGGGGAGAGAATTTTTTTTTTTCCTCTCTCTTACCTTTGTGCCCCTCACATCGATGGCCTTAATGATATTGCGCACTATGTATGTCATTTAGGTCTGTCTATGTACACTACCATTATGTCCTATGTTTGTCAAATGTTCATGATTGTACTGCGCTTGGTTGTGGGACTTATTGTCCTCACTGCTGTCATTTATTACTAAAACTATTACATTGTACTCAATGTTATGTTGCTATTACCGATATGACATTATTGAGGCTCTGACTCATATGCATTGTACTACTATTGATTGTGTATCCATCTGATGCATTATATTAACATTTTGTACTTGTATATCCATGTACTGACTGACGCCTTGGCGTAATAAATTAATAAAATAAAATAATCTCTCTCTCTCTCTCTCTCTCTGCCTCTCTCTCTCTCTCTCTCTCTCTCTCTCTCTCTCTCTCTCTCTCTCTCTCTCTCTCTCTCTCTCTCTCTCTCTCTCTCTCTCTCTCTCTCTCTCTCTCTCTCTCTCTCTCTCTCTCTCTCTCTCTCTCTCTCTCTCTCTCTCTCTCTCTCTTCGAACTTGGTACCCCGCAAGGTGGCGTATTAATTCTTTTTCTATTCAACGTCTTGATGCACCGGTTACTCTCACTTCTTCCTAACCTTCCCTGTAGAACTCTCCTCTGCTATGCGGACGATATCCAACTCGCCCGCTGACCTCCAACTCGTCCTCAATGGCTTCTACACGTCAACTACCGCTTGTTGTCTCATCATTTCCCCCGAGAAGAGCAGAATAATTTCATCTCGTATCCTCCAAGCACTGCTGACGTTCAACATGGGAGATGATGCTAACTCTCATTGCACACAGTATACATACCTTGGAACACCAGCCCGGATCACTCCAGCCATACCCACTCGACAACGTATCCATCCCCTTGTTAATCATCTCCTTGACCGTCTACAGGCCCGTTTTACCGCCGTCAAGTGGCTTGCCACAAATTCCACCGGCGTTTCATAACCAATGGTCAGGACTCTATACACCACATTTCTTCGATCACTCGTACACTACTTATCACCTGGCCTTTGTAAAATTCCCAGGAGAGTTTTGGAGCCTCTCGATAAATTCCAAAATAGAATAATGAAATTTATCTTAGGTTGCCCTCCTTCGACTCGCATCGTTAACATGTAAAGTGAGCTTGGTCTACCCTCGCTCGTAGAGAGAATATATGCTAATATGGCCATTCTATCTGTAAAATGCCTTTGATCGCCTTATCTGTCCCCAAACTTTACTGCTACCATCAGGGCGTCGCTCGAACCTGACGATGCACCCCGCCTCCTACTTCGTCCAGGAGGCCGCAACCTCGACACCACAGTGTGCAACACACTCAGAAACCTTGACCTCCACGTCCCTGAAGAAACGGTTGAACCCGACTTACCCCCGTGGCGAATCTCCCTCCCTAACGTCACCTTCACACCAACCTCCAAAGATGACCTTCCTGCACTTCAAAAGCAACTAGCACTAGAGACCATCGACAGCGTATCCTCAAATATCCCTGCAACGCATGTCATCTAAACGATGGCTCAGTACAGGCTGATGGAAAAGCAGCATGTGGCATGTAATCACCCACCCTACAGCCACCTGTGGAAGCTGGATGGATTGGACGCAGGTTACCTGTCACATCAAGCTCCACGTTTTGTGAGCTACACGGAATCCTCGACGCAGTAACATATCTTGCAGACTATGACGTTAATGGTGTGATCGTCTGTGACTCCCAACCAGCTCTACACGACCTCTATCCTCACCCAGACCCAATTACTATCGTGTTGTGCAAGCCATTCTGACCCAACTCGCCGTTACTCACGAAGCATCTATGGCCATGTCTTTCATATGGGTGCCTTCTCATGTCGACCTTGCTGGCAACGACATGGTGGACCGTCTTGCCAAAACAGCCTGTGCCTTCGTATTAGACGACGAACACGTAGTACCCTCTCTCACATACCTCAGAAGCATAATACACACAGCTACTCACGCCATAACAACACGCCGAAGTGATACGGAACGAGCCACCAGTGTCTCCATACAACACCACGACCACTTCCTACCCAGCCGCCACAAGTACCGCCGACGCGGACCCATGGTACGGAGACACAATGTTGTCAGTGCTCGGCTCAGACTTGGATACTGACCTGTGTGGCAAGTCTCCCAGGTGGAAGATGTGCCACATTACTCATCATGCAGACTGTATAACCACTCTACCGCCAACACCCTTGAACATTACTGTCTCATTACTGTCATTACTGCCCCATTGTGACAGACAGTATTCCACAGAGACAAGACGTGATAACCGTATGTAAATATTTACTTAGTGATGATAACCTAGATATACTCCTAGCTCGCCACCCCCATTTTTGGGGGATTTTGATTGTTAAATCCTACCATACCTCCTTTTGTGTCTCCTCACATAATACTATAACTAATGTACTATTGTTTGTCGCCCTCAGACGCAATGAATTTATTAAACGGTGGACCGTCTTACCAAGGTAGCCTATACCCACGTCTTGGACAACGAACACGCAGTGCTCTCTCTATCATGCCTTGAAAAACAAGATACACACAGCCACTCATGACATGTCGACACATCGAAAAGACTACCAATATCCCCATGATGGGGGTTACTAGGCTAGATAGAGTGAGAAATGAGTAGGTGAGGAGGAGAACAGGGGTGGAAAAGGAGCTGGGAGATAGGGTTGATGAAAGAATATTAGGATGGTTTGGACACATGGAAAGAATGAGTGAAGAAAGACTAGTAAAAGAGGTGTGGAAAGCAGCTGTGGAGAGAGTGAACATGAGGGGATATCCTAGGATGAGGTGGATGGATGGGGTGAAGGGGGCTTTGGGGAAGAGGGGAATGTCTGTTGAGGAAGGACGGGAGAGGACAGAAGACAGGGGTGAATGGAGAATGGTTGTATATGGATGATGTTGTGATTGCATGAGGTGGAATGGACGGGGGGGGGGGATGGGGGGGTGAGGTAGTATGTGTGAGCAAAATTTGACACAGCCCGAAGGGATTTCTCCCCGTCCTCTCCTTTTATGCAATGGGGGGACGGAGAGGGGGGGTCACCGATTTAATGAAGCGGCCTTGCTGTGGATGTGCTGTGTCTTGCGACACTGCTTCTGACCCAGGGCAGTGGACAAGGTGCAGGGATGACCCGTCATTCAGGAGGTGCTAAGATAAGAGGGGTGTGGAGTGTATTCAGGGATGGAATGGGTGGGAGTGATTTTATGCCTTTTTCTTTTTGGCTACCCCCCTTTGTAAGGGGGAAAAAGCCTTGGTATATGTATGTATATGTATGTATCTACATCTTCCTTTCCTTAATATTACATTCATACCAGCCAATTCTTAATAACATAAGGTTCCAGTCTGAACTATATAAAATCGCCTGGTGTAATCCAAAAGAAACTTTTTCAAAGGCACCGCTGTGACATAAGGGTTAGGGGAGATGGCCTTAACCATCATTCAGCTGAGTAAAATCGCCGGACTATGGACAAAATCATATCTGCAAACCCATGAGGCTAAACGATTAACGTTCTCTCTCTCTCTCTCTCTCTCTCTCTCTATATATATATATATATATATATATATATATATATATATATATATATATATATATATATATTTTATTCTCACTCTCTCTCTCTTTTTCTTTTTTTGTTTCCTTGTGTTAGGCTTCACTTCTCACTCCTTTTACCCGACGCTAGCCCTCAATCCTCTTCGGCATTTTCGCTGTCACCTCCATAAAGCTGCAAAGCCAATTTCCCTCCCTACGTACGATTTCTCTCGCTACCTCTCTTTCTCCCCCTCCCTCCCTCTCATACTCTCTCTCTCTCTCTCTCTCTCTCTCTCTCTCTCTCTCTCTCTCTCTCTCTCTCTCTCTCTCTCTCTCTCTCTCTCTCTCTCTCTCTCTCTCTCTCTCTCTCTCTCTCTCTCTCTCTCTCTCTCTCTCTCTCTCTCTCTCTCCCTTCCTCTCCATTTGTCTGTCTATCTATATCTTTGTCTGTCTGTTAATCTGTCTGCCAGTCTGCCTGTCTGTCTGTCTGTCTGTCTGTCTGTTTGACTGTCTGACCGTATCCTTGTATGACTAACTGAATGCAAGAACATAATGAAGGAGACTGGAAGAGACCATAAGGCCAACACTAGGCATTTTCATGTCCGTTACCACCTTTTATTCCTATTCACAAAGTTATCTAATCTTTTCTTAAAACAACCAATTATTTCAGTGCTCACTGCATGGTTACTAAGTCTCCTCCATTTGTTAATCACTCTATTGGTAAATTAGTTCTTGCCTATTTCTTTCTTATACCTAATTTCATCGAATTACCACGAGTCCATTACTATGAGTCGAACCTTGTTGTCTCAATATGATGACCTTGCATTCATCACCCTTGTTAAAGCCCTTGACGCATTTGAATACTTCTATAAGATCACCCCGCACTCTTTGTCTTTGCAGAGAGGGTAATTGAACGTGTCTAGACTTGTCTTCGTGTGGTAAATTTCTAAGCCCTTGTATAATTTTGGTCATTCTACTCCATACTGATTTTAGTGAATTACCATCCATTCTATAGCATGGAGACCAGAAATGTACCGCATAATCAAGGATGGATTTAACTATCACCAGATAAAGTTTAATGAGTACCTCTACACTTTTGTTTGTTACCGCCCTAGCAATAAATTTTACTGCTAAGGTAACCCTATTTCTGGATTTAAGGTCCTAAATCACTAACACTCTTAAGTCCTTTTTCACATCCTGTTTTCCTTAATATGACGTTACCTAAGCTATACCTGCTAGCTGGGTTGTGTATCCTACGTTTAACACTGCACTTTGAGATATTGAAATCCATTTGGCATTTCACCGACCATGCAAACAATTTACCAAGATCCTGCTGCAGTATCTTCCTCACTATTCAACACGGTGTCCTATTTTAGTGTCATCCTCAAATTTACTAACATCACTAACAATCCCATTGTCCAAGTCGTTTACATACACAATGAACAATAAAAGACCCAAAACCGAACCTTGGGAAACACTATTTAGATTTTACACTTTTAATGGTAA
>NC_134799.1:53563173-53565673 GCF_046742065.1 Oratosquilla oratoria
TAAGCATAAATGGATTGTGTAATAATTTCATCAACTTCTACATCAGTTATGGAGCTTATTCTCTTGTCTTGTGGGTTCTTTTACTTGGTGTATTAAGTAATATTTACCAATGGATTCTACTCGGTGACTACCTACACTGTCATACGCTAAAGTCGACCAACCAATGTCAGTAAAAATGAAACCTTCCTTCCATCTTTTGCTCGTTTCCGAGTTAATCGAACCCAAACGCTATCATAAATATCTTCCTTTACTCTCTCCTGTTCACAGGCATCGATATTACTTTTGACAAATAACAGCATCTCTCTTCTTGATCCCTTTCCTGATGAAAAGTTTTGAATCCTGGCACATTAAACTTAGCTTCAAAAATCTTACCAGTCATTCACGCCCCAATTATTCCCTTTGAAACTTATTTCTTTACATTTCCGGCATTGTAATAAATTATTTTCAGAAATTCTGGATGATTTACAAAGGTTCTGTATTTTAGCTTTGGTCCAAACCAATTTCTTATTAAACTCCCCTTTGCTTTTATTACGAGTCTCTCCACAAAAAAGGAACTACTGGTGTACTACAGACATCCACTAAGAGCACTTGTAAAAAGAAAGCCATAAAAACCTTCCCCACTGTATACAAGGTGGATCCCGTCAGAGGCATAAATGTCATGACCCCGTCTGGGGTATTGAGTGCATGTTATTGTGGCAAAGCAGCATGCAGTTGATACTTTAGGATCTATATGGGGCGCCCCTACGGACCATAGCCACACACCATTTTGTCTATAATAGAGGAAGTCTCTGTTTATATAGAAATTGTGACACTTTAATTATACTGCGACTGTCCCTCCGTTATGCTGCCCCCCCAACCCCTTGTTATTGTCCTTTACCATTTCTCTGAATAATTACTTCCTTTTTGCGCCTAATCCTATGGTGGGGGAAACGAATGCTGCCACCAAGTCTTCCCACCTGAGTCGTAAGAGGCGACAATAAACGGGATGAGGATAGGACTAGGAACCCTGCTATCTGTAGCCCCAAAGGAGACATTCCTTTAAAAAAAAAAAAAAAAAAGTAAAGGCATAAGTGGGTCTAGGAGTTTTGCAAATAGTACCCTAAGGTTGGGTCTTTTAATGTGCGTGGATGTGGTACAGAGGTGAGTAAAAGGGAAGAGATAAGCAGTATGTTTATGAGAAGAAAGATGGCTGTGTTGGCACTGGGTGAAAATAAATTGAAAGAGAGGGACGAGTGTGAGTTTGGGAGTGTAGTTGGGAGGTTCTCAAGAGTGAAGTAGGGGCGAGGGAGAGAAGGGGTGGCTGAACTAGTAAGTGAAGAGATAGGTAAGCATATAGTGGAATGGAAGGAGGTTTCTTCCAGATTAATGTGAATGAAGGTGAAGCTGGAAGGGAGATTTTTTTTTTTTTTTTTTTCGTTTTAAGTGCATATGGGCCAGGTAGTGAGAAGTGTTGAGGGAAGGGAGGCATTTTGAATAGATAAAATGAGTGCATAGAGGGATTAGGGAGAAGTGTCAATGTAGTTGCATTGGGAGACCTTAATGCTAGGGTAGGAAATTAATCAATAGATGGAGCGATTGGGAAGTATGGAGTTCTAGGAGAAAATCGTAGTGAAGAGTTGACGGTGAAAATGTGTCTAGAAAGAGAGTTGATGATAGCAAATACAGTGTTTTGGAAGAATGTCAAGCATAAGTACACATGAGAGAGGGTGGTGGATGGAAGGGTGGTAGATAGTGTTAAAGGACTATATAGTGGTAACCAGGAATATAGTAGGAAGAGTGGATGTACATGTTCTAAGGCAGTGGTTCTTAACCTGTGGGGAATTCCCCACTGGTGGGGAATGGTGGAGTTGCCAAGTGAGGAATGACCGGTCGGACAGAAGAACCAGTCTTTTTTTTTTTTCTAATCGATGTGTTTTTGTTTCTTTTTGTTTGTTTCTGGTGTCTTCTTGTTGTCACCGATGCTGTGGTGGGAAATGGAGAGTTGGCTCACTAAAAAGTGGGGAATTGGAGAAAAAAGTTAAGAACCCCTGTTCTAAGGGGAGAGAGTGGGGGAATATCAGATCAGATCATGGTCTGAAAAGTGGCTAATGAAATCTAATACAAGTAAATGCAAAGTAATTCACATAGGTAAAAATAACAGTAAGTACGATTACAAGTTATTTGGAAATTCGTTAACAAAACTGGATAGTGAAAAGGATCTCGGCGTAAATATCTGTAACGATCTCAAATCATCTAAGCAGTGTATTTCAGTCTCTGAGGAAGCAGATAAAATTGTTGGACTAATTGAGCGATCTTTTGCCTTCAAAAGTCCATCTCTCATTAACAAGCTATATAAATCGTTAGTTCGTCCACATATGGTACATGCTGTTTCCGTATGGTCACCTAATCTCATTAAAGACATTGACAGATTGGAAAAAGTACAACGGTAAGCCATAAAACTGATTCCAAATATAAAAAATAAATCATACGAAAATCGACTAAAACATATGAATCTGTTTTC
>NC_134799.1:53573173-53575673 GCF_046742065.1 Oratosquilla oratoria
ATGGAACAAACCACTTGTTAAAGCTACGTGCCCGAAAAGAAGGATATACGACGGCAGTTGGCAGTCAACTTCATTCCTGGGTATTAGTTAATATCAGGTTTTGGTCCTTTTGTACCCTCAGTGGTTATCGGTGCAGCGGGGGCTTGGAATCATGTTAGTCCCCGGATCGATTCCCGTGACAACCAGGATGATTATTTGAAATAAATCACTGTTACTAGTGACTTGTTCTTTGATATCTATCCACGTAAAACCTTGACCACGCACCCACACGTGTGTGTGTGTGTGTGTGTGTGTGTGTGTGTGTGTGTGTGTGTGTGTGTGCGTGCGTGCGTGTGTGTGTGTGTGTGTGTGTGTGTGTGTGTGTGTGTGTGTGTGCGTGTGTGCGTGCGTGTGTGTGTGTGTGTGTGTGTGTGTGTGTGTGTGTGTGTGTGTGTGTGTGTTTGTGTGTGTGTGTGTGTGTGTTTGTGTGTGTGTGTGTGTGTGTGTGTGTGTGTGTGTGTGTGTGTGTGTGTGTGTGTGTGTGTGTGTGTGTGTGTGTGTGTGTGTGTGTGTGTGTGTGTGTGTGTGTGTGTGTGTGTGTGTGTGTGTGTGTGTGTGTGTGTGTGTGTGTGTGTGTGTGTGTGTGTGTGTGTGTGTGTGTGTGTGTGTGTGTGTGTGTGTGTGTGTGTGTGTGTGTGTGTGTGTGTGTGTGTGTGTGTGCGTGTGTGTGTGTGTGTGCGTGTGCGCGCGCAAAAAGAAGGAGGAAGGAAAGACTTGTATAGTATTTAGGGATGCTTGCATGACTCCAGACGGGGACGAACACAGTACTTACTAAAGGATGAAAAGTTCCTTCATAAGGCTAAATGCCTCCACTTCGTCATACAGAGGTTTACTAGAGCAACGAATGTAATAAGAGATGAGATTAAAGAAAAGTCCGGATTGTAATAAATCGAGGATTTGCGGTGACGTAAGATCGCTCAAAAGAGCTTTATTGTTAGCCTTTGAAACCTTCTTACCAAACGTTAATGTTTTCGATATAGTTCAACCCAGACGACAAACCAGCTAAGAAAAACTTATTGACATTAATTAAGGATGAAATCATGGACACATTTTTGTACGATACTACAATAATTTTTCCCTCCCCCTACCTGGAAACCTGTGACAATATCTTGGTGGTCCTTAAACATTTGATAGAGTATCACGTCACTCTATTTTCTTCTATCCGTCCTTTCTATTACCCTTTTCTCCTTTACCATCTCCAATGTTACACCTTTTCGTGTCAGCCCCTCGAAAGTGAAGGTGTTGATGGGTAATGAAAATGGGCAACAATGAGATCATTCTCTCCGTTCTTCTTGCAGGATCATCGAAAGTAGTTGCCCGAGACTGGTGTCTAGCAAGAGACAATTTTATATGATTTAAGACCAAGGTCTCTCAATTCCAGCATCACCGACGACCAAACCCTTGTTCGGCAATTTTTCTATCTATAGCTAAATAATATCGTGTGTCGAAAAGAAGAGAAAAAATTGAAGCTGTGCTTGTTGATTCTGATATCGGCCATATAGCTTTATTGATCATTTCGTCTGGTTCATTCAGATTAGGGTGTAACTCCTAACTGCATAGGGGAAAGGGAGTTTTTCTATAACGAGCAAAATCGTCTAACCATCGTCATACAGAATCCTTACAACGGGCAAAGTGCTGTAATGAAAGTCGAGATAATTTCTACCTTGTTCAACCTATAAACTCACAGATTTTTTTGTACACTTGTTAATGTAATGTGTAATTAGCCAATCAAAATCTTCAATTCCTCTGTTTCCGAGGCTGTTTTCTCCATTTCCGTGGGAACCTCTTGATAGAGAACAGGTTCAAGGGTTCTCCACCGTCCTGATTTGTAGGGGTCCTCTTGGCCTCTTGGCTGACGTGCTCTGGTCCAACACGAGCAGGGTGGAGAGAATGGAGTAGTGGAAGAAAGGACCAATGGCAATGGGGGAGGACCAAGAGGGAAAAGAACGGATGAAGAACCAGCGACTAAGGAAGCATTACATGGTCTCACAAACATGACTCACGTGGGATACTTACAAGTGTACGTGTGTGTGCGAACATTCGTGAGTATATGTGTGTATGTGTGTTTATGTGTTGTGTTGTGTGTGTGTGTGTGTGTGTGTGTGTGTGTGTGTGTGTGTGTGTGTGTGTGTGTGTGTGTGTGTGTGTGTGTGTGTGTGTGTGTGTGTGTGTGTGTGTGTGTAAGTGTCTGTGTATGTGTGTGTGTGTGTATTTAAGTAGTTCCTAGTTGTATATACCTACGTTCGTGGTGTATCCGTCTTTGTATTTCGCAGTATCTAGTTTGCTCTTAAATTCATGTGTGTTTTTTGCACACACTATTGTTTCGTCTAATTTCTTCCAGACAGCCACCACTCCGTGTGGAAAGCTGTCCTTTTCCAGGTTCCTTATTTAACTGTCCTTTATGAGTTTCTTTTCGTGTCCTCTTGTACTTCTCTTATCACAATTTAATAAGACTTCTCTA
>NC_134799.1:53580673-53583173 GCF_046742065.1 Oratosquilla oratoria
CGACTTTAATGTTAAAGTGGGGAAGAAGATGGGAATTTTGTAGCAGGTGAGAGAAATGACAGCGGCGAGATGTTGGTAATTTTTGCAGAAAACTATATGAAAATAATGAATACTTTCTTCAAAAGTGTGTAGGTTATATATGGGCCTAGAGAAATCCAAATAGAAGACTAAAGAACGAAGTAGACTTCATATGAAGAGATGAGAGCAAGAGCGTTAAACGTTATGGTCATAGGTAAAGTAAATATAGGTAGTGACCATAGAATAGTAAGTTACACAACTAAATTCAGTTACAGAGTCGAAAGAAATAAGCTAGTTTTGAAAAATAAAAATAAGCCTTGCAAAGGTTGAGGATACGAGTCATAAGAAGGAATTTCAAATAGAAATTAAAAACAGATTCGAAGCTCTAAGAAATAACAAGGACACCGTAGAAGGTATAAAGCTGAAATTAGTGAATGTAATTAGGGAATCGGCAAAGTAGGAAATACAAAAAGCATGAAAGAATTCAAATACTCCAAGAATACAAACTACTTAATTAAAAAAAGGACTAGGCAGATTAAAGATAGTAGAATAGAAATAGAGAAAGTAGGACCAAATAAGCTTTTCAACAAAAGGCAGAGATCAAAGAAAAGAAAAAGAAGTATATATGAAATAGAGGAAACTATTCGGAAAGATAGAAATATTAAAGGGACTAGACGCAGCTACTTTACAGAGGCAACAAACTATGTACTTTGAAAGCTGGAAATAGAGAGGTCATAATGCAGACAGAATGGTAAAAAGAGTAGAAGAATTTTACTAATAGCTTTACTCATCAAAGATCGTAGTTGATTTAGTAAATTCATCAGTAGACGTTAGTAGTGTACTAGAGATTACAAAGGAAGGAGTAGAATTTGCTCTAAAAGATATGAATCGGAGAAAAGCACCTGGAAATGATGGTATATCGATAGATCTTCTGAAAGAGGCAGGGAAAGGAGTTAATATTAAATTAGCTCAGTTGTACAGCCAGTGTTTACGTCACGAAGGCGTCCTTGAATCATGGTGCAATTGTATAGTAATTTATCTTCATAAAAAAGGAGACCAGAAAAACTTTAGTAACTACCAATCAATTAGCGTGTTATCAAATGTATATAAAGTGTTCTCCAAGACAGACTAAGAGAAGTTTAAGAAGGAAACTAACCAAGAGAACAGGCAGGCTTTAGAAGTAGATAATCGACTATTTACGGGCGATGAATCAACTGATCGAGAGACCAAAAGAATACAATATACCTCTTCGTTTGGCTTTTGTAAATTACGAGAAGGTCTTTGACTCGGTACAATAATTAGCAATTCTAAAGTCACTACGCAAGTAGCGTGCAAATGAGCAGATCATAAAGATTCTAGAAAAGATTTATACGAAAAGTACAGTTGTAATTTGACTACATAAAGATACAGAGAAGATAAAAATCGAAAAAGGAGAATGGCAAGTCAATGCAATTTCACCCAAATTACTTACAGCTTGCTTGGGAGAGATTTACAGAAGGTTGAATCAGGAAAAAAAAAAAAAGGTTTGAAGATAATAGCAGATATTTTGATAACCTAATATCTGCGGATTACATTATTCTTATTTCAGAAAGAGCAGAAGACTTGCAAGATATGCTGAGTCATCTGAAAAAGGAAAGTCTTAAAATAGGTTTGAAAATGAATAAGAATAAATCCAAAGTACTGTTCAACATGAAAGTTTAAAATAGAAAGATGATAATCGATGGTGAGTTGAAAAAGTTGACCAAAGATCATGATAATGAAATAAAAATGCTTATCATAATTGGTTGGAAATTATTTGGTAAGTTTAACAAGATCTTGAGAGCCTCTATACCTCTATGTTTGAAACGGAAAGTTTACAATTAATGTATACTACCAACAATATGAGGGGGCGTCCTAGGATGAGGTGGATGGATGGGGTGAAGGGGGCTTTGGGGAAGAGGGGAATGTCTGTTGAGGAAGGACGGGAGAGGACAGAAGACAGGGGTGAATGGAGGGTGGTTGTGTATGGATGATGTTGTGATAGCATAAGGTGGAATGGGTGGGTGGATGGGGTGTGAGCAAAATTTGACGCAGCCCGAAGGGATTTATCCCCGTCCTCTCATTTTATGCAATGGGGGGACGGAGAGGGGGGGTCGCCGATTTAATGAAGCGGCCTTGCTGTGGATGTGCTGTGTCTTGCGACACTGCTTCTGACCCAGGGCGGTGGGCAGGGTGCAGGGATGACCCGTCATTCAGGAGGTGCTAAGATGAGAGGGAGGGTGGAGGGGTGTGGAGTGTATTCAGGGATGGAATGGGTGGGAGTGATTTTATGCCTTTTTCTTTTTGGCTACCCCCCTTGTAAGGGGGAAAAAGCCTTGGTATATGTATGTACCAACAATAATATACAAATGTGAGACTTGGAAACTGACGAAGGCGATGGAGACAAAACTAAGGAGTGCACAGAGGAGAATGGAGAGATCAATGGTGGAAATAACGCTAAGAA
>NC_134799.1:53588173-53608173 GCF_046742065.1 Oratosquilla oratoria
AAATATACTCGTACATACACACATATACACAAACACACACACACACACACATATATATACATATGTATATATATATATACATATATATATTTATATATATCTATTTATGCATATATATATATATGTATATATATATATATATATATATGTATATATATATATATGTATATGTATATGATAAAATCAGCCATCATCCACTGCTGAGTAAAGGCTTCCTTCATAGCATTCCATGATTCACACGACCGCGCCAACCTCTGCCACGTCACTACTGCAAACTACTCAATATCATCTCTCCGCCTTCTGACAGGTCTCCCTCTTCCACGCTTCCCATCTCGCGGCGTCCACTCAGTAACACACCTGCTCCATCGCTCATCAGTCGTTCGCACCAACTTACCTCCCCAATTCCATTTCCTCTCTTTTACCGCCTCAACAA
The DNA here is from genome assembly GCF_046742065.1 of Oratosquilla oratoria. Classification (NCBI taxonomy): domain Eukaryota; kingdom Metazoa; phylum Arthropoda; class Malacostraca; order Stomatopoda; family Squillidae; genus Oratosquilla; species Oratosquilla oratoria. The sequence goes on from NC_134799.1 coordinate 53,588,607, forward strand.
TATATTTCAGTCTAGTTTGTTCTCTCACCCAACTTGCTCTCTTTCGGTCTCTCAGCGTTATTCCCATCATTGATCTCTCTATTCTCCTCTGTGCAGTCCTTAGCTTTGTTTCCATCGCCTTCATTAGTTTCCAAGTCTCACACCCCGTAGATCATTGCTGGCAGAATGCATTGATTGTAAACTTTACGTTTAAACATAAAGGTAGAGAACCTCTCAGGATTTTATTATATTTATCAAACACTTTCCAACCAATTGTAATACGTCTTTTTATTTTTTTTATCAAGATCTTTTTTTATTTTCACCATCTGACCTATATAATCGTACTCTTCAACTTCTTCAAGACTCACCATCGATTATAATCTCTTTACCTTGAACTTTCGTGTTGAAAATTACTTTCGTTTTACTCTTATTAATTTTTAAACCTGCTTTGAGACTTTCCATATTCAGATCACTCAGCATATCCTGCAAGTCTTCTGCTCTTTCTGAAATAAGAATAACGCCATCCGCAAATCTTAGGTGGTTCAAATGTTCGCCATTAATCCTCAAACCTTTCTCTTTCCAACTCAACCTTCCAAAAATCTCTTCCAAACAAGCTGTAAATAATTTGGGTGAAATGGTATCGCCTTGCCATACTACTTTCTTGATCTTGATATTTTCTGTACTTTTATGTAGTCGAATTATAGTGGTATCTTTCGCATAAATCTTTTCTAAAACCCTTACGATCTGTTCGTTTGTACCCTGCTTGCGTAACGAGTTTAGTATTGCTATATGTTCTACCGAGTCAAAGGCCTTCTCGTAATCTACAAAAGCTAAACATAGAGGTGTTTTGTATTCTGTGTTTTGTATTCAAGTCATCCAGATACACAAAAAGTCCATTATCACCTAGTCCATGAAAAATTGAGTTGATAAAGCGCTGGCAATCCCATGAGACAGCGGAGCTATCTATAATGACCTAACGGGGTTGAGAAAGCCGTGACTTTCCTTCCAAAAAATCTACCAAAAGCCAACCTATAAGTCCAAGGTGGTGAAAACTGTGTTACCTGATCGTATGGACTGAAGATTACTCAACACAGACAAAGGGTAATGATCTGGAATTGTGACATCGTTGACATATCTATAATCCACAACAGGGCGGAATGATCCGTTTTTCCTGGGCACAAGAAGGAGTGCGGAGTTTCACTCGTAACGAGATTCTTGGATGACACCCTCACTCAACAGCTCGTCAACTAAAGACTGAGGTACAAATCTACGAGAATGAGGAACACTTATCAGTAGAATGGCTATACTGTCCATGGACATGACAGTAGCTAGATTGAGGCTGAAATGACATTCTTAAGAAAAATATATATATATATTGTGTAATGCTAGATGAGGATTTAGTGAAACGTATACATACAGGAGTCTGCTTAGACTTTCACTCTTGACGCTTACAAAAGAAATAGAAAACACTAGAATTACCTACTTTGTTACAATACGTGCATGTAAGTACAGTAGATGCAGATGGAGACAAAGTGCTCTGCGTAGGTGTCAAAGACAGAGGTGCTGAAAGAGGGGTAGGAACTACCGTAGTCTGCTGTGAATGACTGGGTAGTGCAGGAGCTAGCAAGACACGTTGAGGCGATTCTTTTAACTTTCTAGAAAGTTTTGTTGCAAATGATAGTAAAGACTCATCTGTCTGGTAATATGAGATGAAGCAATCGTTTGTTCACAAGGAGCGCGGAATAAAATGTAGAATAGATACTCAACAATAAATATGACACTATCTATAGTGATCGAATTGTTATCTGTCTAGTGTGAATGTATTAAAGAACCTAAAGTTTCAGAGGCCACCTTACTGGTTCTAACCTGAGCACGCATAAAATTTTCAGTGGCCATAGAGGAAGCGAGTATACCAGCCAACCTTTAGCATCAGAGAAAATTATAACCTATTAGGTTTACATCAAGCATTTTAAGAAAATTCGCCTTGCAGATGGCGTAATCATAGTTTAAAGCTCTGGGGTTAACGCATGAAGCTGATATCATCTCATAGGCCAGTGAGGTGGGAACATGTTGAGATCTAACAAATTATATTTTGCCGGTCCTGCAATGACATTAGTGGTGATAATACTATCCTCACATTATTAAATGAATGCAGATGCTGAATAATTAGGATTCTCACCAGAGAATTTTGTGACGGAATGGTCCTGGTGTGATAGGGTGATAATGAAATGAGCCATAGCTGAGGCTGCCATTGTGTTACCGTGGAAAAAGAAAGGAACTTTCTCCCTAGACTTATTGAGATGATCATTGACAGTTATAGGGGCAGGTATGCTTCGACCACTTCTTAGCAACATGCATATAAAATTAGATAATTCTCACTTACAGACCAATGATCAAACTCACATAAATGCTGGCATCATATGTTTGGAGAGGGATATTTGCGTCTTGAAGAAATACCTTTGAAAGGCAAGATAGGAGACCACTGAATGCAGTATGGCTCTCATCCAAATGGGAATTAGCTACCGTTCAACAGCTACGCATGTGATTCTAGCTCACACATATCTACAAAAGCATGGAAATATGAGTACTTATCTAAAAAAGGGCACTATTGCTTACGTGAAATTAGTCTCTCATAGCAAACGAAGACTGATAAAAAAATTATAACGTAAAGGTGTGACCATATTAAACACACACACACACACACACACACACACACACACACACACACACACACACACACACACACACACACACACACACACACACGGTGGCATAGTTGGTAGAGTGCTGAACTGGGAAGCAGAAATGCTCCCAGCACCCAGTTCGAATCCTGCCCAGGGCCGAAATTATTTCGGTATCGCTGTGCCTCGGGTCGTTACTCTGACTCTCGTGGGCGGGGAGTTGGGGGGGGTGCAAGGTCATAGCATTACCCATAGATCGGACCTACGAGCTCTGAGCTCTCTTCCAGGAGGGAAATAGCTGTCGATCACGAGTCCAACACGTGATCCAAAGACCAAGTGAATACACACACACACACACACACACACACACACACACATATATATATATATATATATATATATGTGTGTGTGTGTGTGTGTGTGTGTGTGTGTGTGTGTGTGTGTGTGTGTGTGTGTGTGTGTGTGTGTGTGTGTGTGTGTGTGTGTGTGTGTGTGCAAGCAATCACATCACCGTGATACAAAAATGCAAAATAACCACAGGAGAAAAGAAACTTGTAGACAGTAAGTACTTCCGCATATTACATCTTCAGACTAAATGACAGACATACAGGGTTGGGTTTAAATATAAGTATCAGGTGCAACCATAGGGGGGAAGGGGGGAGACAATACAATGTGAGGAGTAGGGATGACCTTACCCCTATCGACCTGACCAACACATAAGGCTCAATCTGGCGGAAAAATCTCGGTGACCATTTGGGTTACCAATTTATCACATTTAATATGACCATAGCTTAAGTTTATATTTTCGTCAAACGTGCCTGATATTAGTTAAATTGGTAACCCAAATGGTCACCGAGATCTTTCCGCCAGATTGAGCCTTATGTGTTGGTCAGGTCGATGGGGGTAAGGTCATCCCCACTCCTCACATTGTATTGTCTCCCCCCTTCCCCCCTATGGTTGCACCTGATGCATATATTTAAACCCAACTCTGTATCTCTGTCATTTAGTCTGAAGATATAATATACGAAAGTACTTACTGTCTACAAGTTTCCTTTCTCCTGTGGTTATTTTGCATTTTTGTATCACGGTGATGTGATTGCTTGCAATTATGAGTACCACGTTCGTCTTCAACGCTTTCCTGGAATCTAACCTTTCATTTCAACAACTCAGCAAAGATTTTCTTGAAGCTTTGTTGAGTGCACATCGACCAAAAGAAAGACTACGCTTTCTCAATGTGATGAAGGAACGTGGGAGCCGTCACGAAGTCTGTGGGATCCTCCCGAGGATCTACGCAGGCTCGTGTTGGAACAGTAGAGCCATAGGGATCAATGATAGGATATCGCAGTTATGTACACAATTGGGATACCACTTTCTTGATCCTTGGTATCTCTTTTCTAGGCGCCATGACCTTTACGCATCTGATGGGATCCACCTTACCCGCAGAGGCAAAGATGTTCTTACAAACCTCATTGTGGGATTTTGTAATGAATTAGCTCCTTTTTTAGGGTAGAAGCCCAAAGGGAAGGGGAAATAGAATGTACTTGGGAAAACAGTGTAGAGTATAGCATTAATGTAGAACAATGTGCCAGTATAGGACAAAATATAATTTTAAGATATAATGTCGCTAGAGGACGAAATGTCACATTAGGATGTAATGTCATAGGACAAAATGTCACAATGGGATGTAATGACAGTGGAAGACAAAATATCACGATGGGAAGTAATGATAGTGGAGAACAAAATATCACGATAGGATGTAATGACAATGGAGGAGAAAATATCACGGTAGGATATAATGTCAGTAAAGGACAAAATATAATTTTAGGAAGGGATACCGGACAGAATGTCCATGAAGGCCAAAATATCATGATAGGATGTAATGACAGTGGATATAATGTCGCTAGAGGACGAAATGTCACATTAGGATGTAATGTCATAGGACAAAATGTCACAATGGGATGTAATGACAGTGGAGGACAAAATATCACGATGGGAAGTAATGATAGTGGAGAACTAAATATCACGATAGGATGTAATGATAATGGAGGAGAAAATATCACGGTAGGATATAATGTCAGTGAAGGACAAAATATAATTTTAGGAAGGAATACCGGACAGAATGTCAATGAAGGCCAAAATATCATGATAGGATGTAATGACAGTGGAAGACAAAAGATCACGATGGGATGTAATTATAGTGGAGGAAAAAATATCACGGTAGGATATAATGTCACTGGAGGACAAAATATAATTTTAGAAAGGGATGCCGGACATAATGTCACTGAACGACGGGAGGCCTGCGTGAATCACGGTGACGTAGGGGGACAAAATGTACAAAAGAGATCGGATGACCGTGATCGACCAGATGTCCGTGATGGGGGAAATGTCAATTTTGATAGGAGAAATGTAAATGAGGCATTGAACGTCAATGAAGGGCCACAATAATATAGAGCAAGGTATAAATGAAAAACAAAATGATAATGTAAGACATGATATTGAAATTCAAAATGTGTCAAAAAGAAATAATCACGAGTTTCTTAAAACCATGTACTTTAATGCTCGTAGTATTAGAAACAAATTTCAAGAAATACAGGCGTATGTCAAAAGCGAAAATCTCGATATGATAGGAATAACTGAGACATGGTTAAATGGTACAGAGTTCGAAGCTGAATTTAGTATTGCGGGATTTAAACACTTTCATCAGGATAGAAACCACAAGAAAGGTGGGGGTGTTCTATTGTACGTTAAAAACAATGTTCATGCTTGTGTTTTAGAGAAAGTGAAACAGGATGCATATGATAGTTTGTGGGTTGAGTTAGCCCAAACAAATGGACAAAAAATGAATATAGGTGTAATATATAGGCCAAAGACATTATCATTAGCAGACAACAAACTGTTATTTCAAGAACTGTCTAGTTTCTGCAACCGGGATTTATTGATAATGGGTGATTTCAATTTTACTGACATTGATTGGATGACCCTTGAACATGGCCATATAGGTAGTCGCTTGTTTGATTTTCTTGGTGACAATTACTTAATTCAGCATGTAAAAGAGCCCACAAGATATGGAAACTTACTCGATCTTTTGATCACTAGCCGCGAAAGCATGGTAACTGATGTAGAAGTCGGTGAATCTGTTGCAAATAGCGATCACAACCTAGTTAGATTCAAACTCCTAAACAGTTTTAGAATAGATACTTGTGTTTCAAAATACCCGATTTCAGTAAAGCTCAGTTCATAGAACTACGGCAGGAGCTTCAGCTTACAGATTGGGAGGCAAAATTAAACGAAAGACCAGTAGATCAGATGTGGGAAATATTTCAAAATACGCTCACTAAGATGATTCAAACTTACATTCCTTTTAAGGACAGACGTCCCCCAAATCAGGCTCGCCCAAAGTGGCTCGACAAAGAAACTGAAAAAAGTATTGCTAAAAAGAGACAGGCTTATAAGAAATATAAGTGCTCGGGTGCATCTAATGAGTATGAAAGTTATGTATCAATACAGAGAGATTTAAAAAAGACAATAAGAAAAAGAAAACGACAATACGTAATGAACATCGCTGAGAAATCCAAAGAGAATCCCAAAGAATTCTATAGTTACACTAGAGATAAAAAGATTGTTAGGAATCACATTGGTCCACTATTATCTGCTGACGGTCAACTTGAATATTCAAATGAAGGAATGTGTAATATCTTAAACAATTATTTTAGCTCGGTATTCGTAAACGAAACACCTCAAGGTGAATTCCAAACTGAAACCTGTGAAAAGTCTAGAGTAAACTTACTCACTACGGTAAATATAACAAAAGAAAAAATTAAAAGGTGTATAGACAAACTCAAAGTTAATAAAACACCAGGGCCTGACGGTTGGCATCCAAGAATCTTAAAGGAAATGAAAAATGAGATTGTTGTTCCATTAGAAATTATTTTCAAGAAATCCATCATATCCGGAGATGTCCCAAGAGAATGGAAGCTAGCTAACGTTACTCCCATATTCAAAAAAGGTGACAAAAAGAAACCAAATAACTATAGGCCTATAAGTTTGACTTCAATCGTAGGAAAAATAATGGAAACTATCATCAGAGATGCTATCGAACATCATTTAGAAAGTAACCGTTTGATAAATGATAGCCAGTATGGTTTCAGACGGAAATGTTCTTACGTGACTAACTTACTCGAATTCTACAAAACAGTTATCTCGAATTATGACAAAAGAAACAATATAGATTTAGTATATCTAGACTTTGCAAAAGCTTTTGATACCGTCCCACACGAAAGACTACTTACTAAATTAGCTTTGCATGGAATAAGTGGTAGCCTATTAGGTTGGACTAGTAATTGGTTGAAGGGTCGAAAACAGAGAGTTGTTTTAAATGGACAAACTTCTGGATGGAAAAGTGTTGCAAGTGGAGTTCCTCAGGGTTCCGTTCTTGGGCCACTTCTATTCATAGTATATATAAATGATATAGACCATGGACTAAAATCTACTGTTTCCAAATTTGCTGATGATACAAAACTGTGCGGAGTGGCAAATGATCACTCAAACCAATTAGATATTCAAGAAGATTTAGATCAATTACAGCAATGGTCTGAAAAGTGGCTAATGAAATTTAACACAAGTAAATGCAAGGTAATGCACATAGGTAAAAATAACAGTAAGTACGATTACAAGTTATTTGGAAATTCGTTAACAAAAGTGGATAGTGAAAAAGATCTCGGCGTAATCATCAGTAACGACCTCAAATCATCCAAGCAGTGTATTTCAGCCTCTGAGAAAGCAAATAAGATTCTAGGACTGATTGCGCGATCTTTTGATTTCAAAAGTCCATCACTCATTAACAAGCTATATAAATCGTTAGTTCGTCCACATTTGGAATATGCTGTTTCCGTATGGTCACCGAATCTCATTAAAGACATTGACAGACTGGAAAAAGTACAACGGCGAGCCACAAAACTGATTCCAAATATCAAAAATAAATCATACGAAAATCGACTAAAACATATGAATCTGTTTTCCCTAAAAAAGCGTAGACTCAGAGGTGACTTGATACAGGTCTTTAAAATTCTAAAGGGAATTGACAACATCAAAAGTGACAAAATTTTTACATTGAATGAGAATCAGACAAGAAACAATGGTCTCAAACTGTCCGGAAATAGATTCAATTTCAGTTCGAAGCTTTAAGAATCATTTAGATAAATACCTAATTAAGATGCTGTAATGATTATGATTTATCTTATATTATTTGTTTTTGTTTTGTTATCATTTGTCTGTCTGATTTTCATTTATTATTAGTTATATGTAAATTTATTATTATTTACTATTTACCTGTTTGTTTATTATTTAACTATACCTATGCATTTATTTATGTATTTTATTTGTTATTTACATTATCATAGTTTTTATTTATTATTTTATTATTAATATGATTTTTTTTTCGCATCCGACCTAGATATGGATCAAAATGTCTCCTGTCGGCATGCTCCGCCTTTGTAATCCTTTGTAATCCTTTGTCTACAGGAACACGTAATTCCCAATTCCCTACTACCTGATCGACTTGTCAATGTGGATGGTCAACCCTTCGGAGAATACGAGAGGCTCATCCTAAGAAGATGCATAGAAATTCCGGAAGAAGAAGTCAAAAGTAAGTTCAAGATTTCCGACCACAAGAAAAAGAGCCTTCATAACTTACTTGTTGTACCAGAAGATCGACAAATAGTGGTTTCTTATTGTTACTCAGTGATTTCTAGTCAAATTAGATATGCCCAACAAAAACAAAAACAGAAATTACAACATTTGATTGAAAATAGTTATTGGAACAAACATTTTAATCCTGATTGTGTTTTGAACTTGTCATCCAAAGTTTTGGACAATAATGTTTTATGTACTTTAGGTTATGAGTTATCTTTTGCTTACAGTAAAAAGATAAATCCTGTTGATATTGGGGTGTCTCTTTTCAAATTTGAAAAACATTCGAGTGAAAATAGTGGTTTAATTAGGGGTTTTATTTATGGTGCCATGCTTAATTGTAAAGATAACACATTCCCTAGAAGATTTGTTAAAGCCATGTTAACTTTAAAGAAAGATACATCTCTACGCATAACTAAGGCTGATAAAAGCAACACCTTGGTTGTTATGGATAAAAATTATTATGATAACAAAGTAATTGATCTTTACAAGATAAAACACTTATTCTGAACTTAATAAAGATCCTTGTGACACAGTTAATAAGAATTTCCATAAAGAATTAAGAACTTTATTTAAAGGCAGAGAAGATTTGGTTAAATATTTCTCTACACAAAATCCTTCAACACCTTATTTGTATGGGCTTACTAAAACTCACAAACCAAATCATCCCATTAGGCCCATCATCAGTTCTGTAGGCTCTGTAAGCTATAAGCTTTCTAAGTGGCTTGTGACAAAGCTTTCTCCATTTGTAGGCACTATTTCTAACTCATTTATTCAAAATAGTGAAGACTTAGTCTAAAAGGTTAAATCTCTTAACATTGATTATCCTTACAAATTAGTTAGTTTCGATGTCACTGGGCTTTTTACACATGTCCCAATTAAAGATGTTTTAACCTATCTCCCAAATATTCTAGGTAACAGTATTGATGGTATCCCTTGTAAAAATCTTATTAAATTAGTAAGTCTGTGTGTAAATAATTCTTCTTTTGTCTTCGAGGGTAAATATTACACACAGATTTTCGGGATGGCTATGGGAAATACTCTTTCACCAGTTTTAGGTAACATCTATATGGAATATTTTGAAAAAATATTCATTATCAACTATTAAAGATGAAATAGTTATTTGGTTCAGATATGTAGACGATGTTTTGTGTTTCTGGCCTAATAACCTATCTATTGATGATTTCCTTGTTAATCTAAATTCACTGGTACCCTCCATTAACTTTACTCTTGAGATTGAAAATAACAACAGTTTGCCCTTTTTAGATGTTGAAATAATTAGAGATAATGGTACTCTGAAAACAAGTCTATAGAAAACCTACCAATATTCTTTCCTATGTTCATTTTTATTCCAATCACCACATCAATGTAAAAAGATCAGTTTTTATTTCTATGTACTTGAGAGCTTACAGGATTTCAGAGCCTAAATTTATTGATGATGAATTTAGAACTATCCGGAATATTGGGGAAAAGTTAAGATATCCTACTCATATTCTTAATCAATGTCACAACACCGCCAAGAAACGCTTTCACAAAACTTACAATCAAGAACAAGGAAACCATAAACATCCTAATACACTTGTTCTTCCTTTTCACGAATTTCTTTTAGTATTGTTAACCTACTCAAAAAATTAAATATCAAAGTAGCTTTTAAATATGACCACACCATTAAGAAAACTTTAATTAAGAGAAGCCCTCCTAAGAACAACGGTGTGGTCTATAAAACTCCTTGTTAAGATTGTAATAAATTTTATATTGGACAAACTGGGTAAAACTTGGAAACAAGGATTTCTCAACATAAATATAGTGTGAGATCTGCCCTGGAAAATAATGCGTTATTCCAACATAAAGCATTATACAACCATCATATTGATTGGTCTAAGGCAACAATTCTAGCTAAAGGAAGCCTACAAGAAAGAAATATAATAGAATCCTGCTTGATATCAGGCACGTTTGACAAAAATATAAACTAAGCTATGGTCATTTTAAATGTGATAAATTGGTAACCCAAATGGTCACCGAGATTTTTCAGCCAGATTGAGCCTTATGTGTTGGTCAGGTCGATAGGGGTAAGGTCATCCCCCCTCCTCACATTGTATTGTCTCCCCCCTTCCCCCCTATGGTTGCACCTGATACTTATATCTAAACCCAACTCTGTATCTCTGTCGTTTAGTCTGAAGATGTAATATACGGAAGTACTTACTGTCTACAAGTTTCCTTTCTCCTGTGGATATTTTGCATATATATATATATACATATATATACTTATATATATCCATCTGTATATATACATACACATATATATATAAATATATATATACATATATATGCATATATATGCATATATATATATATATATATATATATATATATATATATATATCTATATACAATATAGCTACCACCTAATACAAGCCAGTTAATGGATCCCACATGGAATCGGAACTCAATACTCATCTGACAGCATCCACTTGCACAATGCCGTTATAAGTAGAAAACTGTAGCAATACGTTGAGAAATCTCGTAGCACTTGATGATAACAGTCTGGGCCGACTTAAGGGTAGCTAGCAGCAAAGAGATGAACTCAAAAATCGGAGGCAAAAATGGCTTCAATCGATGTCCAACAGCCTAATACGAAGCAGTTCACAATTTTACTTTTTGCACTTCCGTAATAGTCTTTCTGCACTTCTGTAATATTAGTATTCCGAAACTCTCTGTAAAAAGTAGTGAAGGACAAGAAAAAAATATTTACGCGAGGAAACACATGGGACTTACACAGTTCTCTTGTGCATAAATATTAGATTGTTTTTTACTTAGAATGTCAATATAACCTCACACAATGTATAAGGAGTTTTTTATCCCTCGCCACCATCTTATAATAGTACATTAATTAAAGTCACAATACGATGATATAACTATTGTTTGTACAAGAGCACAGCACGAGGTTGTATCCTCAATCAAAGCAGGAATACCACCGTTTACTCAGCGTGGACAGGCCCAGACGCGGAGGAATTACAATTCCATTAGCGCAAATCCGCTAAGAAACAAATAATTACTTATCCCCTACATGGCACCACATATGTAACAAAACACACACACACACACACACACACACACACACACACACACACACACACACACATATATATATATATATATATATATATATATATACATATATATACATATATATATATATGTAGAGACATTGGGACAAATTATGGGAAAGGTGGAGGGGGAAACAGGGGTCTTATCTGATTATTGAGTTTATTCCTGACCGGTTTCGCTTACAATAGCTTCTTCAGAGGAGTGTTACTCTGGGTCGAAGTTGGCGGTGTATATAGTGAGTCAGGCCCACGTTCCCTCCTTGCGGAGTGGTTGGTGGCTGGTTCCAGTACATGTCAAACAGCATCGGTACAATATAATACAATAATAGTAATATAATAATAATACAACACAACACGATCTATGACACAATATACAATATAAAATATAATATATGATATAATATACCAAACCAAATCATATCATGGTATATCACATTATAATACAACATAATAATTAGCATCGATACATAATCAATAAAATTATAATAAGAATAAATATACGAGTTTTGAAAAATGGAAATATATATATGAAAATAAATGTCACCGTGATATTTTGTCACCGTGTTATGTCGGAGTTGTCCTGGGCGTCTTTTAGCTGCATACTCCGCCGTGCATTCCGTCCACTCCACTTCTCCCACCTCCCGGCCCGTGCTGTGTCCGGCAGTCATGTGTAATGTTTCAACTGTTCCAGTATAACACCTCAAATAGCATCGGTATAACATATAATAATAATAATAATAATAATAGTACTAATAATAATAATAATAATAATGATAATAATAATAATAATAATAATAATAATAATAATAATGATAATAATAATAATAATAATAATAATAATAATAATAATAATAATAATAATAATGATATAATAATAATAATAATAATAATAATAATGATAATAATAATAATAATAATAATAATGATAATGATAATGATGATGATGATGATGATGATGATGATGATGATGATGATGATGATGATGATGATGATGATGATGATGATGATGATGATGATGATGATGATGATGATGATGATGATGATGATGATGATGATAATAATAATAATAATAATAATAAATAATAATAATAATAATAATAATAATAATAATAATAATAATAATAATAATAATAATAATAATAATAATAATAATAATAATAATAATAATAATAATAATAATAATAATAATAATAATAATAATAATAATAATAATAATAATAATAATAATAATACTGTAAAAATAATAACATACAATATAATATATAATAATGCAATATAATTATATTACAGTATAATAACATAACATAATACTAATAATTAGCATCGATACAGAATGCATAATAAAATAATGAGAATAAAATAAAACATGATTTTTGATCAACGAAATGTCACCGTGATGTTTTGTCCTTGTGTATAATCCCCGTGTTACGTCGGAGCTGTCCTGGGGCGTCTTTCTATAGTTGCATATTTCGCCGTGTATTCTGTCCACTTAATATTTCCTACTTTTTGGTTTATGTTGGGTTTAGTGGCTATGTGTAATGCTTCAACCGTTTTTCTTCTTCTCTTTGTTAATCCTTTTTCCATCACTTCTGATTGTAGCCAATCGGGCATATGACCTTCTTGTTCTATATGACCCACCATCGCGTTGGAAAGCCTGTGGTATTTTAGGTCTGCTTTGTGCTCTTTGATTCTGGTCATAAGCCCTCTGTGGGTCTCGCCATAGTAAGATTTATCACATTTGCTGCATGGTATCCTATATACAACACTTAGGTCGTTAGTTGTTTGTGTAGTTGTTGTTGTTACTAGATTTTTAAGTTTCTTTCCTGCCTCGCTGATTATTTCTAGACCTAATGGTCGTATTGCATCCCCCAGTGTTTGTGAAAAATCGGAGCCTGGTACGAGAAGGTATCTAGTTTCTTTCTTGACCACTTTTTCTTTTCATTGCCTGATACTTTTTGCTTTTCTCAAAGATGTGGATATTAGCGCCTCTGGATATTGTAGTGCTCTGAAGGTATTCGTAATATGTAGAATTTCTTTGCTTAGAAATTCAGTGCTGCATATCCTTAGTGCTCTGAGAAAAAAAACAATTATTATTCCTATTTTGGTCCGTTCGTTGTGTACGCTGTAGAAGTGTATCAAATCGTCTTTGTTTGTGGGTTTTCTGTAAACTTTGAAGAGTACTTTGTTTTCTTGTCTGTGTATTTCTGTGTCTAGAAATGGTAGGCGACCTAGAGACTCATTCTCCATGGTGAATTGAATATTATCGACTACCTCATTGAGTTTAGACATAATATCACTGGTGTTATTTTCCGCTGGAAAAATGAGTAGGCAGTCATCCACGTATCGAAACCAATGTGCATCTTTAGGGATAATTTTGAGATAATGGTCTCTTTCTAGCATCTCTAAGTATAGAGATGCAGCCACTGCACTTAATAGTGACCCCATAGGGATGCCGTCCAAAAGGTGATATTCCTGGTCTTTGTATCTAAATGAACGGAACCTAATGCATTTTTCTACTAGCTGCATGTAATCCCTTTTGCAAACTGGTAATTTGTCAACATCAATGGTTTTTAAAGATTCTTGTATTGCGCTGATGGCGCCTGTTACGGATACATTAGTGAATAAGGATGTTATATCATAGCTTACTAACCTTTTTCCTGAGAAGTCTACGTTGTCAAGTTTATCAATTAGGTCTGCTGAATTACGGAGGTTTGTACTGCTTATGCTACCAAGGGCAGATGATAGTGGTTTTGCTAGAATCTTCGCCAACTTATGCGGGGCGCTTCCAATGCCTGAAGTGATGGGCCTCAGTGGAATTTCTGGTTTATGGATCTTGGGTAAACCTTTCATCGATGGTACCTTGGGGTTTTCTTCTAAAAGGTGAAATAGTTTCTTGCCTTTTTCCGTTCTCTTTAAAATATTTCTCGTAGATTTATTGAAGTATTCTGCTTCTTTCTTCGCTGTGCCGTCGCGTTGCTTGTTATATGTGCGTGTGTCGGACAAGAGTTCTTCCATTTTCCGGGTGTATTCTGATTTATCCATGATGACTATTCCCCCTCCTTTGTCTGCCGATGTGATCAGAATGTCATCGTTGTCTTGAAGTTCTCGTAGTGCCCGCGTGTATCTTCTAGGGATGGTTGACTCGCGTTTTTGGGCGGCCAGTGAGCAGCATAATATTATACCCTGTTTGAACCCGTTTTCTAACTCGCTGTCTTTCCAATTGTAGTTCTTTTCTACATAATCAATCGTGGACTTGTGGTTGATGCCCGTGCTGAATTTCAATCCGATAGAGAGGGCCTCTTCCTGTGTCTGTGTTAAACTGAACGATGAGAGGTTTGCAATCAGCTCGCGTCTCCCTACTTCTTTCCACCGACTGTCGTTGCATAGGCGTGTCAGTTCTTCTTGGAGCCTCATCTTCTGGTGTTGGTCTTCGTCTGTGAGTCTAAGGACAAGGCTGTGTGGCATGTGAATGTTCTTCATAAGGCTTCTGGTTTCTTCTGCTTCGTTTCGGAGGGTCTCTCTGGCTTCTTTGAGATATTCCCTGGCTGTGTTGCTGAAAGGTTTGTGTGGGTGATGAAGGTGTTTTGGCGCTGATCGGGGTAGTACTTGTTCTTCGATGCAGTCCTTTAGGAACCTGTCTCTGTTCTGTATACTCTTCAACTTCTTCCTGAGATTAAACTCGTCCTCAGAGACGCCATGTCCACCCATTCCACCTTGATACAAATGTAGAGACATTGGGACAAATTATGGGAAAGGTGGAGGGGGAAACACGGGTCTTTATCTGATTATCGAGTTTATTCCTGACCGGTTTCGCTTACAATAGCTTCTTCAGAGGAGTGTTTTTCAAAACTCGTATATTTATTCTTATTATAATTTTATTGATTATGTATCGATGCTAATTATTATGTTGTATTATAATGTGATATACCATGATATGATTTGGTTTGGTATATTATATCATATATTATATTTTATATTGTATATTGTGTCATAGATCGTGTTGTGTTGTATTATTATTATATTACTATTATTGTATTATATTGTACCGATGCTGTTTGACATGTACTGGAACCAGCCACCAACCACTCCGCAAGGAGGGAACGTGGGCCTGACTCACTATATACACCGCCAACTTCGACCCAGAGTAACACTCCTCTGAAGAAGCTATTGTAAGCGAAACCGGTCAGGATTAAACTCGATAATCAGATAAAGACCCGTGTTTTCCCCTCCACCTTTCCCATAATATATATATATATATATATATATATATATATTTATGTTTATATATATATATTATATATATATATGTATATTTATATATACACATATATATATATATGTATACATATATATATATATATATATATATACGTACATATATATACATATATATACATGTATACATATATATATATATATATATATATATATATATATATATATATATACATATATATGGGAAAGGTGGAGAGGGAAACATGGGTCTTTATCTGAATATCGAGTTTATTCCTGAACCGTTTCGTTTACAATAGCTTCTTCAGAGGAGTGTTACTCTGGGTCGAAGTTGGCCGTGTATATAGTGAGCCAGGTCGTTCCCTCCTTGCGGAGAGGTCGGTGGCTGGTACCAGTATAACAAGTCAAACAGCATCGGTATAACATATATAATATAATATAATACAACAATAATAATATAATAATAATATAACATAACATGATACATGACATAATATAATATATAATATATAATATATAATATATAATATATAATATATAATATATAATATATAATATATAATATATGTTATTTAATATATAATATATAATATATAATATATAATATATAATATATAATATATGTTATTTAATATATAATATATAATATATAATATATAATATATAATACAGTATATAATATATAATATATAATATTTAATATATGATATATAGTGTATAGTGTATAATGTATAATATATAATATATAATATATAATATATAATATATAATATATAATATATAATACATAATATATAATATATAAAAAGAAAAAGAAACCAAATAACTATAGGCCTATAAGTTTGACTTTAATCGTAAGAAAAATAATGGAAACTATCATCAGAGATGCTATCGAACATCATTTAGAAAGTAACCGTTTGATAAATGATAGCCAGTATGGTTTCAGACGGAAACGTTCTTGCGTGACTAACTTACTCGAATTCTACAACACAGTTATCTCGAATTATGACAAAAGAAACAATATAGATTTAATATATCTAGACTTTGCAAAAGCTTTTGATACCGTCCCACACGAAAGACTACTTACTAAACTAGCTTTGCATGGAATAAGTGGTAGCCTATTAGGTTGGACTAGTAATTGGTTGAAGGGTCGAAAACAGAGAGTTGTTTGAAATGGACAAACTTCTGGACGGAAAAGTGTTGCAAGTGGAGTTCCTCAGGGTTCCGTTCTTGGGCCACTTCTATTCATAGTATATATAAATGATATAGACCATGGACTAAAATCTACTGTTTCCAAATTTGCTGATGATACAAAACTGTGCGGAGTGGCAAATGATCACTCAAACCAATTAGATATTCAAGAAGATTTAGATCAATTACAGCAATGGTCTGAAAAGTGGCTAATGAAATTTAACACAAGTAAATGCAAGGTAATGCACATAGGTAAAAATAACAGTAAGTACGATTACAAGTTATTTGGAAATTCGTTAACAAAAGTGGATAGTGAAAAAGATCTCGGCGTAATTATCAGTAACGACCTCAAATCATCCAAGCAATGTATTTCAGCCTCTGAGAAAGCAAATAAGATTCTAGGACTGATTGCGCGATCTTTTGATTTCAAAAGTCCATCACTCATTAACAAGCTATATAAATCGTTAGTTCGTCCACATTTGGAATATGCTGTTTCCGTATGGTCACCGAATCTCATTAAAGACATTGACAGACTGGAAAAAGTACAACGGCGAGCCACGAAACTGATTCCAAATATCAAAAATAAATCATACGAAAATCGACTTAAGCACATGAATCTGTTTTCCCTAAAAAAGCGTAGACTCAGAGGTGACTTGATACAGGTTTTTAAGATTTTAAAGGGAATTGACAACATCAAAAGTGACAAAATTTTCACATTGAATGAGAATCAGACAAGAAACAATGGTCTCAAACTGTCCGGAAATAGATTCAATTTGGAAGTAGGTAGAAACAACTTTGCCAACCGTGTAGTTAATGAATGGAATAAACTTCCTGCACAGGTAGTGCAATGTAGTTCAGTTCGAAGCTTTAAGAACCATTTAGATAAATACCTAAGTAAGATGCTGTAATGATTATAATTTATCTTATATTATTTGTTTTTGTTTTGTTATCATTTCTCTGTCTGATTTTCATTTATTATTAGTTATATGTCAATTTATTATTTACTATTAACATGTTTGTTAATTATTTTAACTATACCTATGCATTTATTTATGTATTTTATTTGTTATTTACATTATTATAGTTTTTATTATTTTATTATTAATATGATTTTTTTGCATCCGACCTAGATATGGATCAAAAGGTCTCCTGTCGGCATGCTCCGCCTTTGTAAACCTTTGTAAACCTTTGTAAATATATAATATATAATATATAATATATAATATATAATATATAATATATAATATATAATATATAATATATAATATAATATATAATATATAATATATAATGTACAATATATAATATATTATATATAATATATAATATATAATATATAATATGTAATATGTAATATATAATATATATGATATATGATATATAATATATAATATATAATATATAATATATAATATATAATATATAATATATAATATATAATGTATAATATATAATATGTAATATATAATGTAGAATATATAATATATAATATGTAATATATAATATATAGTATATAATATGTAATATATAATATATAAAGTATAATTCATAATACGAGTATATAATATATAATATGTAATATATGATATGTAATATATAATAATATATGATATATAATAATACATGATACATAATATATAATATATAATATATGATATATATATCTAATATATGATATATAATATATAACATACGAGTATATAATATATAATATATAATATACAATATACAATATACAATATACAATATACAATATATAATATTTAACATATGATATATAATATATAACATATAATATATAATATATAATATATAATATATAATATATAATATATAATATATGATATATAATATATGATAAATGAAATATAATATATAATATATAATATATAGTATATACTATATAATATATAATATATAATACATAATATATAATACATAATAAATACTATATAATATATAATATATAATATATAATATATAATATATAATATATAATATATAATACATAATATATAATATTTAATATTTAATATATAATACATAATGCATAATACATACTGCATAATACATAGTACATAATACATAGTATGTAGTATATGGTATATGGTATATGGTATATAGTATATAGTATATAATATATAATATATAATATATAATATATAATATATAATATATAATATATAATATATAATATATAATATATAATATATAATATATAATATATAATATATAATATATAATATATAATATATAATATATAACATATTACATATAATACATAATATATAATATATAATATATAATATATAATATATAATATATATATATATATATATAGTATATATGATATATAATATATAACATATAACATAGAATATAGAATATAGAATATAGAATATATAATATATAATTTATAATATAAAATATATGATATATAATATATAATACATAATATGTGATATATAATATATAATATATAATATGTAACATATAATATATAATATGTAATATATGATATATGACATATGATATACGATATACGATATACAGTATATAATATATAATATATAATATATAACTTATGATATATAATATATAATATATAATATATAATATATAATATATAATATACAATATACAATATACAATATACAATATACAATATACAATATTCAATATACAATA
>NC_134799.1:53618173-53630673 GCF_046742065.1 Oratosquilla oratoria
TCTCCTGGTGGTGCAATGTTAGCGTTTTCAGTGATGAAATTTACTTTTCTCGGATTGTTGATCCCTGGCAACCTTTTTAAGATTTACATATACTGCCCATAACATATGAGATATATCCAAATATAAAGGTAATGGCCAATATGTGTAGTATGACAATTGGCATTTTGGTTTCGACCTCACTTGCCTTGACGTGGAACCACGTTGAAATTCGATAGTTGCCGGTACCAGCATCCTACCTCTCTTCCTTTCTCTGTATGGTCTACCTCTTACACGTTTCCCATCACGTGGCGTTGACTCAGTAACACTTGCCCTATCCCCCATCATTCTTTTGTGATAAACTTACCTGCCCAATTTCACTTCCTCTCTCTTAACATATCATTTTTTCACTCTGGTCTACTCTCACCCAACTTGCCCTCTTCCTTTCTTCCAGCGTTGATCTTTCCGCTGTCCTATATGCTCTGTTTAGCTTTGTCTTCATCGCCGTCATATTTTCTTAAGTCCCATATGCGTAGATTATTGCTGGTATTCATTACAAAATTTGCGCTTCAAACATATAGGTAGAAAGGCTTTAATGATCTATTTACCAAGTGTTTTCCAAATAGCAAAACATACCTTTTTATTTCATTATTGTCATATCTAGTCAGGTTTAACATCTGGCTCAAATGATTATACTTTTCAACTTCTTCAAAACTCTCACCATTGATTATATTCCCTCTTCTTTGAATTTTCCTGTTGAACATTACTCTGGATTTATTCTTATTAATTTTCAAACCTACTGTCAGACTTTATTTAGATCACTCAGTATGTCTTACAAGTCTTCTGCTCTTTCTGAAATCGAATTAATATCATCCACAGACCTTTGGCTACTAAGATATTAACCATTAATCTCCAAACATTTCTAACATTTCTCTTCCCAAATCAACTTTCCAAATATCACTTCCAGGAAGGCTGTAAATAGTTTGGATAAATTGTATCACCTTGCTGTTCTCCTTTCTCAATCTTCGTATTTTCTGTAACTAAATTATCGCAGTACCTTTCGTATAAATATTTTCTAGAACCCTTACACTATATTTGTTTGCACACTGCTTGCTTAGCGAGTTTAGTATTGTTGTCTATTACACCGAGTCAAAGGCCTTCTTGTAATCTACAAAAACTAAACAAAGAAGTATTGTATTCTATCATTTTCTCGATCAGTTGATTCATCGTCTATAAATGGTCGTTAGTCGAGTATCCACTTCTAAAGTCACCCTGTTCTTTTGGTTGATTTTCATCTCAAACTTTACCTAGTCTATTTGTAAGAACCTTGGAAAACTCGTATATATTTTATGACAAGCTAATCGGCCGGTAGTTACTAATGTCTTTCTAGTTTCCTTTCTTGTGAAGTAAAATCATTATTACATTGCACCATGATTTTGGAGCGCTTACCTGACGTAAACACTGGGTATATAACTGAGCTCATCTAAAGTGAATTTCTTTCTCTACGTCTTTCAGAAGATCTATTGATATATCTTACCTAGATACTTTTTCCCGTTCCATATCTTTAGCAAACATTACCTCTTCTGGTGCACTAAATTTTACAGATGAATGTGATAACTCAACTATAGTGTTTTATTATCAAAGTTTTTAGTGAAACTCTTCAGCTCCTTTTACCATTCTAAGATATCATTTGCTGCCTCTCAATCTAGTCTGTGCTCGGCCCCTTTGATAAATTCACCTTTTCGAATAGCTTCCTCTATTTCGTTCATGTTTCTCCGTCTTTTCTCTGATCTCTGCCTTTTGTTACAAAAGATTACAGAGGCGGAGCATGCCGACAGGAGACCTTTTGGTCCATATCTAGGTCGGATGCGAAAAAATCATAATAATGATAAATTAATAAATAAAAACTATAATAATGTAAATAACAAATAAAATACGTAAATAAATGCATAGGTATAGTTAAATAGTAAACAAACAGGTGAATAGTAAATAATGATAAATTGACATATAAATAATAATAAATGAAAATCAAACAGACATATGATAACAAAACAAAAACAAATAATATAAAATAAATTACAATCATTACAGCATCTTGCTTAGGTGCTTATCTAAATGATTCTTGAATCTTCGAACTGAACTACATTGCACTACCTGTGCAGGAAGTTTATTCCATTCATTAACTACACGGTTGGCAAAGTTGTTTCTACATACTTCCAAATTTAATCTATTTCTGGACAGTTTGAGACCATTGTTTCTTGTCTGATTCTCATTCAATGTGAAAATGTTGTCACTTTTGATGTTGTCAATTCCCTTAAGATTTTCAAAGACCTGTATCAAGTTACCTCTGAGTCTACGCTTTTTTAGGGAAAACAGATTCATATGTTTTAGTCGATTTTTGTATGATTTATTTTTGATATTTGGAATCAGTTTTCTGGCTCGCCGTTGTACTTTTTCTAGTCTGTCGATGTCTTTAATGAGATTCGGTGACCATACGGAAACAGCATATCCCAAATGTGGACGAACTAACGATTTATATAGCTTGTTAATGAGTGATGGACTTTTGAAGTCAAAAGATCGCGCAATCAGTCCTAGAATCTTATTTGATTTCTCAGAGACTGAAAAACACTGCTTGGATGATTTGAGATCATTACTGATAATTAGCCCGAGATCTTTTTCCCTATCCACTTTTGTTAACGAATTTCCAAATAACTTGTAATCGCACTTACTGTTATTTTTACCTATGTGCATTACCTTGCATTTACTTGTGTTGAATTTCATTAGCCACTTTTCAGACCATTGCTGTAATTTATCTAATTCTTCTTGAATATCTAATTGGTTTAAATGGGCATTTGCCATTCCGCACAGTTTTGTATCATCAACAAATTTGTAAACAGTAGATTTTAGTCCATGGTCTATATCTATGAATAGAAATGGCCCAAGAACGGACCCCTGAGGAACTCCACTTGTAACATTTTTCCATCTAGAAGTTTTTCCATTTAGAACAACTCTCTGTTTTCGACCATTCAACCAATTACTAGTCCAACTTAATAGGCTACCACTTATTCCGTGCGAAGCTAATTTAGTAAGTAGTCTTTCGTGTGGGACGGTATCAAAAGCTTTTGCAAAGTCTAGATATATTAAATCTATATTGTTTCTTTTGTCATAATTCGAGATACTGTGTTGTAGAATTCGAGTAAGTTAGTCACACAAGAACGTTTCCGTCTGAAGCCATGTTGGCTATCATTTATCAAACGGTTACTTTCTAAATGATGTTCGATAGCATCTCTGATGATAGTTTCCATTATTTTCCTACGACTAAAGTCAAACTTATAGGCCTATAGTTATCTGGTTTATTTTTGTCATGTTTTTTAATATGGGAGTAACGTTAGCTAGCTTCCATTCTCTTGGGACATCTCTGGATATGATAGATTACTTGAAAATAATTTCTAATTGAACAACAATTTCATTTTTCATTTCCTTTAAGATTCTTGGACGCCAACCGTCAGGCCCTGGTGTTTTATTAACTTTGAGTTTATCTATACACCTTTAATTTTTTTCTTTTGTTATATTTACCGTAGTGAATAAGTTTACTCTAGACTTTTCACAGGTTTCAGTTTGGAGTTCACTTTGAGGTGTTTCGTTTACGAATACCGAGCTAAAATAATTGTTTAAAATATTACACATTCCTTCATTTGAATATTCAAGTTGACCGTCAGCAGATAATAGTGGACCAATGTGATTCCTAAAACTTTTTTATCTCTAATGTAACTACAGAATTCTTTGGGATTCTCTTTGGATTTATCAGCAGTGTTCATTTCGTATTGTCGTTTTCTTTTTTTTATTGTCTTTTTTAAATCTCTCTGTATTGATACATAACTTTCATAGTCATATGTTCTACTCTATTTCATTCCTCCTGCTTTTAGTTTGCATAGTCCTTCTTTTTATTAGGTCATTTGTAACATTGGAGTATTTGTTTTCTTTAATGTTTTTTGCCCTCCCTACTTTCCCTGTAAATATTTAGTTTCAACATCTGAACTCTGAACTTGGTGCATAAGTATGAGTTATTCTTAGAGTGTACCTTTTACACAACTTTATCATAATCTAAGCTACCCTATCTAATATATTAATAAACTTCACTACGTTACCAGCAACCTCTCTCTTTATCAAAAATCCTACTCCACTAGGTCTTTTCTTTCCTTTACCTCTATAAAAGAACAGGTGGTAACTATCTTGTAGCTACATCAGTTTTTCAAGTGGGATATACCACCTAATTTCTTCCAGGTCTTCCATTAAACTCTCGAGCCTCTGGTCTTCTAAGATGTTCTTAGGTTGTAGATATAGATTTTCATTTTCTTTATGCTACTAATACCCAATACTTGTATCTGCTTGGATACTGCTTAATTATATTCGTTTGCACACTGCCCATAAGCACATAAGATAATGCGATTGGACCTTTAGGAGACAATGATACAGCAGGAAAGCCCCGCCTAGTTTCCTTGTGTAACTCATGTTTGCTATGAAAGAATTTTGGTAGCAATCTCACCTTTCTGTCAACTACTTTCTGGGGAGAAATCTCTTTGGTCCCACCTTATTCTGTATATAGGGTATAGATGTATAAGGTACCCAGTGGAGCACACCGTCCCACAGTCTACAAGAAAACTTACTGTTCACCATCAGGAACGTGTCAGATTACAGTGAATCCTGATGCACTGTCTATGAGATGCTTGTTATCCATATATACAAAAACTGTTCGATATGGGTGAACTTGCAGATATTTTCATCTCTATTGACCTAGCTCATGTAGTCATGAAGACACTGAAGCCTACCCATCACGCCAAGTTGTCAATTCTCGGTTAGGATATATATACATATATATATATATATATATATATATATAAATATATATACATATAGATACATATATATATATACATATATATATACACATATATAAACATATACATATATATATATGTATAAATATACATATACATATATACAAATATACATATATGTAAATATATATATATATATATATATATGTATATATATAATATATATGTACATATATATGTATATATATATATATATATATATATTCCTACCCGAGAATTAACACCTTGACGTGATGGGTGAACCTGCAGTTATTGTCATCTCTGTTGACATAGTTCATGTAGTCATTGTGACACTGAAGCCTACCCATCACGTCAAGGTGTCAATTCTCGGGTAGGATGTGTTTATATATATATATATATATATATATATATATATATATATATATATATATATATATATATATATATATATATATATATATATATACCACATAGAGAAAATGTTGTAGCACATTTGTAAATAATAATCACGAAGAACCCACAGTCGAAATAAAAGGAAACTTAGAAGAACGTATAGCTTCTATTCCTAAAATCTTAAAATTAATCAAACTATGTATCACAACTAATGTTTTTTTCCTTCAAAGATCATTTTTTCAGGCAAAAGTTTGGATGTAGTATGGGCTCTAATCTCTCCCCAGTACTATCTAATCTTTATATGGAATATTTCGAAACCGTGTTGCTACCGGACATAAAGCCACCCGACATGATCTGGTTTAGATACGTTGATGATATTTTTACGTTTTGGGACGATAGTTGGGGACCATTTAATGACTTTCATTTCAAACTTAATAATTTGTCACCTAGTATATAAGTTGAATGGGAAGAAGATAACAGCATTCCCTTTCTGGATATATTAGTGATCAAAGGTCATGGACATTTGGATTTCACAGTATATAGAAAGCCCACGCATACTGGTAGCTATTTACATTTTTTTTAGTTACCATCCAGAAAGGGTTAAACTAAGTGTTATTTCGGGCCTCTATTTAAGAGCATTAAGAATTTGTAGCGTTCAAATGTTTGAATAAAGAATTAGAAACAATAAACCTACAACTGAGCAAATTAGGTTTTCCAAATTGGTTGTTGACAAAAGCTCTTAGCAAGGCAAAAATCAGCCATTATAAGAACTCTTCCCAAACAAAGAACCAGCACAATTGGGACAATAAATGTATAAAGATCCCATACAACCATTTATTGGATGAAGCTTCTAAAATGTTACTACAAGATAGAATTGAATTGGTCTTCAACTATCCTAATAGCATTTTTTATAAAGTAGTAAACATACATCATAAACCCAAATCAGATAACCCTGGAATATATAAACTACCTTGTAAAGATTGTAATGAGGTTTACTGGGGTCAAACTAGTAGAGACCTCAATAATAGAGTAAAAGAGCACAAAAACTATGTTAGGTATGCACAACACAACTCCGCGGTCTTCCTCCATACATCAACAAAGGATCACCGCATAGATTGGAACAAACCAGAAATAATTTATAAATCTAATTGTAGTTTTAGGAGAAAGATAGTCGAATCCTTCCTCATCAAACACTTGCCAAATTTCAACACATCAAAAGGGCAATGGTCACCTGAGTGTATAACAACTTATGCTGTGAATAAATTATTACCATTCCCGAGTCCGCCCCACCTCGGACATGTGACTTGAGCCACCTCCCCTTGTTCCCACTTTGTACCTCTCTCACTGTATATATTCTTGTACATCTTACCTTGTACCTATCTGCTGAAGAGGACCACAGTAGTGATCGAAATATACAGTTCGTCTGTTTCTTTTGCTTTGTTTCTCCGACAGTGGGATATTTAAAACATTTTACTAAATGTGCTACTACATTTTCGTCTTGTGATATATATATATATATATATATATATATATACAAACACACACACACACACACACACACACACACACACACACACACACACACATGTATATATATATATATATGTGTGTGTGTGTGTGTGTGTGTGTGTGTTATTTTTGAAAACTAAGTTGATGTTGAATTGTTTGAGAATATTAGGCAGACCAACTAGTTTCTCACTGTAAGGAAGAACCAAAAGGTTCTTTTTGTCAAATACTTTTCTTTCGTGTGAGGTGTTATGGAATGTTTTGTAAGCCATTTTATCAGATGTGTCTACTAAGTGTTTTGGATATTTTAATTCAAATTTCAAAAATAACAATACTATAAAAAGTAAGCTCATTAAAGATTCACCTGAAGTAAATGAGGGTTGTGTTTACTTAAATGTAACAAATTATATCGGCCAAACTGGTAAAGACTTAAAAACTAGGATAAATCAGCACAAATATAGTGGAAGGAGTGGGCAAAGTTCCAGTGGCCTTTTTATCCATGTAAGAGACCACAACCATCCTATTAACTGGGATAATTCTAATGTAATAATTTCTTATAGATCTTTATTAGAAAAAAAAACATTATCGAATCCAGTCACATTAAGCAAACCTTTGACCATGATATTAATTTAAGTTTAGGATTATATCAACTTGATGATTTTATTATTGATAAAACTTTAAAAAATTCTCCAAGTGTTACTAGGCCAGGGTGACGTAACGTCATGTGACCAAACGTCCTAACGTAAACATACGTCTCAATCTGATTATGAAGCATCTTGTGTGTCCTTCCCATGTTCCTAGCTTGTCTACTACTTTATGTATATATATATCCACCTATGTCTCTGTAACTGTGCATTCCTTGATAATGTCTTAAATAAACGAAAATGTTCGGACTAAGCTTCTTATTTCCCAGTGTTTTTTCTGCACACATATATATATATATATACAGATATACATATATACCTATATGTATATATATAATAGATATATATAGATATATACATATATATATATATATATATATATATATATATGTATATATAATGACAAATAAGATTGAAGGTGGAGGAAATAGCCGAGGAGTAATGCATGTGGATAAGCATGGCTACCTTCCAGACTGGAACAACACAACCATATTAAATAAAGGATCATCTAAGAAACTGAGGAAGACAATTGAGGCAGCATATATTAACACTAACAACAACATTAACCCTAGAGAAGGCTTTATTTGTCTAGCAAAAGCCACAAGCTTATTAATGATAAAAGAGTACACAAATAAAATAACAAGCTCTCCGAAGCGTCCCATGAGATGACCCGTGTATAAAATCCCCTGTTATGTTTGAGTTGTTAGCTTTGTGATCAAGACCCTGCGGGTCGAAACGTTAAAGCATTAAGATTCTCCCATTACTCCTCGTCTACTTCCTCCACCTTCAGTCTTATATATATATATATATATATATATATATATATATATATATACATACACATGTATATATATATACATATATATATATGTATATATACATATATATACACATATATATACATATATATATATATATATATGTGTGTATGTTTCTTAAGACAGATTGAATATTTTTAGAAGTTCCGCCATGGGATACGAACCCTGACCCGTGCGTCGATAATCACGAGGTCAAGACGTTAGCAACCATGCTACATGGTGATGGTACAAAAGGACTGTACTAGTCCCCGACCACAATGTTAAGTGAATCGTGGGCGGGGACTTGTACATTCCTTTTGTACCATCACCATGTAGCATGGTTGCTAACGTCTTGACCTCGTGATTATCGACGCACGGGTCAGGGTTCGTATCCCATGGCGGAACTTCTAAAAATGTTCAATATATATATATATATATATATATATATATATATATATATATATATATATATATATATATATATATATATATATGCAAAGAAATCACAAAACACACGTGATAAACTATTTTTGCAGAAACCACCGGGAAATTGAAAAAACAGATACCGAACGTTTTCGTCTATTTAGACATTTTCAAAGGTACAAAAAAGCAATACAGAAAGAAACAATAAATACATAAGAAGACAAGGATACTCGGAGAGGTCCCATGTTACATTTTATCACACACAATTTTGTCAATAATAAAATTGTCCAATTTAGATAAACCCAAACTCAAGTTCATGTTATTTCCGAAATTTATTTTTATAAAACAAGATTCAATAATATTTCTTTCTATAATATTATTACAAGAAGTAATTATTTTATAATTTCCCCAGTCAATATTATGACCATAATCCCTTTGGTGGACAAATAATCCACTAGACACTTGCCCCATTCTAATACTGTATTTATGTTGGCCTATTCTTTTTTCTAAGCCTTTGCCTGTTTGGCCTATATAAATATATTAATCAAATGTTTCAACTTCTTTTTAAGTTTAACATCTACTTTATGGCAAACGAACCTTAATTTAGCATAAATGTAATCTAATAATTTCACTTTCCACTGGTTTGGAATAGAATTTTGAAAAACACCTTTCTTTTCTTTTGTGATATAAAAAGATTCCTTCACTTCAATCTTCATAATATCTATATGCTTTTGCAAAATAATCCTTTCAAAATCCTCAAAAGGTTTTTGGCGTAGACTCAACAATCGATTGTTGAGAATAGATTTGGGCATTTGATTAATAATAGCGATTGGAATAAGGATGTCAACCCTAATTTCGTACTTAATTTATCGGACAAACCTTTGAGTGACGACGCGAAATGTGCTCTAGGATACGGTTTGAAATTCGTTGCCAATAATCAGCAGGTGAACTATGTAGATATTGCTAAGAGATTTTGCAATTTGGAAAAATATAGTGATGTTTCAAATCAAGATATTAATATTTGTAAGGGTTTTGTGTACCATGCTTTATCCACGCCATGCCCTCCAAGTGTTCCTAAACGTGTCTTCACTACTTTTAATAATTTAAAGAAGGATAAAGATTTACAAATCACAATTTAATCCATCTTCCTAGCATTTTTGAAAAATTTTGTATCCAGATAGTATTCAAAAATAATAATAACATTAAGAGTCTGTTAATTAAAAATTCTCCAAGAAGTAAAGAAGGATGTATTTATAACATACCATGTATAAAGTGTGATTTTATCTATATAGGCCAAACAGGCAAAGGCTTAGAAAAAAGAATAGGCCAACATAAATATAGTATTAGAACGGGGCAAGTGTCCAGTGGAGTATTTGTCCACCAAAGGGATTATGGTCATAATATTGACTGGGGAAATTATAAAATAATTACTTCTTGTAATAATATTATAGAAAGAAATATTATTGAATCTTGTTTTATAAAAAGAAATTTTGGAAATAACATGAACTTGAGTTTGGGTTTGGACAATTTTATTATTGACAAAATTGTGTGTGATAAAATGTAACATGGGACCTCTCCGAGTATCCTTGTCTTCTTATGTATTTATTGCTTCTTTCTTTATTGCTTTTTTGTACCTTTGAAAATGTCTAAATAGACGAAAACGTTCGGCATCTGTTTTTTTTCAATTTCCCGGTGTGTGTGTGTGTGTGTGTGTGTGTGTGTGTGTGTGTGTGTGTGTGTGTGTGTGTGTGTGTGTGTGTGTGTGTGTGTGTGTGTATTTTAATATATATGTGTACATATAGATATTCATATATATATATATACATATATATATATATATATATTATGTATACACACACACACACACACACATATATATATATATATATATGTGTGTGTGTGTGTGTGTGTGTGTGTGTGTGTGTGTGTGTGTGTGTGTGTGTGTGTGTGTGTGTGTGTGTGTGTGTGTGTGTGTGTGTGTGTGTGTGTGTGTGTGTGAATATGTATAAGATGAGGAGAAAAAAGAAGAAGAGATGAATTAAAAGTAGGAAAAAAAAAAGAGGAGGAAAAGTAGAAAGACAAGGATGTGGGCGCAGAGTAAGCAAGTGAAGCGAAGATAATACCAGGAAGGAGCCAACTGTCGTTATTTTCGAGATCGATGTCAACATTTCATAAAAGCCTTTGTAGGCAAACTGAAAAGACGTCCTCTTCAGCCACAGGGAGGCGTAAAAACAATCAAATATTTGTACCTCGCTAAGCAGCGACTTCCATATGTCAACAAGTTT
Organism: Oratosquilla oratoria; assembly: GCF_046742065.1. Taxonomy (NCBI): domain Eukaryota; kingdom Metazoa; phylum Arthropoda; class Malacostraca; order Stomatopoda; family Squillidae; genus Oratosquilla; species Oratosquilla oratoria. The sequence continues at coordinate 53,629,057 of NC_134799.1, forward strand.
TACCGTCCTATCCTTGTCAGGGGCAGATATTCACAGAGTTGTCGGAGACGTGTGTGTGTGAGTGGTGATACAAATAGGAATGGAATATCTGGAGGCAATCAGAAATAAAGAGAGGTGTCGACCATTCCGAAAAGACTTGATTGAGAAAGGCCTTTGATATCGAAGGGGAGCCACCGAAGTGGGTAAAACATAGTGGCAGCTAAAATGTAACAATACGGAAGGGGTTATTATAGATTTTTCTCGAAAGAGGCTATAATTCTTAATTACCGAGGGAGTGCTATGGAGATGAACCTTATAAGCTGGTTGCAGCCAGAATAGAAAAATCATTATCAGGTAAAGAAAGGATCAATTGAAATGTTGGGTTATTTGGAATTTGTAACCGAGGAGGTACTATAAAGATTAGTAAAATAGTTTTGCTGACCCAGAACAGATGGAAGAAGGCCACACATTGTGGCAGTGGTTCATGTATAGAAGTTATAGGAGGGACAAAGCCATCGATGAAAAAAATTCTGTACACCAGTGGAGCTTCTTTGCAGGTAATCTCCCAGTGGATGAGACAGATGGATCGCTAGAATACGTGACTGAGGATGCATTAGTCGGACACGTAAGCGTCTCGACATTTAATTATTACGGATCCCCGACTAGAATTTAATAATAATGACAGCATCTATTGACTGCACCAAAGTCACCGACCTTGTCTTTGCTGATAATGATGTCTATTTTGTGGAGTCGTTGGAGGTCTTGGTTGCATCCCTCGAATCACTGGACAGGAAGGCAAAATTATTTGGACTTTATGTCTACTGGACCAAAAGCAAGGTCCAAGAGTTTGGGGGCTTACAAGATGACACAGTTTAGTCTGTCCATGAATGCGATGATGACATTAAAGTCCTGGAAAGCTTTATAATCCTTGGTAGTGTAGTGAATAACAGTGGTGGGTCATGTTAGGAAGTACTTCGAAGGGTTGGCATTGCCCATGGTGTTATGGACTCGCTTAACCAGAGTATATAGCGATATCATTATTTATGTAGGGGGATTAAGATTTGAATCTTTAAGTCACTTGTACGCCTTGTCTTGCTGTACGACTGTGAGACATGGGCTTGAATACTGACTTGAAGAGGTGTCTTGATGGCTTTGGCACTAAATGCCTTCGGAAAATCATAGGGTATCACTGGAATGAATTCATATCACACCAGAAACTGTACTGTGAGACTCAGTCTAGGCCATTTATGAGCATATTTCATGAACGTCAACTCCGGCTATACCGGCACGCGGCACGTTTCTTTGATGTTGTTCCTACTCATAGGGTTGTTTCCACAAGAGACAACCCTCGATGGAGGAGACAATTGGGACACCCGCAGAATTCACGACAGGGGATAAGTTCATAATTAAGAATGTTGTGGTTTAATCATTCGGGGCACAGAAATTGAAGGTCAAGTGAGCAGAGAAGATCTCTCTCACGGAGTCAAACTTTCCCAGTTTCTTCACTCATCAACATTTTATTCTTTTTTCTTTTCCCTATATACCTTGAGGGCGAATGTGTTTGGTCAATATTTCATCATTTCCCTTATAGTTTTCAGCATATTTAGAACAACGCGTTCATGTGATTTTTGTCTCAGT
>NC_134799.1:53650686-53660686 GCF_046742065.1 Oratosquilla oratoria
CCCCCAGTATCATCCCTGCCCCCTGTGCCCAGCAGTCCAAAGCTCTCGGACAGAACCCCACAACAAAGAACGCCGTCATTTTTTCTCGATCTACCTGTTACGCTCCACCTACGCCATCCAACTCTCCGACCCGCCCACACTCCAAGAAAGTAGCACTCCTTGTACGAGTCCTCCACATATATCAAATCTCTCTCATATAGTAATCTTTCTCGCATTTTTTGGGTATACATATTCATACTATTTCTTTGTTCACAGCTCCATCATCTGCGTCTTCCACCCAATCACTGCCCTCAGCATCATTGCTTCTCGAACCAAACTCCACATTTTCAATTTTGGTAATTAGATACAATTCACCTTACGTTCCCCAAGTGTTTCCACGGTGTTTTAGTGCTCTAAGTGGATGAACGTGGTCCAGAAACCCAACGCGACATACGGCTATTACACACGCTATAGTTCCAAAAGATGTCCAACACAAACTCCACACCACCTCAACCAGTATCACCCAAGAAAAACATACATTCATTTCACATGAGAACACGTTACCTAAATTTAACGATTTCAACATCCCACTCCACACGGACAGGCACAAAGGACTACAAGACTAAGATCGCTATTCCCAAATCGAGAATTGACTTTAATGACACGGTAGCAGGAGACATCGTACAGTGACATTTTTCAAAAAACGAAGACATACGACGACTTTTTCAAACAATTTCAACAGTCTTTCGCCAAATTCAACCAACTCGGTTCCCTTTCACCACTCTACGCTCTAGCCAAGACATACAACACGGAACCATACAAAACAAAAACATGAGCGGTCAAAATAGCCAGTGATTTCAAAAGTGAAATTAGGGAAAGTCTCACCCACTCTGCCTGGGTAACGGATGGTATGATCGATCTCGAACACCTTGTCTCCCTCCTCACATATTTCCGTCTACTCTCACAGCTCCACCCAGACACACTCCAAGCAGCTGGTAAGTTCGCTTTTACACCAGGTACTACTTTAGCAGAGTTCTCTAGACATTTTTCAGACGCAGATCAGACACACTATTCCATCCACAGCCAATCTCTTCCTCTCACCCCTACTCACACCCGCACAGTAGCGCACGTCAACACATCTCACTCCCAAACCAACAGATCGAGACAAATGTCACGTTCACGCACACGCTCGCGCCATCGGTCACCCTCACGAACATCCTTCTTCTGCACTTACTGTAACAAACCCGGACACACCATGAACAGATACTACTAAGGTATCCAACACAGTCAACCCGTCACTGCGATTACCACGGTGCATGCTACCACACCACTGAACATTGTCGCGTCCTCCAAGCGTAAACATGGCAGAAACATGTTTCACCACAACGCTCCCCTACCAGGAAAGTACACCATAATAATTCAGCATGACTGCCAGACAGGAGCAACACACGCACCCACACACAATCTCAACCATTGTCATATAGTCTACCCAGCACGGCATCCTATATGCCAACTATTTCATTCCTGCCTTGAATCCCCCAAGCACACAAACTGTCAACAAAACACACGTGGCCAAGCTAGAGCAGAGAGCAGACAGGCACAAAGCAAACAGACACGTGCTCACACACCCATATTCCACTACAGCACTCCACTTCTAACATGCCTACAACGAGTGACATATATCACACGCGCAACAGACCTAAGAATGCAGCTCACATGTCAAAGTCGGCTAGACGCAACACAAAGCACACTTTGCGCACCGAAAACACATCAGCGTCTAACACAGACATTATACCTCTCATGCAAGAGTTCAGCCTGCAGTTTGCCCCTGTCTCTCAAGTTGCACCTACTTTCACTCCCACTCATGCAGTTATCATCAGCCCAAAAACGCTGTTCCATCATGAGTACACCAAGGTACACGCACGTATTTTTCAAGTCCCAGGTACCGATGTACTATGCATACATGCCGCGTGAGTGGTATATCCCTACTTTCCGCCATCAGCACCAATTCTAAGAAAAGCCATACGTGCATATTGATTGCAGGTAATACAAATGCTCCCATCAATATCGCTACTGGCACCAACATATGTGATTTCCTTGTATATACAGCATGTATACAAATAATAAAAAACGAAACCCATTCTCAAATATACACAGTTACCTCCAACGTCCTCAAAGCACAGGAAATCATTCAAGCATCTCATTTCAATACCGTAGATTTCCCTAGTGCTCAAGCTGATTTACTCATTCTCTGTAACAAATTCAGGCATGCAATTACGTTACCAGGTGAACCTCTTGGACTCACAATTCTCATTGAACACCATATACCCCTTCAGGAAAACGCAAGACCACTGTACATCCCTGCATACAGATTTTCACACAGTAAACGAAACATTGTAGACGATCTCATCACGGATATGATCAAACAGGGTATTATAGACCCCAGCCTGTCGGAATGGAATTTCCCTCTTCTCGTTGTTCCCAACACGACGGTTCATTCCGTCCAATCGTTGATTTCAGGGAACTCAACAAATTCACTATACCCAAAAGATATTCATTACCTCATCTACACGACATTTTACACTACATCAGTGAAAATAACACTATCTTTATAACTCTCGACCTCATGTCGGATTATTTCCAAATTTCCCTTGATGTATAGCCCAGACCTCTCACAGTTTTCAGCACAAACAATGGACACTATCAATTCAAACGCCTTGCCATGGGACTTGTTTCAGCGCCCTCTGTCTTCATTCGCCTCATGTACACAGTATTAGAAGGAATCATAGGACACTCAGTATTCATGTACTTAGATGACATTATCATAGTTTCCAAATCTATCAGTGAACAATTACACACGCTTGAAACTATCCTCTCCCGGCTAGCAAAGGCAGGTCTTAAACTGAAGCTTAAGAAGTGTTCCTTCCTTCAGAAGGAAATACGCTTCCTAGGGCACATCTTTAACTCACAAGGCATATTAACCTCGCAGGACAAGATCAAGGCAGTCATGAAGTTTCCATGCCCTACTTCTCCTGATCACATCCGATCCTTCCTTGGTCTCTCAGGCTTTTACAGACGGTTTATCAAAGTATACGCTGGCATAACAGCACCCTTAACCATCTTACTTAAGAAAAACACTCCCTTTAATTGGACACCAGACCAAGAGAAAGCTTTCAATGACTTAAAAACAGCCATGACAACGGCACCTGTTCTACCGTTCCCCGACCACAAGCTTCCATTCACACTCTACACAGACGCGTCCTACACAGGCATCGACGCGTTGCTCATGCAACAACACGACTCGAAAATCAAGCCCATTGCTTATGCTAGCCGCACGCTTAACAAACACGAGCAAAATTACTCAGTCACCGAGATCGAAGCACTAGTTATCATTTACGCACTCAAACACTTCAAAGAAATCATACTTGGCTATGAGATACATATACACACAGATCCCCAACCAATTCTGCATCTTTTCAAAGAAAAAAAAAAACTGACAGGCTAACTAGCACGTTGGTTCCTTATGATTCAAGAATTCATGCCCCCCTTCCATTTTGTTCACGGCAAAGCGAATGTCGTCGCTGACACCCTAAGTAGACATATAGCGACCATCAGTCAAGTGTCAATTCCAGTAGACCTTACGCAAGCGCGCATTGCCGTAGCGCAAAAGTCAGATCCCATTTGGAAACGCGTGATATATTTCCTCACTTCAAGCGATACAACGAACACTGACGTTTTCCCTCCAAACATCGAAAACTACACCATGATAGACGTAGTCCTCTATCACAAAACAACACTCAAAAACAAACACGAACCTAACCGCTCAGTGCTCCAGCTCGTAGTTCCTACCGAACTCATTCCTGAAGTGCTGAAGCTGGTACATGACTCACCCATTGCTGGTCACCCAGGAAAGGACAAGTGTCTCTCACAAGCCAGATCGAAATATTTCTGGACCACTATGAGGAAAAATATCCACGATCATGTAGATTCTTGCCATTCATGCGCGCCCCATAAAGGATTACAAAGGCGAAGCATGCCGACAGGAGATCTTTTGAGCCATATCTAGGTCGGATGCGAAAAAAATCATATTAATAATAAAATAATAAATAAAAACTATAATAATGTAAATAACAAATAAAATGATAACAAAACAAAAACAAATACTATAAGATAAATTATAATCATTACAGCATCTTGCTTAGGTATTTATCTAAATGATTCTTAAAGCTTTGAACTGAACTACATTGCACTACACGGTTGGCAAAGTTGTTTCTACCTACTTCCAAATTGAATCTATTTCCGGACAGTTTGAGACCATTGTTTCTTGTCTGATTCTCATTCAATGTGAAAATTTGGTCACTTTTGATGTTGTCAATTCCCTTTAAAATCTTAAAGACCTGTATCAAGTCACCTCTGAGTCTACGCTTTTTTAGGGAAAACAGATTCATGTGTTTTAGTCGATTTTCGTATGATTTATTTTTGACATTTGGAATCAGTTTTGTGGCTCGCCGTTGTACTTTTTCCAGTCTGTCAATGTCTTTAATGAGATTCGGTGACCATACGGAAACAGCATATTCCAAATGTGGACGAACTAACGATTTATATAGCTTGTTAATGAGTGATGGACTTTTGAAATCAAAAGATCGCGCAATCAGTCCTAGAATCTTATTTGCTTTCTCAGAGGCTGAAATACACTGCTTGGATGATTTGAGGTCGTTACTGATAATTACGCCGAGATCTTTTTCACTATCCACTTTTGTTAACGAATTTCCAAATAACTTGTAATCGTACTTACTGTTGTTTTTACCTATGTGCATTACCTTGCATTTACTTGTGTTAAATTTCATTAGCCACTTTTCAGACCATTGCTGTAATTGATCTAAATCTTCTTGAATATCTAATTGGTTTGAGTGATCATTTGCCACTCCACACAGTTTTGTATCATCAGCAAATTTGGAAACAGTAGATTTTAGTCCATGGTCTATATCATTTACATATACTATGAATAGAAGTGGCCCAAGAACGGAACCCTGAGGAGCTCCACTTGTAACATTTTTCCATCTAGAAGTTTTTTCTATTTAAACAACTCTCTGTTTTCGACCATTCAACCAATTACTAGTCCAACCTAATAGGCTACCACTTATTCCGTGTAAAGCTAATTTAGTAAGTAGTCTTTCGTGTGGGACGGTATCAAAAGTTTTTGCAAAGTCTAGATATATTAAGTCTATATTGTTTCTTTTGTCATAATTCGAGATAACTGTGTTGTAGAATTTGAGTAAGTTAGTCACGCAAGAACGTTTCCGTCTGAAACCATGCTGGCTATCATTTATCCAACGGTTACTTTCTAAATGATGTTCGATAGCTTCTCTGATGATAGTTTCCATTATTTTTCCTACGATTGAAGTCAAACTTATAGGCCTATAGTTATTTGGTTTCTTTTTGTCACCTTTTTTGAATATGGGAGTAACGTTAGCTAGCTTCCATTCTCTTGGGACATCTCCGGATATGATGGATTTCTTGAAAATAATTTCTAATGGAACAATAATCTCATTTTTCATTTCCTTTAAGATTCTTGGATGCCAACCGTCAGGCCCTGGTCTTTTATTAACTTTGAGTTTGTCTATACACCTTTTAATTTTTTCTTTTGTTATATTTACCGTAGTGAGTAAGTTTATCCTAGACTTTTCACAGGTTTCAGTTTGGAATTCACTTTGAGGTGTTTCGTTTACGAATACCGAGCTAAAATAATTGTTTAAGATATTACACATTCCTTTATTTGAATATTCAAGTTGACCGGTCAAGCTCCAATTTCAACATATCCATCCCCTTGCAAGCCCTTCGAGAACATTGCTATCGACCTTCTTAAATTACCACGTATCCCCTAGCGGAAACCAATACCTCTTTGTCTGTGTAGATCATTTCTCTTGTTTTTCCATTCCTTCACCACTGCAAGACAAGACTGCACAACAAGTCGCACAGACACTAGTTGACAAGGTCATATGCCCATACACCACGCCAAAAAACACTCATATCAGACAACGGCACTGAATTCAACAATGACATACTCACAAACATTTGCAAAATTTTTAGCATGAAAAAAATAACACCTTACCTTACCACCCTAGCTTTTGTGTAGATAATTTCTCTTGTTTCTATATTCTTTCACCACTGCAAGACAAGACTGCACAACAAAACGCACAGACACTGGTTGACAAGGTCATATACCCATACACCACGCCAAAAAGAAAACACTCATCTCAGACAACGGCACTGAATTCAGCAATGACATGCTCACAAACATTTGCAACATTTTTAGCACAAAAAAAATTAACACCTTACCTTACCACCCTAGCTTCAATGGACTAGTGGAGCGTCAAAAAAGGAAAATACTTAATGTTCTCAGACACCTTGCCTCAGACATACACTCATCTTGTGATGAACATGGACCAATGATCCAAGCCTCCATGAACAGTGCAATTAATAGGTCAATATTGGAGTCTCCACATTTTGTCCTTTTTGATTTGAACAAAAAGCTCCCACATGATCTTCTCACTTCAGACATACCCCCATATATAACTTCAATGATTATGTTTAAGTCAAAACCCAGAATTTCATCACTCTCTTCAAGAAAATTCATGACTCTCTCAATCTCAAAAATTGCAACATAGCAATCGGAGACATTGTGTACGAACAAAATCATACTCCAACATCAAAACTCTCTGAAAAGTTCACAGGACCATTTCGCGTTTTTGACATCCTACCAAATGATAAAATCAAAACCCTTTGCTTGCAACACGCTTCCTCGCTACACTCAGCAGAAAAGATCCTCCATATAGACAATTGTAAGATTGTCTCCCGAGGTCTCGACCTCACACGTATCCCCTCACCTGCTCCAGCACCCATTCCGGCTCAAGATTCTCCCACCCCACCCACCCCAACTCTTACTGCTCTTCCTAGATACAGTCTAAGACAAAGATCAACCTTGTAGATCAGATCCTTGAGTGAAGTGAATCATATCTACTTTTTCATGATGTCATCATAACTGTCTTCATATTTCCATCTCTCTCATATGATACCTTTGAAAATTCCACATATATCATGTCTATGCCACTATTTTTACTTTTAAGGTGATTACTTATACCCTATACGAGCATTCCGGGTGAGGTAACCGGATGGCAGCCGGACCGAGCATTCATGTTGCACACATTTGCTTATTGACAGTCTGTAATCGTCCAGCCAGCACCAGTGCTCACGGACGCACGCACGCAAGACCTCATCTCTCAGGACAAGCAGGGTCAAAGAGCAATTATCTCCGGATTACAGATATGTGAGAAAGCTTTAGCAGAGGGTAAAGATGTCTTCTAGGCCTTTATTGATTTAAAAAAGGCTTATGACAGGGTAGACAGGAAGGCACTGTGGGAGGTATTGCAGATATATGGGACAGGAGGAAGGCTGTTAAGAGCAGTCAAAATTTTTTACGAGAGTAGTAGAGCCTGTGTTAGGTTTAAAAATGGAGAGGGTGAGTAGTTTGAGGTAAAGGTGAGACATCACCAAAGATGTGTCATGTTGGCATGGCTGTTCAATGTGTACATGGATGGGGATGATGTGGGAGGTAAATGCAAGGGTAATGGGCAGGGGATCGAAAGTAATTGTTGTTAAAAGTAAGGAGATGAGATGTACAAGGGAATAGGGTGGCAGCAAATTGAAAGTGAGTATTAAGGGAGAGAGACTGGAGAAAGTGAATAGCTTTAGATACTTGGGCGTAAATGTGGTGGGAAAGGGAGGGGTGGAGGTGGAGGTAGAATGTAGATTGAGAGAAGCAAGTAAATGCCTTGTGGATTAAAATGTAGATTGAGAGAAGCAAGTAAATGCCTTGTGGATTAAAATGTGTAATGAGAAATAGACAGTTGGGAACGGGTGCTAAGAGGATAGTGTATGAGAGGGTGATTGTATCGACATCACTGTATGGGACAGAAACATGGAACATAAAAGAGGAAGAAAGGAAGAGTTTGAATGTGTTTGAGATAAAATGTCTGAGAAGTATGATAGGGGTTACTAGGCTGGATGGAGTGAGAAACGAGGAGGTGTGAACGAAAGCGGGGGAGAAAAAAGAGTTGGGAGAAAGGGATGATGAAAGAGTAATGGGATATTTTGGACACATGGAAAGAATGAGAGAAGAAATATTGATAAAGGAAGTGTGGAAGGCAGAGGTGGATTGAGTGAATATGAGGGGGCGCCCGAGGATGAGATGGATGGATGGGGTAAAAGGGCCGTGAGAAAGAAAGGGGGGGGGGTGTTGAGGAAGGAAGGGAAAAGAAAGAAGATAAAGGTGAGTGGAGAATGGTTCTATATGGACGATGCTGTGATGTATGGAAAGGATTGGATAGGGAATGGGGGGTTTGGGGAGTGATTATGTGTAAATGATATTTTGACGCAGGCCGAAGGAATGTCTGCCCGTCTTCTCTTTTCCTGCAAAAGGAGACGGAGAGAGAGGATCGCCCATTAGATGAGCTGGCCTTCCTGTGGATGTGCTGTGTCTTGCTGCATTACTTCTGACCCAGGGCAATGGGCTAGATGCAGGGATGACCCGTCATCCAGAAGGAGCTAAGAAAAGAGGGAGGGAGGGGTGGTGAATGGAAGTGGAGTGGCTGGGGATGAAACGGGTGGGAGTGGAATTATGCTTTTTGACTTTGGCTACCTTCCTTGTAAGGGAGAAAGAGCCCTTGGAATATATGTATTTTTATACATACATACATATATATATATATATATATATATGCATGTATATATATATATATACACACACATACACACACACACACACACACACATATATATATATATATATATATACAGATATATATATGTATATATATATACATAAAAATATATACATACACAAACACACACACACATATATATATATATATATATATATATTTACATATATATATATTTATATATATATATTTATATACATATATATATATGTATATATATGTATATATATATATGTATATATATATATATATATATACATATATATATATATATATATATGACTTCATGAAGGTGCAATATGTAAGCCAAGTGTAGAACATTTTTCAGAAACTGAGTATAAAGAAATCTATTCTGTGTTGTTGAAAATGCCATCGGAGTCGCTTGCCTACGTTCTGGAATTTCGATGTGACGTCACTCATACGCCACACTTCCCAGCGCTTGGGATAACTTTGTATCATTACAACTCAAATTAAGATTATTTGACCTTCCACTCACATGACCCCCACCATGGATTTGTTGACCTCCAGGCTCTTTACATTAGCTTCTCTATAACTCCAAAAATACAATATAATTCCGTCTTGCTCTTTCTGTTATGCATCCCTGAGAATATACGAGTTCTCTTTATTTTTCATCAATGTAGAAATCCATCATATTCCCTTTTCGATTTCAACGTTGTTTGGTTCTACAATCGTGTCTTCAACCGCTGAATTGATATCAAAGATGAAATGGATATGTTTATTTTTTCAAAGTAAAGCTCTGAACCTTTTGAAACGAAAGCATCGAGGTGTTCTGTTTCAGCACGGGTCTGAGTCTGAATTGGAGTGATTCTGTTTTCTTACTGTCCGGAGTGGTGTATTTAGACCCATTATTTTTACCCATTTTCCTTTAGTTGCCCTTAGATCCAGGGGAATAGGGGATGCAGGGTCTAGGGCCTATCCGCATCTGAATAAAAAAATTCTGCTATAAACATTTCATTGAATAAAGCTACTTGGAGACAGGTAGATCAAGCACAAGTATCAAACTTGGACACCAAAGGGTAAATTAAAATTATCTGTCCCTGTGATGATTTTAGGTGTTTCCTTTAGATGAATAAAATCCCCTAGAGGCACTTGATCTCAGCATAAAAATCTAATATAGATTCCAAATGATTAATCGAGACGAATTTAATTATTTGGTGTCTTTAAATGTTTCTCTCAGCTAAATAAGAATTTCAGTCTCTGCAGGGTTAACCAGACATGGA
>NC_134799.1:53668186-53690686 GCF_046742065.1 Oratosquilla oratoria
CACCAGTACCAGCAGCAGCAAGAACAACAACAGCAGCAACATCAGCAACAGCAGCAATTACAGGAATAGTGACGTCAGCAGCAGCAACGACACCAACAGCAACGATAGCAGCCACAACAACAGTAGTATCAACAACGGCAACACCAGCAGCAACATCAACAGCAGCAGCAATATCAACAACAGCAGCAACATCAACAGCAAGAACAGTAGCAACAGCAGCAACAACAGCAACAACAAAGCAGTAATGACAGTAGCAACATCATCAGCCTGAGCTACAGCAATAACAACAACAGTAACAGTGGTAGTAGCAACAGCAAAACTGCAACGGCAATATCAACATCGTCAGCGACAAATATTGCAACAGCAGCAGCAACAGTAGCAGCAACAAATCCTAAACAACAGCGGTAACAAAAGTAGCAACAACAACAACAGTAACAACAACAACAATCGCACTAATAGTAACAATGACGGCAATAGCAACAACAGTAGCATCAGCAGTAACAACAGCAACAATAATAGCATCAACAACCGCAGTAATAACAACAACAGCACCATCAGCTATAGTAACACCCACAACACCAATAATACTATTAATACGAACAGTACTAACGAGACCAACACTACCAGACACCATTAATACCAACCCAATCATCACCAACATCGCCAATACCAAAGCCCTTATGACCAATGCCACCAACATCGCCAATACAACCACTACCAACACCACTAACATTACCACTACCAACACCACCAACATCCCCACCACCAATACAAATGCCTTTAATATCAACACCATCATTGTCAAAACCAACACCAAAATTACCAACCTCATCAACACCATGAACACAGCCAATACCATCACCATCATTACCAATACCACGGTCAAAAACACCGACTAGCTCCAACACCAACACTGCCTCCAACACCAACACGAGTACTAACAGTATCTGCTGCCGTGCCGTCTGTCTCTATCTCAAGGTCCCCAGCACCACTTCCGCTGCGGGTATGAAATGAATTTAGTCGAAAAAAAAAAATGCCACGGGGTCCCTCGACGCTAAATACCTATTAACAGTATTTTCATTTCAATATTATCGACCAGGTTAGAATGATACTGGAGATACTAAAGAAATGAACAGATCTGTTGTTGATACTGAGACCAGTTATAAAAGTAATGCCAATATCAATAGTGTCTCTAATAATAGTAAGATGAGGGGCACCTAAACCCTTTGAGTGTGTGAGTGAAGTGGAGGAAGGAGGAAAGAAAGATTTGGATGAATATAAGCGAGTGACTTCAAACCAAGCAAAATTTGTTAAAGGTCAATCACTTAACCCTGAGGATGTGGCAACGGAATGGGGGTGAGGTGGATAGAATAGGTTGGTGGTGGATGGAATAAAAGAGAAAGTGCCATTCGGTATGGGTGGTTTTAATCAACGCAAATAGAGTACCTTCGCTATCGAAGAGATGCCACAGGCAGACGGACAAAGTAAAAAGAAAAGCATCGCAGCGGCATAAATAGTAAAACCAAACCATAAAGAATTTTCCCGCAAATTTAAGCCAATCAGGAAAAGACGAGATGAGGAACAGGAAGGAGGAAGAAGAGGAGGAGTAGAAGAAAGAAGAGTAGTACGGCGGAGGGTGGGAATAGGTAAACGGGGAAAGATAGTCTTGGGAGAAGAGGAAAAAGGAGGAAAAGAAGTGGACGAGGAAATGAGGGGAAGGGGGAGGAATATAAATAGGAGATAGAGAAAAAAGAGGAAGAATGAGGAAAGGTGAAAGAGAAAGAAGAAGAAGAGAAAAGGGTAATGGAGGAGGAGGAGGAAAAAAGGAAGCAGAAAGAAAAGTAAGACGAGGAGATAGAGGAAAAGAAGGAGAAAGATGGGGTGACAAAAAATAAAGGGGAGGAAGAAGAGGATAAGGAAGATGGTAGGTAAGAGACAGAGAAAGACGAAAAGGATTAATAAAAGGAAGAAGTGCAAAACAAGTAAGGAGTAGGGTGAGATGGGTAAGGAGGGGAGGAGGAGGAGGATTGGAGGAGGAGGAGGAGGAAAAAGAATATAAAGAAAAGAAAGAAGAAATGAGAAAGTGGAGGAGGAGGAACAGGCGGGAAGGAAGGAAAGGAGAGGAAAAAGGATAAAACAGCGGAGGAAGAAGGAAGAAGGGGAGGAGAAAGAGAAGATATGGAACAATTGAGGATTGGGGCGACGAGGGTAGATAAGTGAAGATGAGGAAGAGGAGAAGGAGAAAGTAGAGGAGAAATAAATGAGTACAGAGTGGAAGGAAAGAAATAGAGGGAGAAGAGGAAAAGAAAGTAAAAAAGACAAAGACACCAAGGTAAAGTGGCCTGTAAAGGGCAGGAGGAGAACCAGCCGGAGGAGAAGGAGGAGGAGGGAGAGGAGGAAGACGTAAGGAACAGGTGAGTGGGGCAAGGCGGGCAAGGTGAGGAGAAGGAAGAGGAGGAGGAGGAGGAGGAGGAGGAGGAGACATGAGGCTGGAGGCGGGAGGCTAAGCTCGAGTGTAACTGATAAAAATTCATGGATGGTGGACCGAGCACAAAAACGGGGGTCATCAATAAGGCCACGACGCTTTTCATAAATATTGCTCCCTTGGGACCCCACTTCGGGAGGACCAGCGGGAGCTGCGAAGACGAAGAGAAAAGAAGGAGGAGGAAGACGAGAGAAGTAGAGAGAGAGAAGAAGAATAAGGGAGGAGGAGGAGAAGGGTAGATGAGATGAAGCAGGAAAAACGGAAAGGACGAAGGGGATGGGCACGGAGGGTATGAGTGAGAATGACAAGGAGAAAGAGAAGAAAGAAAATGGACAAAAGAGATGAAGAGAGAGAAAGAGAAAAAGGACAAGGAGAGAGATTTGAAAGAAAATGCACAAAAGAGATGAAGAAGGAGAAGGAGAACGAGAAGGAGGAGAAGGAGAAGGAGAAGGAGAAGGAGAAGAAGAAGGAGAAGGAGAAGGAGAAGGAGAAGGAGAAGGAGAAGGAGAAGGAGAAGGGGAAGGAGAAGGAGAAGGAGAAGGTGAGGGAGAAGGAGAAGGAGAAGGAGAAGGAGAAGGAGAAGGAGAAGAAGAAGGAAAAGGAAAAGGAGAAGGAGAAGGAGAAGGAGAAGGAGAAGGAGAAGGAGATGGAGATGGAGATGGAGATGGAGATGGAGATGGAGATGGAGATGGAGATGGAGATGGAGATGGAGATGGAGATGGAGATGGAGATGGAGATGGAGATGAAGATGGAGATGAAAAAGGAGAAGGAGAAGAAGGAGAAGAAAAAGGAAAAGGAGTAGGAGAAGGAGAAGGAGAAGGAGAAGGAGAAGGAGAAGGAGAAGGAGAAGGAGAAGGAGAAGGAGAAGGAGAAGGAGAAGGAGAAGGAGAAGGAGAAGGAGAAGAAGGAGAAGGAGAAGGAGAAGGAGAAGGAGAAGGAGAAGGAGAAGGAGAAGGAAAAGGAGAAGGAGAAAGAGAAGGAGAAGGAGAAGGAGAAGGAGAAGGAGAAGGAGAAGAAGGAGAAGGAGAAGGAAAAGAAGGAGAAGGAGAAGGAAAAGAAGGAGAAGGAGAAGGAAAAGAAGGAGAAGGAGAAGGAAAAGAAGGAAAAGAAGGAGAAGGAGAAGGAGAAGGAGAAGGAAAAGGAGAAGGAGAAAGAAAAAGAGAAGGAGAAGGAGAAGGAGAAGGAGAAGGAGAAGAAGGAAAAGAAGGAGAAGGAGAAGGAAAAGAAGGAGAAGGAGAAGGAACAGAAGGAGAAGGAGAAGGAAAAGAAGGAGAAGGAGAAGGAGAAGAAGGAGAAGGAGAAGGAGAAGGAGAAGGAGAAGGAGAAGGAGAAGGTGAAGGAGAAGGAGAAGGAGAAGGAGAAGGAGAAGGAGAAGGAGAAGGAGAAGGAGAAGGAGAAGGAGAAGGAGAAGGAGAAGGAGAAGGAGAAGGAGAAGGAGAAGGAGAAGGAGAAGGAGAAGGAGAAGGAGAAGGAGATGGAGATGGAGGTGGAGATGTAGATGGAGATGGAGAAGGAGAATGATTAAAAGAAGGAGAAGGAGAAGAAGGAGATGGAGAAGGAGAAGGAGAAGGAGAAGGAGAAGGAGAAGGAGATGGAGAAGGAGAAGGAGAAGGAGATGGAGAAGGAAAAGGAGAAGGAGAAGGAGATGGAGAAGGAGAAGGAGAAGGAGAAGGAGAAGGAGAAGGAGAAGGAGAAGGAGAAGGAGAAGGAGAAGGAGAAGGAGAAGGAGAAGGAGAAGGAGAAGGAGAAGGAGAAGGAGAAAGAGAAAGAGAAGGAGAAGGAGAAGGAGAAGGAGAAGGAGAAGGAGAAGGAGAAGAAGAAGAAGGAGAAGGAGAAGGAGAAGGAGAAGGAGAAGGAGAAGGAGAAGGAGGAGAAGGAGAAGGCGAAGGAGAAGGAGAAGGGGAAAGAGAAAGAGAAAGAGAAAGAGAAAGAGAAAGAGAAGGAGAAGGAGAAGGAGAAGGAGAAGAAGGAGAAGGAGAAGGAGAAGGAGAAGGAGAAGGAGAAGGAGATGGAGAAGGAGAAGGAGAAGGAGAAGAAGTAGAAGGATAAGGAAAAATGAAATGGAGAAGTAAAAGAATAAGGAGAAGGAGAAGGAGATGATGAAGAAGAAGAAGGCAAAGGAAAAAGGAGATGGAGAAGTAGAAGAATAAGGAGAAGTAGTAGGAGGAGAAGAAGCAGGAGAAGGAGAAGGAGAAGGAGGGAAAAAAAAAAAAAAAAGGAAAAAAGGAGGAGGAGGAGTTTGAGGAGAGGGTATCAGAAGCCTAAAAAAGCAGAGGGAAGAGTGTGAGGAGTGAGGGATTTAGAGTGATATAGAGGAGAACGAGAGAGGAGCAGAAGAAAAAGGAGTTAGAAAGTTAGACGGCAGAGACTATGAAAATGAAGATGAGATGTAAGAGGAGGAGGAGGAAGAGCAGAAAGACAAGGTATAAAAAAGAGGAAAATGAGGTAAAAGATAAAGATAGGTAGACGAAGGAGGAAGATGAGGAGAGAGATAAAAAAGAGAGAAGGCAGGTGAGGATGAGGTGAGGAAACTGGGACGAGGAGGAAGAGAAGGAAGAGCAGGAGAAGGAGAAGGAAGAGCAGAAGGAAGAAGAAGGAGGAGAGGAAGAGGAGGAGGACTGATGGAAATGAGTACATAAATCTGATAAAGAAGTAAATGAAAAAAAAAATCAACAAGCTGCTAGTCATTGAGTGAGATGAAACTTCATGCAAATGCAGTTGCTTGTATTACATACCTAAGTTTCAAAATTCAAAGATATGTATACCGTTTCATTCGTCAGTTTCTTTTTTGTTGCATAAATCAATTACTTCCGTTTTTACTTGCACATTTCTTGATCTATTTATTGATTTGTGTATTTATCTTCCTTTATTTGATCATTCATCTATTTATTCACCTACTTTTTCTAAGAGTTCATTGATTGATAGATTGATTTATTGTTTGACTGGTGGATTGGCCACCTTATTCATCTTTAATGAAACCAATAATCAAATTAAAATTTTAAAATATTACAACTAAAAGTAAAATTGATCAGATTAGGAAGTAGTGCCTTGAATAGAAAAGAAAACCTAGAAACATCCAACAGAGAATAAAGAACCATGGAGAAAGAAAGTGAAAAAGTATCAAGTAAAATACAAAGACGAAGGAAGGAAAGGAAGACGTAGACAAATGGAAAAACGAGAAGCGTGAGCCTCCCAGGAGGTTACCTCCTACTCCGGGGGAGGTGGAGGATTGGGGAAGGGGAAAAAATCGTCCGGTGGGAAATGGAAAAACACGGGTGGCACGTATGGAGACAGGTGTCACATGGAAAAGGACATGAAGGTGGGGGTGGAGGAGCAAGAGGGGAGTGGAATATGGAGCGAAAGATACAGGAGTTGAGTACATACATATATGTGTATACACACACACACACACACATATATATATATATATATATATATATATATATACATACGAGTATATGTGTTGTGTGTGTGTGTGTGTGTGTGTGTGTGTGTGTGTGTGTGTGTGTGTGTGTGTGTGTGTGTGTGTGTGTGTGTGTGTGTGTGTGTGTGTGTGTGTGTGTGTGTGTGTGTGTGTGTGTGTGTGTGTGTGTGTGTGTGTGTGTGTGTGTGTGTGTGTGTGTGTGTGTGTGTGTGTGTGTGTGTGTGTGTGTGTGTGTGTGTGTGTGTGTGTGTGTGTGTGTGTGTGTGTGTGTGTACATATATGTACCGAACTCTACCTTTCGCTCCTTATTCCACTCCCCTCTTGCTCCCCCACCTCAACCTTCATGTCCTTATATATATATATATATATATATATATATATATGTATATATATATATATATATATATATATATATATATATGTATATAAATATATATATATATACATACATATACATATATATATGTATATATATATATGTATATGTATATATACATATATATATATATGTATATGTATATATATATACATATACATATATATATATATATATATATATATATATATATATAGTTAAAAATAACCTGCGACTTCTGTATTTATGATCTTGTTAATACTCTCTACTTTGCGAACTGTAGACATATGCGTAGAGAAGCACAGAAATACTACTGCCAAAAGACATAGTAAAACACAGTGGAGCATTCTCAATCTATTCACGACGTTTCATGTACTTTGTACATTTTTAATTAATATTGATTACAGTAAATGACATGATTTAAATATTGGTAAGAAGAGGGTTCATGCCGCGGGGTGGGGTCACGTACGAATGATCGAGGGGGAGGAATGGTGGTAGAACTCCGTGTGGTGGTGGAACTCCGTGGTGGTAGTGCAATTCGTGGACGGAATTATGGCAAGGTCTCTAGATTACAGATATAAGTATGGAAACTTCTCTTTGATAACAAGGGCCTCGGGAATTTGTACGCGTTTGGTATCCTGTGATTGTCTTATGATTTTTGTGTTTTCCACCAACATTTCCCTTGTTAGAGTGGTGTTGTGGCATTTAATGGTGTGAGTTTTTGATGTACCATTTTTGAGATGTAAAGTAGTTCTACTATGTGTTGTTGTTGTGTATCCTATGTATGAGGAGGGTAGGCACGCACAATTGTATATTATGTAAGAGTACTCATACATAATATGACTCCTTTATAGGTCTTGGGTTTTCATGGATGAGCTTTTTCATCAGCAATGATGAGGTTTTCCTGTTTGTATAATAAATGACATAGTCGAGGAAATCTTGGGGTCGGGTGGGTTTCACAAATTTCTTGATTGTTTGTTTTATCATGCGTTCATCTGTACTGTAATATGAGTGCATAAAGGCCTTGTAGAAGATTTTGATGCGTTCACCGTCTTTGTTAGTCGCTTTATCTTATAGGTACCACTTATTTATTTCATGTTTAATAATCTCGTTGATTTCCTTATTAGGATAGCCTTTGTTAACCAAAACTTGGGTTGCTCTTTCTATTTCTTGATGGATGGCACTCCAACTACTGGAATGAGTGAGGGCCCTTCTGATGAAGGCCCTGATGGTGGAGTTTTTTGTAGCGTTGGGGACACTCGCTCATTCCATTAAGGCACAGACCTGGGTTGATCGGTTTTGTGTATACACTTGTCTTGAAATAAGAATAACCTTGTTGGACGAGGATGTCCAGGAAGGGAAGATTGTTTTCTTGACTAAATTCTATAGTAAAACTAAGTCCAGAGATCTCTGGCAATACATATTTTGAGTTTGTAAGGTTCGCTTTGTAGTCTACTTTAACAATGATGTCGTCGATGTATCTTGCATAAATGGAAGGCTTTTCAAAACAATTAAATACCCCTTTTTCAACCGTCCCCATGAAAAAATTTGCAAAGAGAACACTAAGTGGGGATCCCATAGCAACACCATCAATCTGTCTGTACATATTGCCTCGAGGACAAACGAACGGGGCCTTCATTATACATATTTCTAACAGGTTTGAGGGTTTCGACCACATCACTTTCAGTTCCCGTCTCTCCGTAATTACTGGTTTATTTCAGTTTAACTGTTCCCTTCTATGAATTTATATTTCTTCCTTCACTTTTCTTCAACAAATTTTCTGTATCAAGTTTGTAATGTTTTTGGATGGGGTGAATTAAACTTAGTTAAATTTTCTTGATTTTCTTCTTCACTGATTCTCTACAACGTTATTACCTTAAGTATACCAGAGGACTCCTGCGTAGGATCCCCAATCCACTCACTAAGCCACCTCTGTTCCGACGTTGTTTATAAAATTTAAGACAGTGAGCAAGATTATGTAACTCCTTCGCTGCTTGTGTTTACCAAATATCTAACTTGTAAAAATTATATTTTTGCCACCTACCCCTCTACCTACTTGTCTATCTTTATCTACCAGCCTCTTACAGGACTCAGCAGTTACCCTTGGCCGTTTCGACCAATTATTTTCTACTACCCACTTACAGGGCTTGCTAAAATATACTTGAAATTTTCATATGCAAAAAGGTAGATATTTAAACTATTTCTGCATAAAGTGGCAAAATGGTTGGTATCATCAAAACATATCCCTCACAAAAACAAAGAATTAAGTAACCCCTCCAAAATGCATAATAGTCACCAGCATAAAAAAGAAAACAATTCAAGCAGATATATGTCAGAAACAACAAAAATAAAGTAGATTAAGAGCAACAATATTAGATTTCAATGGATAATGTTTTCATCTTTTCAAAGATGTTGAGATAGGCAATATATTATGAAAGTTATATACACAGCATAATAGTGTCTCATACTGAATTTCAATTTTTTTTTTCACACACACTTATTTCACTTTTTGTCTAGGACACCCTGCATATGATTTTTCAATGCTTCACAAAAATATATAGTTTAATATTTAGTGACATTAACCTTATGTATTGGCAAGGGTCCAAGTCTTCATGACTGACCAGGCTCCAGGTCTTCATGTCTGACCAAGGCTCTTGGTAGAACAAGTTTCAGTAGAGTCTCCCATCACAGTCAAGCACCATACAAATTACAAAAATTATTGCAGTCTTCATCTGTAAAACGTATTTGGATTAATCATCAATGCGCAAATTATTTAATTAACATACTCTTTATACTCTTCTGGGTTTAGAGTTTCTTTAAAACTAAAACATTGAGTGTCACATATATCCTCATTATCAAATTGTATCCTAACCTTTTTCATATCATATAAGTGATTAATTGATACTTTCCTATTTTCTAAGTATAAGATCTTGTATTTATTTCCACCTGCAAAATGAATTACCCTATATGGACCTGAGTACCTCGTTGAAAGTTTATTATAGGGTGAATGTAATTTGACCATGACTAAATCTCCTACTCTTAGTTCTATTTTATGTGCTATTTTGTGTTGTTGCTTTTTCATCTCGTGTGTATACTCTTGCATATGCTCCCTCACTCTTTGGTATATAGCTTGAAATGTATTTATCCTATTTGAGATATAATCATCTACATTATACACAGGTTTCTGCTTTGCAATCAAGATTTCATATGGAAGAATTTTATCCTCCCCAAAAATAATAGAATGAGGCGTATCACCTGTTGCTATGTTAATTTGGTTGTTCAAAGTACATTTAGCACAAGGAATCCAAGTATCCTAAGTTATATTATGAGGACTTATCATACCTCTAAGACATAAGAAGATTTTTTTTTTTATTATTATTTAACCTCTCTACAACTCCACTACTCTGAGGATGATTCACTAAAATACTGATCTTCAGTATCTTAAATAATTTACATAATTCTTCTAAGATTTTATCAAATTCAGTTCCAATATCTGAAACTAAGATCTTAGGTGTAGTGAAATTACAGATTATCTGATCATACATTAATGTAACAATTGTTTCAGCTTTCTTATTTGGAATGGGTTGTAAAATACAAAATCTTGAAAAATAACCAATGGTAACATATACATATTTATATCCATTCTCAGACATAGTTAACTTCAATGTATCTATGTGAACTCTTTCCCAAGGTTTCTGTGGAATGGGATATGGTAGCATGAGAGCAGATTTTGGTGTATTTCCTTTCACTTTAGCACATTTCAAACAATTTTATATATAATTATATATATCTTTCTTCATACCTGGCCGAAAGTATTAAAGTTGTGCTTGTCTATAAGTTTTGTCCTTTCCTGATTGTGAACTACATTCACTATCATAAAGTAACTTCAATACCTCTTATACAAGAGTTTGTTGTATTACTAACTGATTCACTGGGCTTCTAGAAACATCTTTCCCACTTACAACTGTTTTTCATTAGTCAAATGAAATTCCTCTATCTTATATAATTTTGGTAGTTTTGGAGGATTTCCTTTTGGGTTTATCAAATACTGGGCTAATAAGTATCATGTCTTATCATCCCTCTGTTGTCTTATTAGCATTTTCTCATCTATACTACAAACAAAATTAATTAACCCTGGCGTTGGTTGGCTAATATTTCTAGAAAGTGTATCTGCTGTAACATTCTTCCTACCCGGAATTATTCAAACCTAATCTCATACCACTGAAGTATTGCAAACCATCTTGCTAGTCTGCCCCTAAGATTCTTATGTCTAAATAAGTTCTGGATAGCTGTATGATCAGTCCACACTCTGATTGGATATCCCAGTATCATATCTCTAAAACTTTCTGATAAATATATCACTGCTAAAGTTTCTCTTTCAGCTATACAGTAGTTTCTCTCTGCGCTATTTCAAAGTCTATATGTGTAAGCTATTGGTTTCGAAGTTCTATTTCTCTCTTGCATCAGCGTGCCTCACAATCCTATGCCAGATGCATCAGTAAAAAGAAAGAACTCTTTATCATATTCTGGAAATATTAAAACTGGAGAACTCGTAAGTTTATCTTTCAATTTGTCAAAAGCTTGCTGTTGTTCAGGTCCCCACATGAACTTTGAGTCTTTCTTCAACAAAGAACTGAATGGATTAGGTATGTCCACATATCTATGGATAAATTTTCTATGATATCCTATCAGTCCCAAGAAACTTCTAACTTTTTCTACATTGGAACTGGAAATTTCTTTACTGATTCAACCTTTGAATTTACTGTAATGTGCCCATGCATACCTATCTTATGTCCCTGCAAAAACTTACATTTTTCTAGTTCCACTTTCAATCCTGCTTCAACTAGTCTTAAGAATATCAAATCTAATTTCTTAATGTACTCAGCCGCTGTTTGGGAAACTATTAAAATATCATCTAGAAATACATTGACAGTGTTTCCTGACAACCCATCTAGAACTGCATTCATTAACCTCATGTAAGTTAATGGACTATTACATAATCCAAATGGCATTCGTTTGAGCTCATAGTGTCCCGTTAGAGTAGAAAATGCTGTGAATTCTCGTGAGTCTTCATGTAACTCTATTTGCCAAAAATTAGATTTGATATTTATTGTGTTAAATACCTATTTTCAGTTCCCAAACTTCTAAGAATGTCCCCTATCACTGGTAATGGTAATCGGTCACGTATGGTATGCGTATTCATTTCCCTATAATCAATAACTGGGCGCATAGTACCATCTGATTTTGGCACCAGAGTCGGAGGGAAGTTCCCCTCACTTTTATTATGTTCAATAATATCCTGCGATAGAATTTCAGTGATCAGTTTATCTACAATGGCTAGTTTAAAATATGGTACTCTGTAGGCAGGTATATAGATAGGTTGAGTCCCAGGTTTTAATTTGATCTGATTTTTTTAAAACAGTTTTTTGCCTAAAGCGCCCCCGCCAAAGCAATTGCTTTATTGTGCTTCAAGAGCAAAGCAACTAAGCTTTCATCCTACTCAGGGCAACTAGAAGGTTCTAGATTATTCTTGTATTTCATTCCCAACTCTGTTTCTTCCTGAACTGAACCGATTGATGAAATTAGTAATTCCACCTCCTCAGTACTCTCATTTAAAAATTTAATGGGTTTTGTACACACTTGGAAACATCCTATTTTTGTACCTTTTCTTAAGAATATGTCTTTATTCAAAGTACTAATCATTAATATTTCTACCATGTTCTTATTTGATTTACAAATTCCTGAGTCCAATTAAAAAAAAATAATAATCTAATTGATTCTGTGATGGTTACAATTTCAGAATCCTCAGTAACTCCTTTCAACTACACTCTATCCTGTTAATTGCTCTAGAGTGTAATAATGTCGACTTTATTACGCCACCATCCACAATTTGCAAGGTTTCATTTGTAGTTGATGAATTAGTAATTTCTGGGATTTCTTGAACCTCTGAGCATGGTTCACTATATGTGACTTTACTTTCTGTTGGTCTAGACCGCTCGGCCTTGTTATCTAAAATATAAATGTTATCTTTCCTATCTATTTCTAGGGATTCTTTGATTCCTGTCTCTTGTCTTAAGTCTGGCTGATTTAAAAATGGGATTAACTGAGATTTCACTAAGACCCCTAACTCAGCAGGACATACAACCATGTTTTCTTTTCTCATAGTTGCAAATCCTATCAGTAAATCTCCTGGGAAAACAGATTCTTCTACAACTATCACTGGTATGTGCAAATGCTCATTTTTATATAAGATGACTTCTAGTTCAACCTTACCTAATGTTTTTAACTGATTCCCAGTTACTCCTTGCAATGAATAATGGATTGGTTTCAAGATTTTCACTCCTGGTTTCAATGAATATTTGAATAGATTTATTGAACACTTAACCCGAAATGAGAGGTCCTATAGAAGTCCTTCCAATTGGTATAGTCAGTTTACAATTATCTATGATATTGGAGTTTTCTTTCACCCTTCTATCACTCTTATCCCTAACATACTACTGTCTAGGTGTCTATCTATGGGGAGTTCTGTAGTACTGTTTTATTCTGTGTCCGGGGGTTTTCCTCTTGTTTCGGGGTGCATACGAAAAATTCTACATTCATGTGTTCTATGCCCTATCCTTTGATGATACACACAGAAAGGTGGGTTTCTACAACGATATTCATCATGACCCCTCATATTTGCAATTTCTACAGATAGTTTCATAATAATAGTCTTGTGCTTTATGCCCCCAGGTATTACAATCATAACGTTCTATTCTAGCATTCCTTAAAGTGCTTCTAACTCTAAGTTCAGACCCTCTATTTCTATAATCTTTTCTAGAGTTCCTAGTTTCTTTCTGTTGTCCCACTGTCATCACATATGGACTAATTGCTTTGGATTTACTATACCCTTGAAGAAGATAATCTACCTCCCCTAAATTCATATTAAATACCTTAAGATCTGTATACAGTTTTTTCTGTAGTTATTCTATCAGAATTATATGTAGTCATACCTCTCAGTGTTTTTTAAGTCGATTTGAACTGACTGCCTCCACGTACGTCATCCTCGTCGTCCCTCGTCAGTCTTTGTTCACTGTTGCTTGTAGTGGTTCATCCCTTCGTTCCTCGTAGCTCGCTGTACCGCGTTCACTCGTAGTAGTTGCTCGTAGTGGCTCGTCCCTTCATTCCTCGTAGTTCGCTATACCTTATTCACTCGTGTTGACGTCTTCAGGGTTCAGCATACGAGTGGTTATGGTTGCGGTCGTAGTTGTGGTTGTGCACTTTAGATTGGTGTACCCTTACACCCGTAGACTTATCTTGCACTCAGTCTTGTAGTTTGCTCCACGCACCAGTTTCTTCGGAGGCATGTTTTCTATTCACTTGGTTTCTTCCTAGCTGTCATCACTTTCGACCCCATTACTTTCAATTCCCGTCTCTCCGTAATTACTGGTTTATTTCAGTTTAACTGTTCCCTTCTGTGACATTATATTTCTTCCTTCATTTTCCTTCAACAAAACTTCTTTATCAAGTTGGTAATGTTTCTGGATTGGGTGAATTAGACCTATTTAGACTTTCTTGATTTTCTTCTTCACTAATTCTCTACAACGCTATTGTCTTAGGTACACCAAAGGACTCCCGCCTGGGATCCCTATTCCACTCACTAAGTCACCGCTGTTCCGACGTCACTACTTAATTCATCCAATAATCTTGATTGTTAAAAATAAATGCCTCCCCTAAGGGCGTGGCTTTTCTCCCATGTACCAATAGATTTTTATCCTTCTCCACCCTTCTCCAATCAGAAAGACTGTTACACCGTCTTAAGCAATACTTTTTACACAAGCAATCTCAACATCGAAGCGGAAGGGCTTAGTTAACATATTGTCACCTCAGCATTAAAATCTGTACCATAGCGGTTGTTTATCAACTTTAAGACGGTGAGCGATATTATGCAATTCTTTCGCTGCTTGTGTTTGTAACCATAATCTCACAGATTACAACACAATGGAAAACTACACAGCAACACACATACGAATACACACACACCACCCAACCCCTTCCTTCACGTGACCAAACCGTGAACTGCCCCTGACTCCTAAGAACACCTTTTATCCATATCCAATATACTATGTAACCTAGATTAATAACCATAATATATTTATAAGCATAATCAACTAAACATTCAAACTATTGTAATATAAAAGAATATCTAAGACTTATAAACTGTAACAAATGTAATAATATTAGAATACCATGTACCACTCATTATTGCTGATGTAAGGAAGTTGAAGAAAGTACAACTACCCCGGAGAGACGACCGGGTAGTCAATCCTTGAGGTGGTAGCTAGGCAGACCTGGAAAAGTCTGCGCTGTGTAATATTTTTGGGAATAAGACTTGTTTAAAGGGTCTTAAAGTGTTTAATTATACCACCAAGAAAGGATAGAACATTTACACTGGTGGCAGCGCCACCCACCCCCCGAAATACGTGCTAAACGTATGTAGCACGCTTACCCACTTTACTCGTCGAGTAATTCGAGTGTTCAAGAACCAGGAACATTTACACAGTGTTCTTTTCGAAGCACTACAATTGAGTTGTAGTTCACAACCAAAGTGCAGCAGTGCCGATACCCACCGACTCTGCACAATTGTGATCTATCACCATTGACCCCGCTACGACGGACTTCGAACGTGCGACCCAGCCCAGTACAGATATTCATCGCGGTGCCACATCTGCAAAAGCGGGAAGTCAGGGTCTCCCATCTACCGGACAGGTCGCCCCTGCTACCATCCCCTTTGGCACCCACCTCCCCTCCTACGGGCTCGATTACCCACCAGGCTCTCTGCATCATCCCAGGACCACCTAGCTGATTCAACGGTCTGCTATACAAGTAACCCTACCAGTCCAACTTACAAGCCCATTATTTTGTCCCTTTTATCTCCATTATATCTATATATATATATATTTACATATATAAATACTTATATGTGCATACATATTCTTATGTTCTCAGATTACTTCATCTAGGATTTCAATTTTCTTTGAAAGTGAGCAAGCAAAAATTATATATAGATATCTAATTATAGACTAATATTTTAGGTTGTTCTTCGCCTACGTCACATCCCCTATAGTACATTTACATAGGAACTACCTACGGAACCATGAACAAGTAATATACCCCTTTTTTTTGTTCATATGTATTTGTATATTGTCTTTCTTTCATGATTGCTTACATGTACAATATTATTTACGATGTCACACAATACCCGATCGCGTTCTGCGGCTAGGAACCTAGTCGAGTCAGTAGATCATAGTTTTTTAAACATGGCGGACTCAGAAGGAGCACAGGAGGCTGAAACCCAAACCCCCCCTGACTCCCCCCATACTAACAATACCGCCCCACCAGCAAATCAAAGCCATGTGAACCCTACTACACCCGAGGCAAATACCCAGCCCTGTACTAACAATACCACCCCACCGGCTAATCAAAGCCATATGAACCAGACTTCATCCCAGGCTAATTACCAACCCAGTACCCCACATACGCCCACCCATCTTCCTAGACCAAATCCCCCCCCTCCAAACCATAACCATTATACCCTCTCAACCACAAATCCTGATATCCCCACCTTTTCGAAAGCAAGTGGCATCACCATCACTGACTACATCGCAGCATGCGAAGTCCACTTTGCTAACAATAATATAACCCAGGACAAACATAAGATAACTATTCTTAACAACCACATACAGCCAAGGGATGATTACAAAGATCTCTCCCGTCTCCTAGAATCTAAGCTAGAATCTAACATCACATACGCACAGTATTGCACAGAACTTCAGAAACTCTTCAGCGACAGACCTCAAAATAATTTTCATTTTCTATTCAAATTTATGGAGTTCATGCGCAACCCCCCACCCTCCTCCTCCTTCCACTCTATCGTGGCACAGGTAGCCGAAGTCTCAAAGACAATCAGAGCTTCACTCAATAACCCCTCCCCATGGGTATCACAGAATAACCAAGGTGTGAACTATGTCAAAGGAGAGGATATGTGCAACCTCCTTGAACTTGCTATGTTTTTCATGGCCCTCCCCATCAAGTGTGAAAGAGAGGCCCAGCGAGTTGACATTGACATAAATGACACCTCTCCGTCTACATACATCCTTCACATTACAGACAGGTGTGGCATTGATAGATTCGGCAAGGCGCAACCGGCCAGAATAAACACAATATCCTCCGTACACAACACTCCAATCCCCCCTTACCCTCGCACCCCAAGAGCCCCTATAAATACCCTCAGCCCCATTTGGTGCGATATCCACAAATCTAATTCTCACAACACCTGGGATTGCAGACAACGCCCTAGACAAAGTACGATGTGTTCTCTTCATAACACAACATCCCACTCAGACGCAGAGTGCAAAGCCCAAAGACCCTCCACCCAGTCAGCTAGCATGGGAAATAATCAGGCAAGACCTCAAAGACCACCTAACAACCACAGTCAGACTTACTGCACTTTTCATAGCTCTTATAGTCATTCAGATAAAGACTGCCACCAACAAAACCGCCAATCTATCCCTAAACCTATCCATCACGGCCAGGACAAACCAAATATCTAACTCGTAAAAATGAATTTTTTGCTACCTACCCCTCTGTCTACCTACTTATCTACCTTTATCTACCAGCCTCTTACAGAGGGCCACTTTTGGTAAATCGAGTTTAGGAACACCATTCTTGGGGTAGACCTCTTCCAGGATATATATATATATATGAGAGATTTTGGGTGGTGGAAGTAAAACAAAGATGCTCACCGAATAAATTATACTCCTACGTTATGACCACTTTGGTCTTCTTCAGAGAGTTGTCTACAGAAGGTTTTACATGTCATACTTTTATATCACACCTGAGGGGCCCCTCGGTCAGGTCAAAGCGTCCGGGCGGTGAGCATTTGTCCGGTGTCTCAGCGAGTCTAGTATAAGGATACTTGCCACCTTCGATAAGCAGATAAATCCCTCTCTTCCATTAGTGTTTTCTCTGACGTTTATATAGGCTGCTTCAATCGTTTTTCTTGTCTTCTTTTCATGATCCTTTCTGAGGACTTTGGCCTCTTTCCAATGGGGAAGGTGGTCAAATTTGTCCGCATGTTGAATTAAGGAGTTGGACGTCCTGTGCGCTCTAAGATAATTTTTATGTTCAGAAATACTTTTTTCTAAACCTCGGTTCGATTCACCGAAATAGGAGGCTGAGCATCCTTTACAAGGAATCTCATAAACCACACTTAGCTCATTGATAGGACTTCTTTCTTGTCTTTTCACAATTCTCGCTATTTTGTTAGAGGAGACTTTGGCTGTTTTGAGTCCACCTTTCATTAGGAGACGATCGATGTTCTCGGTGTTAAGCGCGTTGGGAACAGTTATGTATGTGTACGTCTTCTCACTTTCGGCTTTGTGGGCATTTGTACTATTGTGGATTTCTTTGGCTTTGTTCCTCATCCTGCAAATTAGGCCACTAGGGTATCTTAGTTCTTTGAACGTATTCGTAATATAATTGAGCTCGTCTTCTAAAGACACGCTACTGCAAATTCTGTAAGCTCCAAGAAAGAAACCAATCAGAACTCCTGTTTTTACCCTCTTGCTATGACCTAAAAAATAATGGACAAAAGCATCTCTGTTCGTAGGTTTCCTATACACTGCAAATTTTACTTGTGCCTCTCTGTGACCACACACGGTAACAGGGTGTCTTGGGGCCCCAGGCTAAACCAGCAAAGTACACATACATACACAAATACACACAAACACACACACACACACACACACACACACACACAGATATATGTATATATATATATATCTATATATATACATTTATATATATATACAAATATATATATATATATATATATACATATATATATATATATATATATATATATATATATATTGATAAGTATTTTAGACAAATTATTTGGATGATGGAGAACATAAACACAGGGGAAGGCTCAGAACCCTAAACACTCTAACGTTTCGTTCGCGTAGAACTTCTTCAGAGAGTGTATGTAGAACTGCAATTGAAGTTTATGTACTAAATCTAATTATCTTTTCGGACACTTGGGAAAGGTCGTTTTTCTGGCGTGCTTTAGAATTAAAATACTAGTTTCTTTAGCTAAATTGATAAACCCTCCTCGATGATTCGATGAATTATTAGTTGAAATATATGCTGATTCAACAATTCTTCTAGTGAATTTATCAAAACCTTTATGTAGCACTTCAGCTTCTCTCCAGTTTGGTAAATGATCAAATTTTTCCGCATGAACTACTAAAGAATTAGATGTCCTATGTGCTTTTATGTCGTTTTTATGTTCATAAATTATTTTTTCTAATCCTCTTGACGATTCGCCAAAATAAGCCATTGAGCAACTATTGCACGGGATTTTGTATACGACGATGTTTTCGGAATTGGTTCTCTTTTCAGAAGTCTTTATTAAATCACCTATCCTCTTGTTAGTTATTTTAGCTATGTTCATACCTGATTTTGTTAAATATTTGTCTATTATTGGTGACGTTTCTGAGCCAGGTACTGATATAAAATTTGTATTATTTTTATCATTTCTCTCTTTCTTTCCGCGATTGTAAATATTTATTGCTTTTCTTTTTGTTCTTTTCAACATTCCCTCTGGATATCCAAGTTTGTCAAAGGTTTTCATAATGTAATCAAATTCGCCTTCTAGGTATTCATTACTACAGATTCGTAGTGCCCTGAGAAAAAATCCTATTACTATATCACTCTTTGTCCTATCATCATGTGCGGAGAAGTAATGTACTAAATCCTATTTGTTTGTTTCCTTTCTGTATACTGAGAAAGTTACAGTTTTTTCCACTCGTCGTATTAACGTATCTAGGAAGGGCAATTGTCCGTTTTGTTCCTCTTCTACGGTGAACTAAATATCGCTGTTGACCGCGTTAAGCATTCTCACTTTATTATTTACATTGGTGTTTTCGGGGATGATTGCGAGGACGTCGTCTACATATCTAAACCAGTGTGATCCCCTACCATTGATTCTGATAAAGTTTTCTTTTTCTAATAACTCCATATATAGATAGGCCATCACTGCACTTAAAAGGACTACCCATAGCGAGACCTCTATGTTATTCATATTCGTCACCATTAAAAGTAAACGCACCGAAATTTACGCATAAATCTATCAATTCTATATAATCTTGTTTTCTTATGGGTAGGTCAGTATCGTTCATATCTTTTATTACTCTCTTTACTGCTTCTAACGCACCGTTAGTGGAAATATTTGTATATAACGCCTTGACATCATAGCTTACTAACTTTTTCCCCGTGAAATCTAAATCTTTTAGTCTTGTCAAAAGATCGTTAGAATTTTTCAAATGTGTATTGCTGATCGATCCCATTGCCTGTGATAGCGGTTTGGCTAGACATTTCGCTAGTCTGTGGGGTGCACTGCCAACCCCTGAAGTTATGGGTCGCATTGGAACGTTGGGTTTGTGAATTTTTGGAATACCGCGCATTCTGGGAGGTAGAGTTAGAGTGTTTAGAGTTCCGAGCCTTCCCCTGTGTTTATGTTCTCCATCATCCAAATATATATATATATATAGAGATATATATACATATATATATGTATATATATATATATATATATATATATATATATGCTAATAAGAACACGGGTACGTGTGTTCACTTATGCAAAGTAGACCACTTGGAAAAAGAAACTAACGAAGCAGAGCTCCACCGCAAGGACTCGAACCTTTACCTTAGCGACTGCTTATTATGAAACAAAGATGATAGCATTGAACCAGCCAGGCCGTACATAATGAACGACCCGATTCACGACCTGGAGGTTCCCCGACGGTACTAGGCCAGCTCGGTCTCTATTCTAAATTTACAAAGTCTTTATCATGGCGAACTATCAGTTATCTTAGGAGATTTCAACTGCCATGTAAACTGGGAAGACAAAAGAGGGGACGATGAAAACAGAAAGCTTCTTTACTTTTGCAGATGAAGCCTTTTGCATGGATCTTCAGCTAAGAGAAGAATGGTACAGATTTATTCTAGTTTACACGCCAGCACATCAGTGTCTCGACGAGGACGTTGAGTTGTATATAGAAATTAATTATTTTATAAACAAGTATACAGCAATTATCTTAGGAGATTTCAACTGCCATGTAAACTGGAAAGACAGAAGAGGGAACGATGAGAACAGAAATGTTATGATTTTACTTACTGGCAATGGAAGTTGGTTCTGGTATTGTTGTATTTTACTTTTCAAGAACTTTAGAACCTCTGCTACATCAATTTTAGTGAATAAAAGCACTACTTCAAGACTTAGTATTTTACTGCTCCCTGGTATGTCATGGCTTTTTATTTTACTTATGAAGTCTTCTGAGTGTTTGATGTGAGACTCTGAGAAACATCCTACAAGCGGCGATGATATTTGCATAAGCCATTTTGAGGTCTTATTATTGCAGGAATTCCTATTTGATTTTATAGTTCTAAGAGGAATGTCTTCTCTGTGAATTTTTGGGAGACAGTAAAAGTTGGGCAACTGGGGATTAATGACTTTCAATTTATTGAATTTTTCTTTTCCTACGATATTACGCGCATGTTTATTAAATTCAGAGGCCGTGGATTTTAGTGGAATTTTTGTCAGTTGTACGTATGTTTCTCTATCATTTAATAAGTCAAAACCTTAATTTTCAAAGTCTGAATAACTAAAAATTACTATTTTTCCATCTGCCATCCTTATTTAATTTTCACAGATACCCAAGCTCAACACATAGCTAATGGTGAAGCTGGTATGAATTCTGTGAAAATTAAGTTAAGACGGCAGTTAGTGGTCTACTTAGATTCTTCGGGAGTTAGATCAATTTTCAAGATAGAGACTTTTATGCTCCATTAGCGCACCGTTACTGGCGATTCTCTTCAAGTATTTACAACGACGAACACCCATCAAGGATTCGTACCAGCTTCACCACTGGTTATGTGTTCAGCTTGGGTCTCTATGAAATTTAAGTAAGGACGGCAGTTAGCAATCTACATAAATTCTTCGGGAGTTAGATCATCTTCCAAGTTAGAGAGTTTTAAACCCCATTACCTCAGTCGGTATAGCTCTAGCCTAGCTTCAAGCAAGGCCCCGGTTCGAGACACGCAGTAACTCTCGGAAATTATTTGGGTTGAGTACAGCGGCTGAGTACAGCGGCTGAGTACATTAAGAAATTAGATTTTATATTCTTAAGACTAGTTGAAGCAGGATTGAAAGTGGAACTAGAAAAATGTAAGTTTTTGCAGGGATATAAGATAGGTATGCATGGGCACATTACAGTAAATTCAAAGGTTGAATCAGTAAAGAAATTTCCAGTTCCAATGTAGAAAAAGTTAGAAGTTTCTTGGAATTGATAGGATATCATAGAAAATTCTAAACAGAAATGTAGTAGCACATTTATAAATGACAACCAGGAACCCACAGTCGGATAAAATAAACTTCGAATAAAGAAGAATCCTATATATATTTGTTTATGTTCATTGGTATGGATGGGGCACGTTGTCTCAACAAAAATGGGGCAAATTGGCACAGTGCCAACTTGCCCCACATATATATTTATATATTTTCAATCTCCAGATTGTATTTGAATTAGGCTACGTTATGCTTTTGATTAGCTAATTTTGATATATAGTGTACAAGCTACGGCAAATTTGAGTGATAACTCAAACGGCAGTGACACACCACAAAGTATGATCACAACAGCCCAATCAAAATATTGTTCAGTTCAGAATGTTGCTCACCTTCAAGATGAGAATGAACCAAGACCCTCTACTTCTGGACTCTGTACAAAGAAAGCCTCAACTCCTGAAGAACTGGGACCATTACCTAGAGCTGGTCCTAGGAAGGGAAGTGGAGTGATCAGGAGGAAAGGATCTTCTGCCATTCTGACCGACACTCCAGTGAAAATGCACTGGGAAGATATCAAAATATATAGCGCTCAAGACAAAAGAAACCTTGTTTTCAGAAACAAGAAGAAACAATCCAAGAAATCTAAACACGTTCATGGTGACGAGGAGAGTTCCAATGAAGAGGACAATTTCTGTTTCCAAAAGCCAACCACAAGAAGTGTGAATACAGAGCAGAATGTGCAAGATGTGGGCCCATGAAGACTACACTGATAAAGATTTGTTTTATATATGCCCCAACTGTGACTCAGATGACGATTTATATTAAGTTCACTTCATGTATTAAGT
>NC_134799.1:53698186-53723186 GCF_046742065.1 Oratosquilla oratoria
AAATATATATATATACATATATATATATATGTGTGTGTGTGTGTGTGTGTGTGTGTGTGTGTGTGTGTGTGTGTGTGTGTGGGTGTGTGTGTGTGTGTGTGTGTGTGTGTGTGTGTGTGTGTGTGTGCGTGTGTGTGTGCGTGTGTGTGTGTGTGTGTGTATGTGTGTGTGTGTGTGTGTATGTGTGTGTGTGTGTGTGTGTGTGTGTGTGTGTGTGTGTGTGTGTGTGTGTGTGTGTGTGTGTATATATGTGTATATATATATATATATATATATGTGTGTGTGTATATGTATATGTATATGTATATATATATATATATATATATATATGTATGTATGTATGTATGTATGTATGTATGTATGTATGTATGTATGTATGTATGTATGTATGTATACATACACCTCAACACAAGAACTAAAGAACACAAAAATTCAGTGAAATATGCCCAAGAAAACTTGGCAGTGTTTCTTCACACCTACCAAAAGGACCATCGAATATATTTGGACAATTCAGCCATTATTTTTAAGTCACATTGTAGTTTCCGGAGAGAAATTGAATAATCCTCTTTTATAAAACATCTCCCTAATTTCAACACCTCTAAAGGACAGTGGTCACCTGATTGCGTCACATCTTTAGCAATCAATAAATTGTTATCAACTGTCACAGGACCGGTGTAGCGGAGGTAAGGTGCTACGTGGTAAATGTAGCGGAGGTAAGGTGCTACGTGGTAATTCACTCTGTTCTGGTTTTTTCTGTTTTATTGGTTCAACACATAATTATAACACTTCTGTACACAATTGATCTAGGGCACGTCACACACCGACTGCTGCCCGACTCGTGCATTCTGGTTTTGTGTTCCGGAAATGCTGAGTCTGCTGAATTTTGAGGTGCTCTCAGTCACCTTGTCAAGATTTTTAGTCGGAATGTTTGGCCCTTTACAAGTTTGTTCTTGGTTCATAATTACTACCTATATCCCATTCTACAATACATAATATATCCAGGGGGGAAGGGTTGATTACTATTGTGTTGCCGTGTGTTATTCCGAATTGGCGTTTGACTGCATCTATTGGTGTGTGTTCGTGTGTCTGTGTGTGAGTCCGCCTCTGTGCGCTTGCTAAATTGCTGATTCGGCAGTCGCCGCTCTGTGGTTCGGACCGGATGCGTGGCGCCACCATGTCTGGGTGATTGTGACACTGCCTGCATGGTGTATGGGAATGTGGTGATGAGGTTAATGTGGTGTATACATATCGCCCTCCCCCTGGGGTTAGGTGGCACCCGGAAACTAATGGTACATGGTTAACAAATATAATATTGATATATATATATAGTTATATAGTCAGAGACACAAAATCTTTGGGTGGTTATAAGTGGAGAAGTGGGTGTGTGATGTTGAATTGATTATGAGGGTCCCAAGAGGACATGTTGAACAAGAAATAATGGGTATGTGATGTTGTGTCTCTGAATGGGGAATAAGGTTGTGTTTCACCAGTATTTATATATATTTTCAACTTTTATCTATGAGTTTGTATGACACTTATATATCATTTCTGAGAAACTCTTATCTGTGAGTTTGTATGGCACTATCTGTGTTTTCTGAGAAACTCTTATCTGTGAGTTTGTATGGCACTATAGTATGTTAAGATATTGGTGAGACACAAGGTAAAACTTATCCTAGGTTTACAGCAATTTGGGAAAACCTTTTTCAAGCACTTATTTCATGCAAAAGTACTTTGTTAGTATTATTATTATAAAAATGATGATAAAGGTTGAGAGGGCAGTGGAGGCATAGGGTAAGATTTTATAGTGT
This sequence comes from Oratosquilla oratoria, assembly GCF_046742065.1. Classification (NCBI taxonomy): domain Eukaryota; kingdom Metazoa; phylum Arthropoda; class Malacostraca; order Stomatopoda; family Squillidae; genus Oratosquilla; species Oratosquilla oratoria. The sequence continues at coordinate 53,699,995 of NC_134799.1, forward strand.
AGATCTAAAGAGTCTATATCAAGGGTAGTTGATTTGTTTAGGAGACGTACCATGTCTATCTCACTTGGGAGGATGGTATCGGGGATCTTAGGGAGGGGTGGGAGTATTGGTTGGGTTATGGGACCTAGATTGTGGGTGGTGTTTAGAGTGCCTTGGTAGTGGAGTTGGTTAGGTAGGAGCATTGAGTCCATCATATAGATGTGACAGGTGTCTGGTAGGGTGATAGAGCCGTTGATCTTATGATGGGAGGGTGGTTTGTGTAGGCATATTACGGATACTATTGTGGGGTGGGGGAGAAATATGAAGTGTTTATTTCCTACGTGGATGTGGTGTATTTGAGTGTTGTCCGAAAAGCGAAAGTCGCATGTCTCGTAAAGGTTGACTTTGGGTGTTGTGAGTTCTGAGAGGCAAGGTTGGGATTTGGTTAGTTGGAAATGGAATGGGTAAGCTGGGTGAGAAGTGGACGAGGATGGGGAGTAGTAGTAGTGGTTGCATCCTGTGGATGGAGTTTTTGTTTTAGTGATTAAGGATATGTATATCTGACTCTCGCTAAGGTTATAGTGGTCGGAAGGAAGTAGAGAAGGTTTGATAGATATGCGGAAAGAAGTTTATTGTAATGTTGGCCATTTTAACCTCCACTGAGGGATGCATGACGTCCTGCATCTTCAGGGGGGAGAGCTAAAGTTGCGTCGACGTAGTGTCATGTGATGGGAATTGCGCTTGGTTGGGTTATTTGTTAGTCTGGTGGGTGGGTTCTGGTTGGGAGGTGGGGTTGCGTTTAGGTTAAGTTTGACTTTTCTTAATTTCTCTCCGTGTATGGTAACGGTTGTGTGATCGGAAGGGTCCGTTAATAGGAAAACATTGTTGGGGAGTGAGGTTGTGACTGTGAAGGGGCCTAGGAACTTGGGTTTGAGTTTGTTAGTTCTATTAGTCTCTGACCATGACTGTGTCTCCAAGTGTTATGTTGAGTGGAGATGATCGTTTGTGTTGTTTGGTTTTGGTTTTTTCTTGGGCTGCTTTGAGGTTTTCTCTGACCTGTTTGTATATACTTTGCATGCCTCTTTTTAGGCATTGTGTAAGGTTTTCTAGGTTGTATAAGGGGGGTGGGGGTTGGTTAAAGATTTGGTAGGGTAGCCGCATTCTTTGGCCAAATATGATCTCATGGGGGAACATCTTTGTTGCGGAGTTGACTGTGCTATTGATACTGGCTTGTACCTGGGGTAGCCAATCTTCCCAACTATCCGAAAGATCGTTGGCCAAAGGTCTAAGGATTTCAAGCACTTTTCTGTTAGTGCGTTCTACTAGTCCATTCCCTTGTGGATGGTAGGCAGTGGCGAAGGTTTGATTTATGTTGTATAAATGTGCTATTTCGCGCATTACTTCGTTCTTGAATTCAGAACCGTTATCAGACAGCATTTGTCTTGGTATATTATACCTGCAGAATATGTTGTTAACCAATGCTTTAGCCACAGTCTCTGCTGTTTTGTCTTGTAGTGGAACTAGGATTGTGTATTTTGACAGATAGTCGACTGCCGTGAGTACATAATTGGAACCTTGATGGCTCGTTGGCATTTTAAGTAGGTCAATGCCAAGTGTTTCCCATGGTTCAGCAGGGAGTGGGATGTCTTTGATATTGAGTTGTTTGGGGTCAGGTCCTCTGAATTGGTTGCAAGTGACACATGAGTCTATATGTGTGGTTATGTCTTTTTTCATATGTGTCCAAAAATATGAATGCCTAGCAGTAGTCAGTGTCTTATCCCTGCCTGAGTGGCCTCCCATTGCGCTGTCGTGCAATATGTGTAGGACCTTGGGAACTTGGGCTTTGGGGATGACAGTAACTTCTCTGTCGTTAGTGGTTCTCCTTATGATTCCGTCGACCATTTTGAGTTCCTCTATAGCAGTGGTTCTTAACCCCTGGGTCGCGACCCAAATTTGGGTCGCCAAGCCATTTTATTGGGTCGCTAAGGGTTTGCAGAAAATAATTATTTTCCCACTACAAATATATTATAATTATATACTGTAATAATTAAAATACATCATGCCTAGTTTTAGGATTCTAAGCAGACCATGATTAAATAAAAACTCCAAAGCAGAAAATTTATTTGAAGTGTTTTGAAATTTCAATGTATGCTTGGGTTGCGATGCTTGATTTGTGCAAAATTTTGGGTCGCTGCCAAAAAAAGGTTAAGAACCACTGCTCTATAGGGACAGGTGGTCGAACTGTAAGGGTGTTCTTGAAAGTAGATGTTGTTTTACTTTAGACCATGTCGGGTCTTTGTCTGTTTCTTCTCTAAGGTCTTGCATAGGAATACAGGTTGTTTTTGTTAAGGTCGATATATGAATTTGTCTGCTTAGTGAGTCTGCTACTACGTTAGCTTTTCCAGCTAAGTATGTGATTTTAGGGTCAAAGTCTAGTAAGGTTGTTTTCCACCTAGCAATTCTGCCATGTAGGTCTTTATAGTTAAAGAGGTAGACTAGGGGTTGGTGGTCTGTAAAGATGTTTATCCTGTATCCTAGTATGAGATATTTGAAATGTTTTAAACCCCATATCAATGCAAGTCCTTCTTTGTGGGTTGTTGAATAATTACTTTCAGGCTTATTTAGTACTCTACTTGCGTATGCAATGGGGTGCTCTTTCCCGTTTTCATCCTTTTGTTGTAGAACTGCGCCTATTCCTTTAGAGGAGGCGTCGGTGTAAAGAAGGAATTCTTTCTTCATGTCAGGAAAGGTTAGGACAGGAGCTGTGGTAAGAGCATGTTTAAGGGTGTCGAAGCTTGTCTGTTCCGCTTCAGACCATTTGAATGTCTCGCCTTTTCTTGTGAATTTGGTGAGAGGGGATGCTAGGTGTGCAAAATTTTGTTTGAAGTGTCTATAGTATGAGGCTAGTCCTACGAAACTTCTTGTTTCATCTGCGTTTCTGGGGGTTGGGAAATTAGCTATGGCATTTATTTTGTCTGTGGTGGTATGGATGCCTTGGGTGTCTACCTTATGGCCTAGGAAGGTGAGTTCCATCTGTAGGAATTTGCACTTTCCTAGTTGGATTTTCAATCCCGTGCTTTTTAGTCTTTTTATGATAATCTCTAGTATATGGAGGTGGTCAGTTTGTGTGGGGCTATAGATGATGAGGTCGTCTAAGTAGACGAATAATGAGATTCCTATCATATCACTGAAAATGCGATTCATTAATCTCTGTTGGGTTGAGGGGGCATTCTTAAGGCCAAAGGGCATGCGCTCGAAGTGGAAATGTCCCTTATCTGTGGAGAATGCAGTTACGGGTTTTGATTCATCTGTCAGTTCCACTTGCCAGAAGGCTGACTTAAGGTCAATTGTGGAAAATACAGAATTCCCGTTTCCTATGGATTGCAAGACATCTTGCATGGCAGGTAGTGGGTGTGGGTCAGATTGAGTTAGGTGATTGATTTTCCTAAAATCTACAACAGGGCGTAGAGTTCCGTCTTTCTTAGGGACTAGGAAGAGGGGACTGTTCCAAGGGGAATCTGAGTGAGAAATTACGCCTTGGTGTAACATATCATGCACACTGTTGTTTACTTGTGTTTTCCTACTGTGGGGTATGCGGTAAGCGGGGGTGTATGAGGGGGTGGTGTTGGGGGGGATTTGGATGTGGTGTTTAGTTATATCACATTTGCCTAGAGGTTCGCCTTCTAAGGCGATAGCCGATCTATTCCTTTGGAGGAGGTTTAGTAGCTTGTTACGTATCTCTTCGTTGGCTGATGTTATTTGGTTGGGGTGGATAGGGGTGAGGTTTTGTGTTTGTCCTACAGTGTTGATGTGTTGTGGGAGTGGTTCTTGGATTGGGGAATTATGGAGGTGGACTGAACAAATGTTTGTGTTCTTTCTGATTTTGCGGTGTTGGTCGGAGAGATTTCTTAACATAGCTAGGGTGTGTTTATTTTCTGACACTAAATCCCATGAAGGTTCGAGGGATATGTTGTTAACTCTTGACGTATCTGGGTCAATTATGACATCCTGATGTTCGATTGCTCCGGGTATATAAAGTGGGACTGTTATTGAATATCTAGGGGGTATGATGACTGTGTTAGACATCAGTGCCTTTGAGGTGACATAGGGTGGTGGACGGAATGAGTAGCTCTTAGTTGGAGTGGGGTTATTTAAGCCAGATAGACATGAAAGAGGTTGTGTGTCTGGATCGGGTGTTTCAGGGATTTTGGAGTTGTCATTTTCATCTCGGAATGAGATTTTGTTGGTATCTAAGTTGATGATGGACTTCCATTCTCGTAGGGACTTTAAACCTATTATTCCTTGGTGGTCGAGACTCCATGCATCTGCTAAGTGGAAGGATGTGAGGCCTACCTGGGATTTGTTAATTCCTATATCTAAGTCTATCATATCATGAAGTGATATGGTACTTCCTTCTATCAGTAGGCCTTCTGTGTTGGAGTACTGGATTTGGGGTGGGTCATTAAGTGATTCGTAGAGAGCTCTGGGGATGAGGTTCAGGTTTGTGCCTGTATCAACCATCATGTCAACACTGATTTGATCTAGTGTTACCTTTAGAGTGATATAGTTGTGGGGTGGGTCGGACGTTCCTATGGTAGTCTGGTGCGTGAGGCTGGTACACGTTCCCCCAATCGGTGTTGAGTTGTGTGTGTTGAGTTTGACGTTCTGTGGGAGTACGGTGTTTGTTGTGATTCCGTAACTGGTCTGTTTGTTCTCTGATGAGGATGTGGTTGTGATCTTTGTTGAGAGCATTCCTCGTTGGAGTGAGTTGTGGTTTTGTGTAGGTTGCAGTATTTACCTGGCCGTGTTGGTCTTGATATGTTGAGTGGTGTGGGGGGGTGCGTGGGTGATTGGTTTTGTTGTTGGGCTCTACATTGGGAATCTGTGTGGGAGGTAGTTCCATGAACTGAGCAAGGGGTAGTGCGGTGTTGTGTCTGTGGTTGTTGGTGTTGCTGTGCTCTACATTGGGCATCTGTGTGAGTCGTTGTTCCATGAACTGAGCAAGGGGTAGTGCGGTTTTGTGCTTGTATTTGTTGTTTTTGTGTGCAGTCTCTGGTGTTGTGAGTTGTTGAAAGATGGTAGGAACACCAGGTTGATGGTTGTGCTGTATTGGAGCTAGGGGCCTGGTGTGACTGAAGGCTATTTAGTCTAGCATAATGATGCTGGTCGGAGAGGGAAATGTTGCAAGCGTTGGTGATATCTAAGATATAATTATAAGCTAATGGGTTTCTGGTGTTTAAATCCCTTCTAGCTGCTTCTTTTTGACACTTTGGTGGGAGTTGGGAAAGATAAAGGCCTATCTCTAGTAATGTGTATAGGTTTTCTAATGTCATTGCTTTTTTTTCCTGAGATGTTTGTGAAGGTCCAAGGGCTTTGGTTTTCTAGATTTTTCCTAATTTCTTTTATTGCATTGGCAACATTGTTTTTTATGTTAGTCTGTTTTTGAGTTCTAGTGGTGTTTAGAAATGTGAGGAGAAAGTTAATGTTGTTTGTTTGTTTGTTCTGAAAGACATTAAACAGATGGGATTTGTATTCATTGTATGTGATTCCACCAGCAATAAGGTTATCAAGCATTCGAGCCGTGGATCTATGCTCATCTGAGGCTTGTATATTCTGGCGGCATAGATTTATCTTCTCTAAGTTAGAGTAGTTAGGATTTTTAGAGAAAAAAAGGTCACATGCCGTTAGGAAGTCAGTGATGGAGAGTCCGCTAGTTTGAGAGAAGGTGGGGATTTCGGTTAGAGGGGAGATAGTCTGGTAGTTATTGACTATTGTAGGTTGGTGTTGGGATGTATGTGGGTTGGTTGGTAGTTGGGTTGGGTGGGGATGTTGTGATGGGAGTTGTGGGTGATGATGTTGTGATGGGAGTTGTGGGTGAGGATGTTGCGATGGATTTGGGTAGGGGTTTGAGGTGAAGGATGTTTGACTTGACGTTTGGTGTGGAGAAGGGCAGGCTAAGTTCTCGTATACATGGGTTGTGGGGTTTGGGGGTTGTTGTTGGGGGTCTACATGAGGGGCAACTTGGAGTTGTGGTAACCTATTATAATAAAAATGTGTATAATGCAAACAAGAATCACTTAACTGATAAAATGCATATCAAAATGATACAATGTATGTAAAACAGGGTAATAATAATGTCATAAAATTGTAAATATGCATAAAAGGGTAATATGAAAGTTTTTGTAGGTACAATATATATAACAAGGTAATAGTGAAATCTAAAAAAATTAATGCATGCACAAATATATGTTAAGTTAGAAGTTGGCAAAATACATATAGGGGTAATTATAATTTGCATTTGTAAAGTATGTTACTGTTACCTTGGACACTCGAATTTGATAAGTGTAGACAGCTGTGTAGTTACCGTTAGGTGAGGCTGTCGCTGTCCGTAGATTGGTTTGTTTTAACGTACGATGATTGGGTGGGCAATTACCTCCAGGTGAGGCTGCTTGTGGTTGGGTACATCTAGACGTATGAAGTCTAGGTGTATGGTGCTCGCATGGAATGGGAGAGAAAGCGATTATCAGGGGGATTTCAGGGGTAGACGGGAATTATTAATATAATAAAATGGTGTGAAGGGTGGATAGGAATTACAATATTTACCTTGATATGGGTTTTAGGTGGTTGGAGTCGGTTGCGACGATTGCCCGGAATTGTGTACAGAGGTGTCACTGTAGACATCTGTCTACAGAGATTATGGTAGCTGACTGCCACCAGGTGGTTTAAAATCGAAAGCCTTCGATTTCACCACCGATTCTAAGATTGATGCAATCTTAGTATTCAGACTGTCGTCTCGAAGGGAGTGGTTGGTGGAGGGGTAGTGGGTAGACGTGTCGTTTGCTTGGAAGCTTGCTGACGAAGCAAACGATTTCTTCTTCGTTGACCGTGGTCTGCTCCTTCTGAGTGGTAGGCGTGGCTCGAATGGCTGAAGATTTTATTCGGCCTTCTGTGGTAGGCACGAGTGTAACCAGTGTTTCTTGGTGTAAAATAGGCTTGACTCTTCGGAGTTTAGAAATGGGAAGCACCATTCGCCAGTTGGATTGGTTGTGTAACCTTGGTTGTATGGCTGAGGACGGCGTTTCTATTCAGAGCGTGGGAGCACCGCTGCCGCCAATGTAGCGGAGGTAAGGTGCTACGTGGTAAATGTAGCGGAGGTAAGGTGCTACGTGGTAATTCACTCTGTTCTGGTTTTTTCTGCTTTATTGGTTCAACACATAATTATAACACTTCTGTGCATAATTGATCTAGGGCACGTCACACACCGACTGCTGCTCGACTCGTGCATTCTGGTTTTGTGTTCCGGAAATGCTGAGTCTGCTGAATTTTGAGGTGCTCTCAGTCACCTTGTCAAGATTTTTAGTCGGAATGTTTGGCCCTTTACAAGTTTGTTCTTGGTTCATAATTACTACCTATATCCCATTCTACAATACATAATATATCCAGGGGGGAAGGGTTGATTACTATTGTGTTGCCGTGTGTTATTCCGAATTGGCGATTGACTGCATCTATTGGTGTGTGTTCGTGTGTCTGTGTGTGAGTCCGCCTCTGTGCGCTTGCTAAATTGCTGATTCGGCAGTCGCCACTCTGTGGCTCGGACCGGATGTGTGGCGCCACCATGTCTGAGTGATTGTGACACTGCCTGCATGGTGTATGGGAATGTGGTGATGTGGTTAATGTGGTGTATACACCGGAACCAAACAGCCATCGGTCACTCCACTCAGGTCATGCTACTTGAGCTTTCTATTCCCGTTCCTCACTGTATACCAATTATATGTATATATATATATATATATATATATATATATATATATATATATATATATATATATATATATATCATACTTCCCCACCTTATATAATTATCTGCTGAAGAGGACCACAGAAAGGGGTCGAAATATAAAGATATATTCATTTCTATTTTTACTTTCTGATAGTGGGAGACATGTCATATTTTACTTATTTGCTACGACAATACTCTTCTCTCATATATATATATATGTATATATATGTATATATATACATATATATAATATATATATATATATATATATATATATATATATGTATGTATATATATATTAGCCAATTTACCTGCGCGTTGCTGTGAGTTCGTGAATAATCCCTAACCTAACCATACCCCACCTAAATTCAACCCTTAACCGTAACCAAAATAATGCTCTTAAATGAAATATAGTTATCCAAGTAACTGGAGTGATAGGGTATCAGAATATATATGGTTATGGGGTCTATCTGCAAAACCCTTGAAGGAGTTCGTCACCAAACAAACAAACAGACAGACAGACAAATGAAAGATAGTTATCCAAGTATCTTGGGTTATAAAATTTCAGAATATATATGTCTTAGGGGTCTATCTGCAAAAACATAGGAGTTCGTGAATAATCCCTAACATAACCATACACCACCTAACTTTAACCCTAACAAATTTTTTTTTTTTTGGGGGGGGAGGGGAATGAAAAATAGTTATCCAAGTGCCTGGAGTGATAGGGTATCAGAATATATATATGGTTATGGGGGTCTACAAAATCCTAGGAGGAGTTCGTGAACAAACGAACAAACAGATGGACAAATGAAAGATAGTTATCCAAGTACCTTGGGTTATAAGGTTTCAAAATATATATGGTTATAGGGGTCTATCTGCAAAAACCTAGGAGGAGTTCGTGAATAATCATTAACCTGACTACTGTAGTGGATTGTTAACACTACATGGTGAACAGCATTCGGCCGTAAGAGAGGAATTGAAACCAACTTTAAATATCTTTGAACGTGTTAAATGCATTTCCCCCGCAATAAAGCCAAATTAAAAAACAACCAATATTTTAACATTTGGTTAAATTATGCAATCATTTTACATATACATGCTTTCTTCTTACAAAGGCTAGCATAGTTTGTGGCAACATTAATTTCACAAATATAAATGATATTTATGGACACATACAATAGTTTGTTTAATCACAGTAATTTTATGTCACAAAAATGCTATTAGAATTAAAGGGAGACTACAGTAGTGGCGTGTTACCACACCATACCCAACCTAACTTTAACCCTTAACCCTATCTTTTTTTTTTTTTTTATGAAATATAGTTTTCCAAGTACCTGGAGTGATAGCGTATCAGAATATATATAGTTATGGGGGTTTATCTCCAAAACCCTACGAGGAGCTCATGAACAAACAAAGCGACAGACAGAGGCTACTGCTTCATATACATACATACATACATATATATATATATATATATATATATATATATATATATATATATATATATGATCCTGAATTTATCGATGACGAAATTAGAACTATCCGGAATATTGGGGAAAAGCTAAAATATCCCACTCATATTCTTAATCAATGTCACAATACTGCCAAGAAACGTTTTTACAAAGCACACAATCAAGAACAAGAAAACCATGGGCAACTTAATACACTTGTTCTTCCTTTTCATGAAAGCTTTCTTAGTATTGTCAACATACTCAAGAAATTGGATATCAAAGTAGCTTTTAAATATGACCACACCATTAGGAAAAATTTAATTAAGAACAGCCCTCCTAACAACAACGGTATTGTCTATAAAATTTCATGCCAAGATTGTAACAAATTTTACATTGGACAAACTAGGAAAACTTGGAAACAAGGCTTTCCCAACATAATATAATGTGAGATGTGCCCAGGAAAATAATGCGTTATTTCAACACAAAGCATATACAACCATCATATTGATTGTTCTAAGGCAACAATTTTAGCCAAAGGGAAGAACCTACATGAAAGGAACGTAATAGAATAATGCTTAATATCAGGCACTTTTGATAAAAATATAAACTTAAGCTATGGACATTTTAAATGTGATAAATTGGTCAACCAAATGGTGACCAAGATGTTCCCGCCAGATTAAACAATATGTGTTGGTCAGGTCGATGGAGGTAAGGTCAACCCCCCCATCCGCATTGTATTGTCCCCCCCTCCCCCCTACGGTTGGTACCTGATACTTGCATTTAAACACAACTCTGTATCTCTTTCATTTAGTCTGAAGGTTTAATATACAAAAGTACTTACTGTCTACAAGTTTCTCTTCTCCTGTGGTTATTTTGCATTTTCGTATCACTGTGACGTGATTGCTTGCATATATATATATATATATATATATATATGTGTGTGTGTGTGTGTGTGTGTGTGTGTGTGTGTGTGTGTGTGTGTGTGTGTGTGTGTGTGTGTGTGTGTGTGTGTGTGTGTGTGTGTGTGTGTGTGTGTGTGTGTGTGTGTGTGTGTGTGTGTGTGTGTGTGTGTGTTTATTCACCTCGGATCTGCTGCAGCCTCTTTTCGAGACAGCCAGACACCACCCTACGGCAGTGAGCTCAGAGCTCATTATTAGCAGATCTCTGGGTAGGTCTGAGACCACTCACACTCCACACACCGGGACAGCAAGGTCACAATTCCTTGACTAACGTCCCGTACCTACTCGCTGCTAGGTGAACAGGGGCTACACGTGAAAGGAGACAAACCCAACTTGTCTCCGCCCGGCCGGGGAATCGAACCCCGGTTCTCCGGCTTGTGAGGCCAGTGCTTTACCAATCCGCCACCGGGTGTGTGTGTGTGTGTGTGTGTGTGTGTGTGTGTGTGTGTGTGTGTGTGTGTGTGTGTGTGTGTGTGTGTGTGTGTGTATACACGTATATATATACACATATATATACATATATATATATACATGATTTCAAGAAATCTACAGCGACAATGGCGTTGTTGAGTTTATATTGGAGCTTTAATTTCTCTCGTGCAACAAGTTTCTGTGGTGACTCCAAATAGCTGAGAAGGTGTCCAAAAGACATTGGGTGTGGTTTTCTCTTTTTTAATTCTCCTATACGTATTTCGACCTTACTCGGTCATCCTCAGGGAGGGAGTAACAATAGTTGGTGATTACAGGGTTTAAATACAGGCCGTACATTGGCCGAACACTGGGAGAGGTCATTTCATGTAGCCGTGATCCGTAGCGCTGCGTACGTGGAAGTAGCAACTTCCTTGTGGATTGTGGAAAGGGGTGTTATTGTTTGTGTTATGTGCGTCTACTGCTTGGGAGTGTGGTTGTGGGCATGAGTTGTATGTTAATGGAAGGTTTCTCGATGTATATGTTCACTGCTTCGGCCATCTTAAGGCGAAGGGGGTCGTGGGCTTTGTAGATTATTTTAGTGTTTTCGTTTAGTGTTTGTCTGGTGATGGTGGTTTTGTGTTCTTTTGTCATATGTGTTTTGATGGCGCCATTCTGGAGGTGGTATGAGAGTCTTTTGGAGAGGGTCATAGAAGTCATGCCAATGTATGAGGAGGTGCGGTGCTGACAATCACCGACAGGGCAATCAAACTGATACACGACGTTGACTTCTTGTAGAGGAGGGTTGGGGGGCTGGCTGTTGTTCTTAATAACCAGGGTGTGTGTTTTGGAGGTTTTGTAGTATACGATTAGGCGTATCTTAGTGTCTGGGTTGTTGGGTCGAATGTTACGTGTGATAATATTTTGAAGTGTTCTTTCGTCTTCTTTGTAGCCGGTGTTCATATGTCCTTTGTAGTACAGGACCAGTGTTGGTATATTGGTGTTTGTGGGTGTTGGTTGGCCGGTAAAGGAGTTCATCTTGTTTTTGATAATGGATTCGATGGAGTGTTGTGGATAGCCGTTGTTGACAAGTAGTGTTGTTATACGTTGGAGTTCGTTGTTCGTGGTTTTCCATGTACTGCTGTGGGAGAAGGCTCGGTTCACTAGTGATCGGATCACGCATTGTTTGTAGCGTTCTGGACATTCGCTACTGCCGTTAAGACAGAAACCGAGGTTAGTGTCTTTGACGTAGACTTCAGTCGTGAATCGATCTGAGGCTGTGCCTACTAGTATATCTAAGAATGGGAGGGTGCCATCGTTGCGTTGGTGTTCATAGGTGTAATTAAGGGTTGAATGTTTCTTGAATGTGTGTGAGAGTTGAGTTACAGATTGGGAATCTTTTGCGCTAATAAAAATGTCGTCAACATACCGGGCGTAGATACAGGGCTGCATGTCAGGATGGTCGTTGAAGACTTTCTCTTCGATGGATCCCATATAGAAGTTGGCGAAGAGTGGTCCAAGGGGGGATCCCATTGCCACGCCGTCTACCTGTATGCGCATTTTCCCATCTGGACCGTAGAAGGGAGCTTCCATCGTGCAGATTTCAAGGAGTTCTCGGAGGATTGCTTCAGGGACGGCGAGGGGTGTTGAGTTGGGCTTGTGGTAGATACTCTGGCAGATGAGGTCAATAATCTCTTTTACTGGCACATTTGTGAACATATTCTCAACATCTAAATATGCTATGACCCCTAATGGTTGGGAGGATTCAAGGATGGTGAGGAATTCCTGCGACGATTTTTGGCTGTAGGAGGTTGGGATGTCTGGGGTTATTAAGGAGTTAAGGCGTTTTGCATGTTTGTAGGTATCTGTAGGTGTTTGGCTGATGAGTGGGCGTTGGGGTTTTCCTGGGTTGTGCGTTATAACATTCCCAAAGGCATATCCAAGTTTGTGGTCTCCTTCGACTAGGGGAAGTTTGGTGGTGCCTGCTGTTATGTTGTTTTTTCTGATTATCTTGTTGAGTTTCTTTCTCAGATCCAGGGTGGGGTTAGTTGTGATGATTTTGAACTTGTTGGTGTCATCTAGTATGGTTTTCATCTTTCCGACGTATTCTTCCTTGTCAAGTAGGACGTAGATGGAAGATTTATCTGCCCTACGTATGACGATATTATCCTGCTCTTTCAGTTCCTTGGCTGCTTTCCGAAGAGGGGATGTGAGTAGGGAGGTATTGTGGTGTCCTCTTCGTTTATTGACTTCAGCACATATTTCAGATGTTAGATTGGGGTTTGTAGTAATCTTTTTCTCTTTTTCTAGTTGGTGTATATTGTCTAGGAGCAGTTCCATTTCGATTTTTTTGTGGAGGTGGTAGGGCTTGGACATGTAGTGGCAGTTGAGTCCAAGGTTAAGGAATTCAACTTGCTCTTTTGTAAGCTCAGCGCTGCTGAGGTTTATGAATTGATCCTTAGATCTCGGGATGGAGACAGGGCCGCCGTATAAGTTGGCAAGTTTGCGGCCGACCCTTCTTCTGGCTTCTAGAATATGTCTATCAGACATATTTAGGAGTGCTGTTTCGATGGAGGTTTTGATGTCTTGTTGGATGTCATCGGTGTTGTTCCATTTTGAACAGGTATTATGATACTCTGCTCGCAGTTGCTGGAGTAGCGATTCCTTCGCCTGCAGTTCCTCCTTCAAGTAGGATAGCCTATCTTGAGGGTTGATTCTCCGGCTGCTGGCCTGGCGACGATATGTGAATTTTGGTAGGAGGCCATGTTGTATACATGATTTCAAGAAATCTACAGCGACAATGGCGTTGTTGAGTTTATATTGGAGCTTTAATTTCTCTCGTGCAACAAGTTTCTGTGGTGACTCCAAATAGCTGAGAAGGTGTCCAAAAGACATTGGGTGTGGTTTTCTCTTTTTTAATTCTCCTATACGTATTTCGACCTTACTCGGTCATCCTCAGGGAGGGAGTAACAATAGTTGGTGATTACAGGGTTTAAATACAGGCCGTACATTGGCCGAACACTGGGAGAGGTCATTTCATGTAGCCGTGATCCGTAGCGCTGCGTACGTGGAAGTAGCAACTTCCTTGTGGATTGTGGAAAGGGGTGTTATTGTTTGTGTTATGTGCGTCTACTGCTTGGGAGTGTGGTTGTGGGCATGAGTTGTATGTTAATGGAAGGTTTCTCGATGTATATGTTCACTGCTTCGGCCATCTTAAGGCGAAGGGGGTCGTGGGCTTTGTAGATTATTTTAGTGTTTTCGTTTAGTGTTTGTCTGGTGATGGTGGTTTTGTGTTCTTTTGTCATATGTGTTTTGATGGCGCCATTCTGGAGGTGGTATGAGAGTCTTTTGGAGAGGGTCATAGAAGTCATGCCAATGTATGAGGAGGTGCGGTGCTGACAATCACCGACAGGGCAATCAAACTGATACACGACGTTGACTTCTTGTAGAGGAGGGTTGGGGGGCTGGCTGTTGTTCTTAATAACCAGGGTGTGTGTTTTGGCGGTTTTGTAGTATACGATTAGGCGTATCTTAGTGTCTGGGTTGTTGGGTCGAATGTTACGCCTAATCGTATACTACAAAACCCCCAAAACACACACCCTGGTTATTAAGAACAACAGCCAGCCCCCCAACCCTCCTCTCGTTGACGTTGGCAGGCGGGTGTACACCGCCCGTCTGCCCCCCCTCGCACCGCCCCTTGATCAGCTCTAAAAGGACTTCAAACCCAGTCTGGGGATAAACAGACAACGCTCGCCCCACCTGTGGCTTATCAGGTTCGCCCTCGCCAGCGGTGGCGGTGGCGGCGGGGAGTTATCTCCGTGCCGCTCCCGTTCTGGTCACTGATCTCTCGTTGACGTCGGCAGGCGGGTGTACACCACCCGTCTGCCCCCCCTCGCTCCGCCCCTTGATCAGATCTAAAAGGACTTCAAACCCAAAACCTGGGGATAATCAGGGGACGCTCGCCCCACCTGTGGCTTATCAGGTTCGCCCTCTACACGCGGAAAGTGAAATCAACTCACTTCTCGTAAGATACACACATACACCTCTCACGAACAGAGCCACAAATCACGCACAAACATAAACACTTACTTTTTCTTCGACTAAAATTCGCTTCCTTTCTAACTTTCTCTTCTACTACATCTTCTCATTTCAGTTTACCTCCCACTAAAGATTTTTCCGTTTTTCCACCTTTCTCTACTACTACGCCTCCTACCATTTTCTAAACTTTCGTTGGTGATCCTAACCCCGTTGGTAATCCTAACCTCCGGCGTCAGGCGCTTCCCTCCAAGCTCCTGGTCAAGTCCTCCTATGCCATGACAACAATCTAGCCCCTAATTGCTCGCGATTCGCCCGGTGGCAATAGCCCTCTTTTATACACTACTATCTTTTCATTTTCTAACAGACGTTCTTCCCCTCCCACAAAACCCGATCCCGCGCAGGCGAGGTGGTCTTTTCTTGAATTCCAGAATTCCAGACTCCCTCCCTGAGGATGACCGAGTAAGGTCGAAATACGTATAGGAGAATTAAAAAAGAGAAAACCACACCCAATGTCTTTTGGACACCTTCTCAGCTATTTGGAGTCACCACAGAAACTTGTTGCACGAGAGAAATTAAAGCTCCAATATAAACTCAACAACGCCATTGTCGCTGTAGATTTCTTGAAATCATGTATACAACATGGCCTCCTACCAAAATATATATATATGTGTGTATATATGTATATATATACGTGTATATATGTATATATATATGTATATATATATGTGTGTGTGTGTGTGTGTGTGTGTGTGTGTGTGTGTGTGTGTGTGTGTGTGTGTGTGTGTGTGTATATATATATATATATATATATATATATATATATATATATATATATATATATATAAATATATATATATATATATACACTGGCTGCATGTTATTGTGGCAAAGTAGCATACAGTTGATACTTTAGGGCCTATATGGGACGCCCCTACGGACCAGACGCACACATCATTTTGTCTGTGATATAGGAAAACTCTGTCATAGAGAAATTATGACTCTTTTATACTACGACTACCCCTCCGTTATGCTATCCCTCAACCCCTTGTTACTTTCCTGTACCATTTCTCTGAATATGCATTCCCTTTTTTCCCCTACCCTGTGGTGGGGGAAGAGAATGCTACCACCAAGTCTTTCCACTTGAGTCGTAAAAGGGAACAAAAAACGGGAGGGGGGATGGGATTAGGAGTCCTGCTACCTGTAGCCCCAAAAGGGGATATTCCTAATTAAAAAAAAAAAAAAAAAAAAAAAAAAAAAGTAAAGGCATAAGAGGGCCCTAAGGTTTGGGTCTTTTAATGTGCGTGGATGTGGTACGGATGAGAGTAGAAGGGAAGAGATAGGCAGTATGTTTGTGAGAAGAAAGATGGATGTACTGGCTTTGAGCAAAACTAAAATGAAAGGGAAGGGCAACTGTGAGTTTGGGAGTGTAGCTGGGAGGTACTCAGGAGTGAAGAGGGGACGAGGGAGAGAAGGGGTGAAGAGATAAGTAAGCATGTAGTGGAGTGGAAGGAGGCTTCATCAAGGTTGATGTGGATGAAGGTGAAGCTGGGAAGGGAGATATGGGTTTTTGTAGGTGCGTATGGGCCTGGTAGTGAGAAGAGCGTGGAGGAAAGGGAGACTTTTTGGGTAGATATAAATGAGTGCATAGAGGGATTAGGGAGAAATTTCAATGTAGTTGTATCGGGAGACCTTAATGCTAGGGTAGGAAATGAATCAATAGAGGGAGTGATTGGGAAGTATGGAGTTCCAAGTAAAAATCGTTGTGGAGAATTGATGGTGATGTGTCTTGAAAGAGAGTTAATGACAGCAACTACAGTGTTTAAGAAGAAAGTTAAGCATAAGTACACATGGGAGAGGGTGGTGGATGGAAGGGTGGCAGTTAGAGCATTAATGGACTATATAGTGGTGACCAGGAATATGGTAGGGAGAGTTAAGGATGTACATGTTCTAAGGGGAGAGAGTGGGGGAATATCAGATCATTATCTGATGGAGGGTAAACTGAGAGTGGAGAATAGGTGGAGAAAGAGGAAAAGGGCAGAAGGTAGGGAGGTACTTAGAGTGAACTGCTTAAATGAGAGAAAAAAGGAGAATGAATATAAGAAGAAGCTGAGAGAGGAGTGGGAGGGAGTAAAATATAGAGTAGAACTAGGAGTGGAGGAGGAATGGGAATGGTTCAAGGAGGGAGTCATAAGGTGTGCAAAGATGGTGTGTGGAACAAGGAGGACGGGAGGAAATAGAAGGAAGGGTAGTGAGTGGTGGGATGAGGAAGCAAAGAAAGGTGTAGAAGAGAAGAAGCAGACATTCATAGATTGGCTACAAAATTAGGACGAGAGAATTGTATGAGAGGTACAAGGGAAGTTAAACATAAGATAAAGGAAGCAAAGGGGAGAGCAGATGTGAAGTGGGGTAAGAGTATGACAGAAAATTTTGAAAGTAATAAAAAGATGTTTTGGAAGGAAGTTAAAAGTGAAAGAGGAGGCGAATCAAGTAGAAAAGAAAAGGTAAAAGGTGCAGATGGAGAGATGATAATGGAAGAGAAGGCAGTGAGAGGAAGGTGAGCAGAGTATTTTAAGGAGTTGCTAAATGTGAAGGAGGATAGGGAGGGAAAGGTAATTGCAGTGGGAAGCGCTAAGAAAATGAGTAATGAGTGAGGAAAATGGAGGAGAAATAAAGTGAAAGCAGCTGTTAAGATGATGAGAGCAGGTAAGGCACCTGGGTTAGATGAATGCCATGCAGAATGTCTGAAAAAAGGAGTTACAGTTATGGTGGACTAGCTGGTGAGGCATTGTGGGAGGTACTGCAGATATATGGAATAGAAGGAAAGCTGTTAAGAGTAGTCAAGAGTTTTTACGAGAGTAGTAGAGCTTGTGTTAGGATTAAAAATGGAGAGAGTGAATGGTTTGTGATAAAGGTGGGACTTCGTCAGGGATGTGTTGTGTCGCCCTGGCTGTTCAATCTTTACATGGATGGGATGGTGCGAGAGGTGAATGCATGGGTAATGGGTCAGGGGTTGGAGATAGTTAAAGAAAATGGAGAGAAGTGGGAGGTGAGCCAGTTGTTGTTTGCTGACGACAATGCGCTTGTAGCAGGATCAGAGGAGGGATTGAGGAAGTTAGTGACAGAGTTTAAGAATGTGTGTGAAAGAAGGAAGCTGAAGATAAATGTGGATAAAAGTAAGGTGATGAGATGTACAAGGGGAGAGAGTGACAGCAGGCTAAAAGTGAGCATTAAGGGTGAGAAACTGGAGCAAGTGGATAGTTTTAGATACTTGGGTGCGAATGTGGCAGGAAAGGGAGGACTGGGGGTGGAGGTAGAATGTAGATTGAGAGAAGCGAGTAAATGACTTGGTGGATTAAAAAGTGTAATGAGAAATAGACATATGGGAATGGATGCTAAGAAGAGGTTGTATGAAGGAGTGATTGTGCCAACAGCACTGTACGGGGCAGAAACATGGAACATGAGAGAGGAAGAGAGAAGGAGTTTGAATGTGTTTGAGATGAAATGTCTGAGAAGTATGATAGGGGCTACTAGGCTGGATAGAATGAGAAATGAGGAGGTGAGGAGGAGAACAGGGGTGGAAAGGGAGATGGGAGATAGGGTTGATGAAAGAGTATTGGGATGGTTTGGACACATGGAAAGAATGAGTGAAGAAAGATTAGTAAAAGAAGTGTGGAAGGCAGAGGTGGAAGGAGTGAATATGAGGGGGCGTCCTAGGATGAGATGGATGGATGGGGTGAAAGGGGCAATACAAAAGAGAGGAATGTCTGTGGAGGAAGGACGGGAGAGGACAGAAGATAGGGGTGAATGGAGAGGAGTTGTGTATAGATGATGCTGTGATGCATGAGGAAAAGTGGGTGGGGGATGGGGGTGAGGAAGTATGTATGAGAAAAAAATTTACGCAGCCCGAAGGGATTTCTCCCCGTCTTCTCCTTTTCTACATTAGGGGACGGAGAGGGAGGTCGCCGATTTAATGAAGCGGCCTTGCTGTGGATGTGCTGTGTCTTGCGACACTGCTTCTGACCCAGGGCAGTGGACAAGATGCAGGGATGACCCGTCATCCAGGATGTGCCAAGATAAGTGGGAGGGAGGAGGGTAGAGGGGAGGGGAGTATGTAGGGAAATGGAATGGGTGGGATTGGTTTCTATGCCTTTGTTTTTTGGCTGCCTCCCGTGTAAGGGGGGAAAAGCCTTTGTTATATGTATGTATATATGTATCTTTACATGTATTTGTTTTGTGACTGGGAACATTTCTCTTGTGTTTAATTTATTTAACATAAGTTTCTTGTTCCATTGTATTTCTTTTTATAATATGTCTGATATCATCCTTCGGGATGCATTTATTTTTATTAGTGATGGTACATATTAGATATATGTTTTCATGTTATTAGACTTCTCGACTTGCCTTTCACGTGTGTAAAAATTAACTGAGAGTCACTACGTCCATGAACGTACTTTGTTACGCCTGTATTGTGCCTTCGTAAACAATCAGTTTAAACCCCGTACAGACCTCTGGCCGCTATTCATAGTCCTTGAATAGTTCGGCACGCCTCAACAAGCCAGAAAAAGGGGGCCTGTCCAGGGATTCATTAGTTTGCCATACGTAAATTAATATAACGAACCTGGAATATTTCAGAAGTCTACCTTTTTTTTTTTTTTTTTGTAGTAACCGTTACAATACAGATAAATATTATCGCGCTTATGATTACAACAAATTACCAATTTTCCTCTATAACTATTTACCTCTACCTTCTGCCTTATGATAAAAGGAAACGGAACTTTGAAGCGTGAGACCTCTTACTACTCCCTACCTTCAACTGCTCGACGTATGCCAAATCAAACCACTCCTCTTTATTTCATGGTTCCGAAGGAGAACCAGCAATTCTTGGCGCCACTATAACTAGTCCATTCTCTCGGCATTCAACTACCAATCCTCGAGTTAACTGTCGGCCCCACCTAAACTTCTATATTTACTGTAAGCCCTCAGTCAAATCTTGTTATGACTCATGTAGAAACTTTCCTAGTATCTGCAGAGGGAGTTTGTTTCCTCCTAGCAGTTTCCAAAATTCTCTATACTCGCACAATAAGTCGTGCTAGCTAGAATTCAGACCCGTTGTTTTCCTCAGTCGGTTTAGCGCCCGAGTGGGAGGACGGCGACCTTCGTTCCTAGTAAACTCTCTCTATGTAGACTATCTGTAGTTTCGGTTGGGTGGTCCTGAACGCCGGTATTCTTATCGCTACTTGGGCATCTGGGTCGACGCCAGGCTCTCCTTCACTCCGGAGCTCAGGTACCACCGTGAGGCCACGAAGAAAAGATTAAATCTCCTCAGAGCCATGACTAGACCCCGGCTAGGCCCCGGGGACAAGGTCCTCCGGGCTTACTATATTCAAGCGGTACGTTCGATGGTGGACTACACCGCTTTGGCTACTATCTCCCTCCGGCTCAGCTCGTGAGACAGGCTTGAAGTCCTCTAAAACCAAGCTCTCCTGTGGTGAATTTTAGACAGGAGCCGGGAATTACCTCGCTTCACCTACAGGTGGAGAAGCTTTCTTCCTGTCTTCTCGTCTGACTTTTGACCAGCCTAAGGGCGAGTGAAGTGAAGACCTCCCTCTTGAGTGACCGGTCACTCCTGGAAGGCCGATAGGGTGAATGCGATCCACGCCTTTGAATTCCGGGAAATAGTTCGGCGACCTACGCTAGGCAGACCTCATCCAGGTTATGTCCCGCTTTCCCGTGGCGATCTATCTGTGCCACCTTCCAGCTTTTCCACTTCAACGGAAGGAAGGCTGACTACGATCCGGCACGGTTGCGACCCATGGTCCTTGAGACCATAAAGTCCATGGCCCCAACCCCCACCCCTCCCCAGCGAGCGTGTGGCACCATACGGAGGGCCTTATAGACTTCCTCACGAGAGGGTGTGATGGGGCTTCTACAACCGCCGATAAGGTGATCGAGGTATGGAGAATGAATGACGGAAGCTCTACTCTTCAGACGGAGCTTGCTGCCATCTCCAAAGCCCTGGACCACGCTCTCTCAGTTGGGCAGGGAGCAGTCGTGATCCACACAGACTCAAGGGATGTTTTTGACACCATTCGGTCTGCGAGGACAACGGATGACGTCTACTTAACGACATCAATCCAGCACTCGCTGCACCTTTTGGACCAGCTCGAAAAGTCTGCAATATTTATCTCACTGGTTCCCTAGATATATCGGGACCCCAGGGAACAATATTGTAGGTGATACTGCCTAGACAGCGACGAGGTTCAGCAAAATCACACTGTCCCTAGCACCCACGATCACACAGATCAAGGGCATCACCATCAAGAAGGCCAGAATGATAGCCAGTTTCAATCACAGCAGCAAACTTCATACTTCGGAATCAGCGCTGTGGAACTACTTCTTCATTAAGTACGAGGCAGTTCACCTGCCTCCGGGTAGAAGGGCGGAATCTACCGTTTACAGGTTCCACCTGGGATATCGCTGTGGGTGGCAGGTGCTACGCGTGGGAAGAGAGAACCACCATCGTTGCATAGTCTGTGGGGCTGAGTTGCAACAGCCCCTTCTGCTAGAGCAGGATTTCTCAACCAGGGTTCCCCGGAACCCTAAGGCTCCGCAAAAGGTCCCTAAGGGTTTCGCGAGAACAAGTGAGATAAGCTAATGCACTTTTGATTTTTTTATTTAATTTCATATACGTAATATAATCAAACACGCACAACATATTCTTGGTTATTGTAATAATGTAATATAGACATCGTCCTATCTAACCTATTATTACGGTGAAAATAAAATGAGAAGGACATGGCATTTTTTTTTTTTTTTTCGCAGGGGCTACTTGAGACATGCAATTTATTTTAAAGGTTACGCAAGGGTAAAAAGGTTGAGAAACGCTGTGCTAGCGTGTAGAGCAACGGTCTTTCTTCGCCAAAGACTTGGCCCACCACTCACCGCGGCAGGGGTGGCGTGGCACCTCACCGTTTCCCCTTCCAAACCATCACTCAGCTTCTTGGGGGCACACCATCCCCCTGGCGCCGCCTGTGGTTGAGTGGAACACCCCCCCCCCTCCCCTGAGATCAGGGCGCCACCGCTATTAACAGTGGCATCATGTGGACAATAAACTGTGTATATTAACTGTTCCAGACCACCTGTAAAGTTATGATCCGAGCGGTTACAAACACCGCAAACCAAGATATAAATAAATAAATGAATAAATAAATAAATAAATAAATAAATAAATAAATGAATAAATAAATGAATAGATAAATAAATAAATAAATAAATAGATGAATAAATATATAGATAAATAAACAAATAAATAAATAAAAACGCACAAGGGAATGAGTTTTATATAACCATTCCTAGGCACTGGAAAGTTATCGTCACTTATATCTGCCACAACTCTCCTGACAGCTACCAGAAATGCATGGTCTTCCGAAAGTGCATAAGGTGTGTATTCCCATAAGGACCATTACATCAAGGATTGGAAGTGTTCCTTTTCGTTTGGCGAAATGACTGGCCAACTCCCTTTCTAACACCCTTGGATCTATAAACGGAGTCCACCTGAAGGACTCTACTGACCTCATCGAGAGGCTTCAAACATTAGATTTCACTGCGAAAAAATTAGTCAGCTACGATGTAATAGCCTCCTTCACTAATGTTAGTGTGGAGGGCGCATCGGTAGACAGCCTTCCAAAGAAAACTATTTCGCGACCTTAAAAGAAATAAAAGTTTTAACTATCATCGTCTCTCATTTATGTTTGCTACCATAAGTATGTATATATATATATATATATATATATATATATATATATATATATGTATGTATGGATATATATATATATATATATATATTAATATATATATATACACACGAGTATATATATATATGTATATATATATATATATATATATGTATATATATATATATACTACTGATGACCCACTTTTGGAGAAGAATAAGCGAAAGTATAAAGATCTGTATATTTCAATAACTAACTGTGATCCTCTTTAGCAGATGTGAATTACAGAGTAGAAAACAATGTGTTAGATTGCAAGGATGTATATTGGGGACAAACGGGTAGAGACCTCACCACCAGGGTCAAGGAGCACAAGAACTCTGTGAAATATGGGCAGGAAAATTCCGCCGTATTTCAGCATGTTGCCAACAAAAACCATCGGATAAATTGGGACGATACTGAAATAATTTACAAATCTAAATGCAGTTTCAGAAGAAAAATGTTAGAATCCTCTTTGATAAACAATTTTCCAAATTATAATACTTCTTATTGTCAATGGTCACCAGATTGTATATCTTCATTTGCAATAAATAAAATATTTCCTTCTATATTAGCAGTGGACAAAAGCCACCAAGGTCCATGCAACGCCGGACACGTGACCTGAGCCCCCGTCCCTTCCTGCTTACCTCACTACTTCTGTATAAATACACATTGTCCTCTACTCTGTAATTCACATCTCCTGAAGAGGATCACAGTTAGTGATCGAAATATACAGATCTTTATACTTTTGCTTATTCTTCTCGCGAAAGTGGGTTATCAGTATTATTTTACAAATGTGCTACGACAT